>NC_030821.1:46114967-46421864 GCF_001704415.2 Capra hircus
GTCATAGTTACGGAGCTTGCCCAGAGTCCTCCTGTTAGTGAGAAGCAGTATCAAGACTCAAGACCAGGCGGCTTGATCACCAAATTCCGGTGCACACTCGCTGTCACACTCTTTTGGGCTCTCTCATGGAGAGCCCCAAATACTAAATTTCACTGGTTTCTAATTTTACATGGTATAAAAACAAAGGTTAAAATGATTCGATGCAGGTTTCCCTGGTGGCTCAATGATATAGAATCCGCTTGCCAATACAGGAGACACAGGTTCAATCCCTGACCTAGGACGATCCCACACGCTGCAGAGCAACTAAGCCGGTGCACCACAACTATTCCGCCTGTGCTCTAACGCCCAGGAGCCACAATTACTGAGCCCATGCACTGCAGCTATGAAGCCTGGATGCCCAAGAGCCCACGCTCTGCAACGAGAGAATCCACCATCCATGAGAAGCCCACGCACTGCAACTGAAGAGTAGCGCCCACTCTTGTAACTAGAGAAAAGCCTGCGCAGCAGCGAAGGCCCAGCCCAGTCAAAATATATAAATAAATAAAATAAAATAAGCACTGGGAGCATTGGGGCTTCCCAGGTGGCACCAGTGGTAAAGAACTCGCCTGCTAATGCAGAAGACTTAAGAGACATGGGTCTGATCCCTGGGTCAGGAAGATCTCCTGGTGAAGGAACTGGCAACCCACTCCAGTATTCTTGCCTGGAGAACCCCATGGATAGAGAAGCCTGGTGGGCTACAGTCCATGGGGTCACAAAGGGTCAGGCACAACTGAAGCAACTTAGCACCAGCACTGGAAACACTAGCAATGAGAATAACTAAGCAAGGAGACAAGACATAGTCAGGACATCTAGAAAGTCCATTTCTTTTCCTGACATAAATGGATATAATCCATATCTGTTGAGTAGACAGTTAAGAATAAATACGTGGGCTTGATTGAACCTACCTGGGTAGTAAACAGAAAAATAAGTACATTGGAAGGTGTTCTAGAAATGGGACTTTAAGGGATGTGAAGAAATGCATGCATCTTCCAGTAGGGAGCAATTAAGTCTATTATCACCAGCAGAACCATTACAAACAAAATAATCATCCCTAAATTAAACCATATGATGGGATGTTGACGCCTCCAAATTTTAGTTAAATAAGAAAATTTTGTTAGAAGAGAAGGGAGAATTCAGGCACTCTCATGAATGGAATGGTTACTTACACAAGGTAACTATTGTTTGATATCCTACACTTTTGCTTTCATTTTAGAAATTCTTGTAATTCGCATTGTCTCTTTAATCTCCTCCCACACCCTTTCCCCCATCCTGCCTCCCATCCACACTGCCTTTTCCAATAGGGGAGCATCTATAAACAATCACTATGTAAGTTTCCAAGATTATAGCTGGGGAGGGCACCTAAAACCATCTTCTTTTGCTTTTATACCTTTTCTTTTTTTTTAATTTAAATTTATTTATTTTAATTGGAGGCTAATTACTTTACAATATTGTATTGGTTCTGCCACACATTTTTTGTGAAGACTGGTCTTGCACTCTTAGTAATATAAAACTGAATTAATTGATTCATTTATAACAACATCATTTAAAAGACCTTGGATTTAGAAGATAAAGATTTCACCAAAATCATAAAGACCATTGGTCTGTATTGAAGTCAATGATGACATAACATCAACAGTCTACATACTGTAATTAGATTCCTTGTCCTGAACACATTTTTATTATGAGTTATTTTATGGGCTTTCTTCTATTTTTTCATCTAGCATCTTATTTTATAGAGCTTAAAAATAGAACTTTTAATGAAGTTTATTTTTTTAATTAATGGCCCTCAGGGTTAACGTTCTCAGCCTACTGAGTTGAGTACTATTATAGATATCCACTGAAAGTAACATTTTCTGAAAGGCCAGGATATGATTTTCTAAAGGACTTCACTCTGATAAGACAGGATTTGGGCTCTTCATTTCCATAATACATCCTGACACCAGGTCACTGACAAAGCACAACCCAGCAAAATGGAGGACTGGCCTATGGGTAAGACTTTGCTGCTCACTTTCTCATTCTTCCCTGACTCATTTGTTGCACAGCACACCTTTAGCTCTTACTATGTATTCTTCCCTGACTCATTCGTTGCACAGCACATCTTTAGCTCTTACTATGTGTCTGGCGCTGGAGACAGACTTGTTCCCACTATTGGGGAAGTCACTTTGTTGCAGGAGACCAATCTCCTCTATCCACGGGATTTTCCCAGCAAAAACACTGGAGTGGGTTGCCATGCCCTCCTCCAGGGGATCTTCCCGACCCAGGGATAGAACCCGTATCTCCTATATCTCCTGCATTGCAGGCAGATTTTTTACCTCTGAGCCACCAGGGAAGCCCAGTCAGTATCACACTGGCAAGCAAATCCTAGAATTGGGGTTAATGATCGCCATTTATTGGACAAAGCACACATTTCTCTATTCCTCCACATCTAGCCTAACAGGCGCTCATTTATCATGGGTCAGGACTACCGCTATGCCATCCTGCGGCTATAGTTCTAGACACACACAATGATACATTTGATCACCTGCTCTTGAAAAAATAATATAAAACAAAAGCCATGACATACTCCTGCACATCCAGTTCTGTCTTCTCTGTCATCAGCTCTCATTCACTTGATACTGTGGCATCTGTCTACCCTTTCAGGGGTTCCATCCGCATTTCTATGTTTAGTCTAATTCGCTGTCACAGGAAAACTCTGAGTGGTTCTGAACCCTGGCTGTACTCTAGATTAACTTGGGGAACTTAAAAGTAGATTCATGCCAGGACCTCCCCCCCGTGAAATTATGCTTCAAGTGGTCCATGCTGTGGTCCTGGCACTGACTTGCATTTTTCTTTTCTTTCAGGTTTATTGAGATATAACTGACATACAGCACTGTATAAGTTTAAGATGTACAGTATAATGACTCGACTCACTTACATTGTGAAATGATTATCACGGTAAATTTAGTTTCAGTTGCTCCCTTGGTGATTCTAGAAAAACAGCCAGGACTCTCAAACTTTACTCAGTATGAAGCCTGATGAACCAAACTTGGATGAAATCATAGACTTTCCTTCCTATCTCTGCATAACCTTGTATAGGCAAGAATTAGTGAGCAGAGTATCTGGGGGAAAGGCAGAGGGGAAGCCAAAGGAAAGAGGCTCTGTTTGTTCAATAATAACATAAGGCAACCCTCACAGCGGGAGCAGGAGAAATCTCAAACCAAAGAAAGAAAACATTAACTACTAAGAAGTTTTAAAATAAATGACTACATGAGAGCTGGAAATGTTTTTCTGCCTGAAGGTTGAGGTGCAGGTCATCAGTAACCGAACTGTTGGATGTCTAATCAATAGATTTGGGGCCTGTTTCTTATATTTCTGGGCTTCCACTGTGAGTAGTAGAACCAACTGATGAACAGTCAGTTCTGGGTCAGAATCTGGAGTTGTGCAGCTCAAATTTCTTCTAAACAAAGACTAAGCTGGGGGAGGTCATGTTCATCATCCTCAAAGACAGAGGACCCAAAAATTCTGGCTTCCTTTGTATCATGATGAATTTAGTAATCATGAAATCATCTAGATTTTAAAGACCAGTTCCTATTTCCAGCCTGTGCTGTCACTGGAGGTAGAAAGAAGTTGCAGGAACTTCCCTGGCAGTCCAATGGTTAGGACTTGGCATTTCCACTGCAGGGCGCCCAGGTTCAATCCCTGGTTGGGAAACTAAGATCCCAAAAGCCATGAGATGTGGCCAAAAAAAAAAGAAAAAAGATGGAAAGAAAGAAAGGAGCTGTCTAAGTGATCATTTTGCACACTGGGTATGCCTAGAGCCAATAATGAGAATTCAAACACGATACAGTGACCTACATAAGTTGGATGATGAATTTAATACTATCTAGGACTGATGTTGAAGCTGAAACTCCAATACTTTGGCCACCTGATGTGGAGAGCTGACTCATTTGAAAAGACCCTGATGCTGGGAAAGATTGAGGGCAGGAGGAGAAGGGGACAAAATAGGATGAGATGGTTGGATGGCATCACCGACACAATGGACATGGGTTTGGGTAAGCTCCAGGAGTTGGTGATAGACAGGGAGGCCTGGCATGCTGTGGTTTGTGGGGTCGCAAGGAGTCAGACAGAACTGAGTGACTGAACTGAACTGAACTGAAAGTTGACCTTCAAAGTACTTCCGTGGGGCATTTATCCTCTAAAGCCATGAGTGGTGTTTTGATTTAGAGTTTTTCCATCTGAGGGTAGAAAATGATGTCATGTAGTAGGAAAAGTTCCAGGGTTTTTCAGAATAACCATGTGTCCAGCCCGGTCATCCAACCTCTCCAATAAAATTCCTTCAGCCATAAGATAGAAAAAATGGCATCAAAAGGCTTCTAAATTTCTTCCAGCTCTAAAAGGCTAGGAATTGATTGAAATTGGATTTTGAAGGAGTTTGGGGGAACTTCTGGCTTGTGTGTGTATGTATGTTCATTTACGAGATAGAAATTGGACAATACTTAAAATTTTAAGGCTGACTTGAAAATACTTGTGTTTGCCTTACACAAGCAAACAGCACCATTAGAAATAGTCATTAAAAGAACTGAGCTTCTACAAGAGGATTTTCTGGGACTGGGAAGGAGATTGTGACATGGTTATTTTGGAGAGAGGCCAACTTGTGAAGCTTGTGGCCAGTGCCCTTGGTGGAAATAGCTTCTAGGGATTAAAGAGCAAAAGGAATAATTTCACAGCAGTTTATTAATATTTTGTAAGTTTCCATATACCTACAGGGGAAAAGTTTGGGGTGTTTAGTTTTACTGTAATGTGAAAGATAAAAACAGAAGGGAAAAAAAGATAAGATGACAAAAGAATACGTTCTGACACATTTCAAATCCATAGGCTATTAAATGATCCCTCATAGAGTCTCGAAATGCTACCACAGAAAAAGAGTGATAATTCCAGCAATAACAAATGAGTTTAGGATTAATCTGTGCTAATTGCTTTCCACTCTTTTCTCTCTCAGCCTTCAGAACTACACAAGGTTGGCATTATTATTATTATCATCCCATTTTACAGATGAGAACACAAGCGCCCAAGTCTCAAGGTTGATAAGAAACAAGGAAACAGCTACTCATGACCCTTTAAGCCTTTACCTTATTCCTCATTCTGTAGTTTGTTCACTTCTTTTTTAAATGTCTCTCCTCAATTATCTTCAAATCTGGTCTCCAGTTGGCTCTGCAACACCGAATCTACTTTGGCTCCTCACTGTTTCATATGAGGTTGATGACAAGTATTTGGTGCCTTGGAGGCTTAACAATCTTTTAGTTAAATGTTTATCAGTGCAATTCAACAATTAAATGGAATTTATAGGTAAAGGAGATGAGAGCAGAGGGACTTGGCAAGGTCTTCCAAGACTTCCAAAGTCTAGACATTTAAAAAGTGTGTGTGCGGTTAGTCATGTCTGATTCTTTGTGACCCCATGGACTATATAGCCTGCCAGGCTCCTCTGTCCATGGAATTTTCCAAGCAAGAATACTGGGGTGGGTTACCATTCCCTACTCCAGGGGATCTTCCTGACCCAGGGATTGAACCCATGTCTTCTGTATCTCCTGCATTGGCAGGTGGAGTCTTTATCACTGCACCCCCTTGGAAGCCATATGTGTATATAACTGAATCACTTTGCTGCACACCAGAAACTAACACAACACTGTAAATCAACTAAATTTCAATAAAGAAAAGGAAGAGAAAGGGAGGGAGAGAGAGACAGAGAAAGGAGAGAATGGAAGCTCAGCCATGGGCACTGGGGCACATGTTTGCACATAAGTATCACTAACCACACCACACATAGCTCCTGCTTCTAGAGCCTTCTGTACTTCTTCCAGTCTCCCAGCCTTCACACATGCTCATGATCAGCTAACAGGGATCATCTGGTAGAAAAGAGTGACATGACTGCATCTCTCTGGATGGATTGACAGCTCTAATTTCCCTACAAAATAGATATCTTCCGAAGGAGGAGGAAAAACTTGCTGTTTACAAAAGCAATGAGCTAAGCTGTGAAATCCTTTAGAACAACTTGCCAAGGAAAACCAGATTAACTCTCTCCATGCATGTGTGCTAAGTGGCTTTAGTCGTGTCTGACTGACTGCGACCCTGTGGACTGTAGCCCGCCAGGCTCCTCTGTCCATGGGATTCTCCAGGCAAGAATACTGGAGGGGGTTGCCATGCCCTCCTCCAGGGGATCTTCCCAACCCAGGGATAGAACCTGTGTCTCCTGCATTGGCAGGTAGATTCTTTACCACTAATGCCCCCTGGGAAGTCCAACTCTCTCCATACAAGCCACTATAAAATATAGAGTTTATTTACAGGAGGGCTATTCTCTGCAGTCTGGTTTAACCCAGTAATGTTACCAAACACTGGGTTACCCCAGGCCATACTGTATAGTAGATTGCATCCTCGCCTACCTTTGATTACTGTTAGCAGAGACTGAGTCAAAGGCCTAGCATATCCATCACCTAGTGATGACGGTAGGAACACTTTAGCTCCAGAATTACTACCAACCATGTGAACCACCCCAAGAAGCATAACATCTTCATATAAACCACGTTTTTGCTCAGCAGATGCACCTTCCAGGCAAGAGCATCAACCGTACTTCCCCTTCCAACTCAACATTGCCCATGAGACCTCCCTGTAAGGGAAGTGATTTGGGAATTAGATGAGCTTGAGCAAGCTCTCAGAGAAGGCAATGGCAACCCACTCCAGTACTCTTGCCTGGAAAATCCCATGGATGGAGGAGCCTGGTAGGCTGTAGTCCATGGGGTCGTGAAGAGTCGGACACGACTGAGTGACTTCACTTTCACTTTTCACTTTCATGCATTGGAGAAGGAAATGGCAACCCACTCCAGTGTTCTTGCCTGGAGAATCCCAGGGACGGGGGAGCCTGGTGCGCTGCCGTCTATGGGGTCGCACAGAGTTGGACACGACTGAAGCGACTTAGCAGCAGCAGCAGCAGAGCAAGCTCTGGGAGTTGGTGATGGACAGGGAAGCCTAGCGTACTGCAGTCCATGGGGTTGCAAAGAGTCGGCCTTGACTAAGCCACTGAACTGAACTGAATTACGTCAAGCCCGAAAGACAGCAATTCAGCCTTAAGGCATGTCAGAGCTTATCAGTGGCAGAAATGGGTCAGTACCTGATTTTTCTGGATCCTTGCTCATTCTTCTTCTCTGACTGCTTTCCTCACTTTGAACAAAAATGAAGATCTGATCTTTCCTAATTTCAGCTGTCATGATAAAGACTGCTCTGAGAGATGAAGTCAGGACTTGACTTATAGAAGGAAGAACACTGCAGTAGTAAAGGACACTGTCTTCGGGTCAAAGAAAACTTGGTTATAGCCTTTGCCTCTGCCTCTTGGTAACTATGCGACCTCAGGCGAGAGGAGTCCAGCAACCTCTCTGGGGTGCAGATTTCTAACACACTGTATAACAGGGATCGTGACTTTCCCTACTATACTATTGCCTGGCTGCAGTGAAGGCAGATGAAGTATACAAAGCATTCAGTAAAAGCTGCTGTCATGATCCCACCCTGACTGAATCAAATGAAAAAGGATCAGAGCACACTAGAGGAAAACTGCATCCCTGGTCTTCTCTGGTGGTCCAGTGGATAAGAATCCACCTGCCAATGCACGGAACACAGGTTTGATCCCTGGCCCAGGAAGATCCTGTGTACCATGGAGCAACCAAGCCTGTGTGCCACAGCTACTGAGTCTGGGCTCTAGAGCTTGAGCGCTGCAACTACTGAAGCCCATATGCCTAGAGCCTGTGCTCTGCAATAAGAGAAGCCACGGCAATGAGAAGCCCAAGCAACTAGAGAGGAGCTCCTGCTTGCCGCAACTAAAGCCCAAACGCAGCAAACCAAGAACTAGCCCAGCCAAAAATAAGCAACTAAATTAAACTTATTAAAGAAAAACCACATCCATTTATTACAGATAGTTGTCTGCAAATAGGTTCCTAATTTAGATTTTAAAAAGTTTGCTTACTCTCAGTTCACTTAATACCTTTTAGTAATCCTTATTTGCCAAAATGAGTGAGACTTCAACCACCTCTTTTTGAGAGACAATTCCAGGACCTTCATAAATTATCCTTTTACCTTAACCCATCAGAGATAGGTACTATGTTCCCTGTTTTACAGAGAATACTGTGTGATAGGCCTGAATTTGTGCCAAGAGTCAGGATTCAAACCCATGTCTTCTGATCTCACTGCTGTTGTTTCATGTTCTCTGAGTATCAGAAACCTTACAATAGGAGCTAACCTTTACTGAGCACGTGTCTGTGCAGAGCACTGTCTTAATTAGATCTCCTCACAAAACACAATTATTTCGGATGGATTTCTACTGCTCCCATTTTATAGATGACAAAACTGAGGCAATAAGGAAATTAAGGATGTGTCTTCCAATCAACAGGGCTTTCTCAAACCTGCGTTTACCAGTCAATGATAAAGATTCTGCCTGCAGTGTAGGAGACGCAGGTTCAATCCCTAGGTGGGGAAGATCCCCTGAAGAAGGGCAAAGCAACCCACTCCAGTGTTCTTGTCTAGAGAATCCCCTGGACAGAGGAGCCTGGCAGGCTTCTACAGTCCATAGGGTCACAAAGAATCACACACAACTGAAGCAACTCAGTATGCACACACACATTCCCCATCAGCACAAATCATTAAAACACATTGCCTCATTCTTCAATTGTACCTAAATACTTTGAACAAAGTATCTTCCTCATGCTAATCCGGAAGTGACAGGACTAGTAGGAAGAAAGGTGTTAGAAACCAGACTGTGTCTCTCTCAGATAACAGACGCCATAGAGAACACCCCGATTATATGATACTTTTGGTCAGAAGGGAGGCAGCTAGTTGTTCTACTCTGAAGGCTTTGTTCACACAAACTCATCTTTTTCCTTTGATAATTCATACCCCAAATGAAGTTTTAGCCCCTTTCTGCCGAGTTAAATATGGTAGTGTGTGTATGTGTGTAGATGCCTTTGCAGTGGACCTCCATCCTATAAAAATAGCAAGAGGCAGACCTAATGATACTAGAGGTGAAGATATAGAACCAAAGACCAGGAGCATTTCCCATTGTCATCCAGTGATATCTGAGTGGGAGACATAAAGGTGCTCTTCATTCAGTTCTGGGCTCCGTATTCCCAAGGATCACATGGACTCCCTCTGGGGCTTTTTCCGTCAGTCAGGCAAACTCAGCTGAGTGACAGGCTGAAAAGTCACTGGGAACATAATTCCGTCCTTTTGATGATAACCACACCTAATCCTGATGACTCAGAAAATTACCTAAGTTGAATTATATTGCTTTAGAAGCACTCTCAAATCTTTCAATCATGAGAAGTGACAGATACATGCCTCTTGGCTGTTGCCCCTGCCTACCCTCAATCAGGATTTGCAGCTTACTGCCAAAGAGGAGAGGAAGCCTATTTGAGTGCACCTGTGGCAACAGACATGGACATGTGGTCACCACCCCAGGAATGCCCAGCCTCACACCGAGCACCAGGCATCACAAAGCATTCTGAAAGGACGAGGCTTCATCTGGAGGCTCCAATGTGAAGCTTGTGCCATCCATCCAGACCCGACCAGTGGGCATGGACACAAAAGCCATGACCTCAGATTCACACGGCCCACACCAGTTCCCAAATACAACAAAAGCTAGCATATTTCTGGGCTTCCCTTTGAACTCCAGGTGGCTTTAAAGGGATGAGAGGAGGGAGAGAAGGAAGAGAATATTATAGTCCAACCCCAAACATCTCCCTGTTAACACAAATCATCAAAATGCGTCATCTCATTCTCCAATTGTACCTAAATGTTTTGAAAAAATGATCTTCCTCATGCTAATCCTGTCATCAGGACCCTATTTGGATCCAAATTTGAACTTGATGTGTTTTCTCATGAACTTATTATTCTCTTTAATTAGATTTGAGTTGATGAGAACTAATGGCTTTCTTCAAAGTTGTTCTTCCCCTGCTGAGGGAAGACCGCACCATTAAAATTACACTGAATCCCAATGCCAAGAAAGAAAAGTATAATTGAGTTATTTGACTTTCCCTGTAATGCAAACATGTGTTGTTGTTCAGTCACTAAGACATGTCCAGCTCTTTGTGGCGCCATGGACTACAGCATATGAGGCTCCTCTTTCTCCACTATCTCCTGGAGTTTGCTCAAATTAAGGTCCATTGAATCAGGGATGCTATCAACCATCTCATCCTCTGTTATTCCCTTCTCCTTTTGCCTTCAATCTTTCTCAGCATCAGGGTCTTTCCCACTGAGTCAAATCTTCATATCAGGTGGCCAAAGTTTTGGAGCTTCAGCAACAGTCCTTCCAATGAATCTTCAGGGTTGATTTCTTCTAGGATTGACTGGTTTGATCTCCTTGCAGTCCAATACAAATATATTTAATCTAAAAATCACAATTAGTAAGCATAAGAGCTTTCTGTTTGGAAAGAAATCCATCCCTTTTTTTCATAGTCTGCACTCCTGCCACAAAGTGTGGCCTATGGACTTGCAGGGGTTAGGTAGCACTTGGGAGGTTGTTAGACATGTGGAGCCTCAGGTCCCAGTGGAGGGGATATTTAACAAAATACTGCCACAGTGGGAGAGAGCCTGGGGAAGGGAGTAATGAACACACCTTTGATCTCTAGCAGCTAATTCCGTCAATGGAATATTAAGCATGCCCATTAGCTGCATTGATTCAGTTTTCTAATTAACGCTTACTAATTAACTGCATGATTCTTCTCATAGTAACAGATTAGGCCAAATCATGATGTTATCATTGATGAATGAAAACATTCTCTCACAGCACAAGGTTGGCACCATCATACTTACTATCTGCCTCAGTGGTAGGGCTGTGTCATTCAGCAGTGGCCACCAGGGACTTTAAGTATATAGTTCATAAAATTAGCATCCCAAAGCAAGGGTCAGCAAAGTTCTCTGTAAATGGCACATGGTAATTATTGTAGGCTTTGTGGACTAAATGGTCTCTTTTCCAACTCCTTAGCTCTGCCGATGGAGTGCAAAGGCAGTCATAGACAATTTGCAAATGAATGACTGCTGCTATGCTCCAATAAAACTTTATTGGCACTGAAAACTTGACTTTTATTTTCACATGTCACAAAATATTCTTTTTCTTTTGATTTTTTTCAACACTTAAAAAATGTGAAGACCATTCTAGGCTTGGAGGCTATACAGAAATAGGCTGTGGGTTGGCTGACCTTATCCTGAAATTAAGGCTGTTCTCGCACAAAGGAGTTAACTGGCATAAGGCTGAGCACTGAGATGGATCGACAACTCCTTCAGGCCATTCTGAATGAAAGCAACTCAGTAGGAATATCTTTTTTTTTTTTTTTCAAAAGGAATGAAATATTTATTTGTCAGAACTCTAGTTTCACAAAAAACATTTGTTCATGTATTGATATGAATGTCTGACAATTTAACGATTTTAATTACAATGCTGCAGTGGGTTGAATTATGTCCCTGCCACCCCCACCACAGATTTGTTAGAGTCTTAACCCCCAGTATCTCAGACTGTGACCTTATTTGGAAACAGGGTCTTTACAGGTGTAATCAAGTTAAGATGAGGTCACTGGGGTGGGTCCTAATTCACTATGAGCAGCATCCTTATCCAAAAGGAAGTTGAACGCAGACATGCGCACAGAAGAATGCCATGTGAAGATGAAGGCAGAAAGGGAAGTGACACGGCAGAAGCCAAGGAGCACCAAAGAAGGCCAGAAACCCATCAGAAACCAGGAGAGACACGGGACAGATTCTCCTCCACACCCCAGGAGCAATCAACCCCGCTGACACCCTGAGCTAGAACTTCTAGCCTCCAGGACTGTGACCCAATACTGTTCTATTCTTTAAGGCCGTGGTCCCTAACCTTTTTGGCATCAGGGACCAGTTTCATGGAAGACAGTTTTTCCATGGACTGGGGAATGGAGGATGATTTCTGGATGATTCAACTGCATTGCATTTTTTGTGTACTTTATTTCAATTATTATTACATCAGCTCCACCGCAGATCATCAGGCATTAGATCCCAGAGGGTAGGGACCCCTGGATTAAGGCACTCAGTTTGTAACACTTTGTTAAGGCATCCCAAAGAAACTGACACTAATGTCCTTATTCCTCTTAGACTTGGGACATTAAGGAGAGTCTCTAAGTATCCTCTGTCCCCTCATTTGCCAAAATAACTGCAGGTTGGTAGAAAGAATGATGCTAACAAATATGGCTACCAGTTTGCTCTGTGAGGAAGAACATTAATCTAAAGTCTGGCTTGTTTATTCATTATGCTAAAAAAATAAACATCAGTGAGGTCAAGTCAGTAGGTAGAAATGCACATGCTACCTACACAGGTCTGCCAATAGACTGGCAGCTTGATCACCTGAACTAAATGTAAAAATGAAATGTAAATTGTGCCAAAGGTATAAAAATGAAGACTTCTAGATTTGGAGTGGACTGGAAGTAAAAAAGAACAAAAATTCTGTGGCTGATTAACTTCCCGAACTGTCACATCTCTCCATCTGTCTGTATTAATAATTATGTGAATCTTATTAAGTACTGTGGCCAGGAAAAGAAGTCACTTGAAGATTAAACTCCTGTAACCATTACAACTAGCAGTTGTGATAAACACTGAACAAACGTTTGTGAAAAACGTTTGAAAAATCGTGAAATCATCCCCAGAGGTCTGAGGTGTGTGCATGTCTGTGCGGTCCTACCCAGCTCCTTTCAGCTGGGTAAGGTTTTCCTTACTCATCTAGCATTTACCATAGCCAAAACCATGCAGAAAAAAATAAATACTCACACTGTTCCCTAATGTATCAACTGTGTTTTCAAAACCAGTGTATAGCAGAACTGACTAGACCTTGCTTTTTGACTCTATACAGAGTCTATACAGTTGACTCTTTCTACTGTTTCCATTCTACAACATTCTATGAGGGTGGAAAAATATGAGATGTACAGAAAAATCTAAATTCAGAAGCTTTATAAAGTGTTTCTCATATCTGTTAGTTGTTATGCCCCATCCCTCCCACACTTGTCTTTGTCCCTTAGTGACCTCCTGCTCTAGATCCCTACTGGGATCCTTATAATTTTGTGTTCACTTCTGCATAAAACTCTGCTTTCATGAAAGAGTGAGCTAAACTGATTCTTACTAAAGGATACATGACTGATAAGGTTAAAGGACTAGGAACAATTTCACGGAGATCAAAGCTTCACTGCAAAGGAATTTAGAATGTACTTCTGGATATTAGGCATTATTAAATTTGATGGGGGAACTGTTGGAGGTAAAGTGGTCTTTCATACTTCATAAGTAGCACACAGTGGTCATCTACTCAGAACAACAGGCCTCAGTGTCCATATTTATCCTGGCTGTGTGAGCAGTGCTGGGTCATCAGATGCATGTCTGCATCTCGGCTCCTCCTCAACCGGGTTGTTTGAAAGAGGCATTCAACATCCACCCCCCCACCACACACACACAAAAAAACACCCACCCCATCAACCCCAGACATCCTTCATAAGGTTGTACAAGGAACAATTGGAAGAACATGGTTTCTGGCCTCATGCTTATCATGTCAACCATAGGCAGCATATATGATGGCTGAGGGCTCCAGCTCTGAGATCAGACTGCCTGGATGAAAATCTGGACCCCATCACATCCTCTTTATTGTTATTTGGGTATGTCCCTGGGGCTCTCTGAGGTTAAGTTTCTTCATTCATACAATGGAGATAAGGAATACTAGACAATACAATGAAATAAATATCAAAATGCTAAGCACAGGGTCTCGACAGAGCCAGTGCTCAACTTGTTGTTCAGTTGCTAAGTTGTGTCCGGCTCTTTGAGACTCCATGGACCACAGTGTGTCAGGCTTCCCTGTCCTTCACTATCTCCTGGAGCTGGCTCAGATTCATGTCCATTGATTCAGTGATGCTGTCTCATCTTCTTTTGTCCTCTTCTTCTGCCCTCAATCTTGCCCAGCATCAAGGTCTTCTCCAGTGAGTTGGCTCTGCATCAAGTGGCCGAAGTATTGGAATTTCAGCTTCAGCATCAGTCCTTCCAATGAATATTCCAGGTTGATTTCCTTTAGGATTGACTTGTTTGATCTCCTTGGTATCCAGCGAACTCTCAAGAGTCTTATCCAGCACCACAATTTAAAAGCATCAATTCTTTGGTGCTCAGCCTTCTTTATGATCCAACTCTCACATCCTTACATGACTACTGGAAAAATCATAACTTTGACTATATAGACCTTTATCAGCAAAGTGATGCCTCTGCTTTTTAATAGGCTGACTAGAGCAAGTTCCATATGTGTTAATAATAACCAGGAATTCAATGTGATCTAGCTCTGTGCATACCCTCTGGACACACAATACAAATATTGGCCATTTAGCTGCATGCAACACAATATACATATAAGCTGCCCAAGTATATTCTGAATGTGATGCGTATATCTTACTTTAAAAGACACTTACATTCATTCCATAGAGAATGTGGCCTTAGTTTTGTGGTTTGCTGAATAAAGCGCAGGCTCCTATTTCCCGAGAGACTAACAGTACACAACTGCTGGATGGATGACCCATGGTGGGATACGACCTGTGAGCTGGGCAGAATCGGGGTGCCCATAAAACCAGGTTACTTGTGTAGCGGTTCAAGCTGAGACCTTGCCCCCGTTAGCTCTCCAGCCCAGACAGCAGAACTAACGTGCCTGCCAGGTGAATAAATGTGACTTCAATGTTCCGAAGGTGCAGAATGATTCTAGGTGTTCATTTAGACAGTAGTCTTTCTATAGAAATAGAATCTCCAGGCTAATTTTGAAATTGCTTTTTTATTCTGGCGACTTTAGGCAGTTTGGTCTTTAAGCTTTTAAGTACCTTGTTTTTGAAATGGCTCTGTGTACTGTGTGACCAAATTATGAGGTACTGCAGAGCTCTGATCCTGAAGCTGGAGTCTGCAGACAACTCCTTCTCTCTCCACAGCTGACCAAGCTGTCCTCATGGTCTTTCCTTAAATAGGATCACCTGGTAATACAATGCTAGCATTTGTTCAGAATAATTTTTTTTTCCCTCTCCTTTGGACCAAAAACAAAATCTTCAGATGTAAACTATCTGCCACATTAAAAATAAAGATTTTAAGCAAATTTGGATTTTCTTTCTTATTTAGCTGAAGCTACTGAACTTTTGACTTTGAAATTATAATTCACATGAACTAAAGCTTCTAACATGAATACATTCTAGAATTATTCAAACGCTAGCTCCCTGGGGCAAAGATTGTTTTTTCCATTCCTCCATTCCCAACACCTAAAACAGAATCCAGGACCCTGTAGGTGCTTGTGTTAGCTTTCTATGTGTGTGCATGTGTTCTCGGTTGTGTCCAAGTCTTTGCAATCCATGGACTGCAGCCCGCCAGGCTCCTCTGTTCATGGGATTATCCAGGCAAGAATATTGGAGTGGGTTGCCATAACTTTCTCCAGGGAATCTTCCCGACCCAGGGATCGAGCTTGTGCCTCGTGCATGTCCTGCACTGGCAGATGATTCTTTACCACTGCACCACCTGGGAAGCCCCTAGCTTTCTGTGTAACAAATTACCATGATCTTACTTAGCGACTCCAAACAACAAACAGTATCTCCCAGTTTCTGTGGCTCAGCAGTCCAGATATAGCTTGACCAGACCCTTGGTTCGGGTCTCAATAGGCTACAATAAAGATGTCAATCAGTGCTGAGGTCTCAACTAAGACTCAACTGGAAAAAGCTCTGGTTTTGTTGGCAGAATGGAAATTCTGTGATACTGGAAGCTGTGGTTTCTTACCAGCCATTGGCAGAAGCTTCCTTGGGTCTAGGAGCTGCCATGAGCCCCTCGCCATGTGGGCTCCCAACATAGGCAGTCCAGGTCTTCAAAGGCAGCAGGGACAGAGAGAGAGACTCAAGCAAGATGGATGCTGTGATGTTAACAAAACCATACACACATCATCTTGTACATCTTTCATCCCATTGTATTGGTTAGAAGCAAGTCACAGCCCCACCCACACTCCAGGGGATAGCATGACAGAGGATGGGAACACCAGGAGGTGGGAGTCATGGGGAAGCCCTAAGAGTCTGTGCATCCCAACTCTTAATACGCTGATCCAATAAATGAATGCCGAGCCAGCATCTCTAGTGAGCGTCTAGCTAGTGTGATCAAATAAGTTTACACTTTGAATCTTTTATTTTGTGATCAGTAGATACTAAATCCATTCTTTAGTTAAAACACATCTTGAGCAACAATGGTCTGTTAAAAGCCATCTCAGGCTTATAAAAAGGAAGTTTGGGGTGAGGTTGTAAATGTATCACAGAATCATAAGTTGTGCTTTTAGTTAAGAAAGTGTTTCCACAAGCACAAAGGGAAAGAGTGCTGTAGCCTTTGAGGAAAGGCCCCAAATGAGTGCTTCCTCTTTCAGGCATGGATAACTGGAGAAGTTTTGCCTGAGAACCATCTAGCTTCATATGCGTTGAAGGAGAGGCTAGTACAGAGCGCAAAGCAGGCAATGGGCAGAACAAAGATATTGGGGAAATCAGTGTGTGCATGCTAAGTCACTTCAGTAGTGTCTAACTCTTTGCTACCCCATGGACTGTGCCCGCCAGGCTCCTCTGTCCATGGGGATTCTCCAGGCAAGAATACTAGAGTGGGTTGCCACACCCTCCTCCAGGGGATCTTCCCAACCCAGGGATCGAACCCACATCTCTTCTCTCTGTATCGGCAGACGGGTTCCTTACCACTAGTGCCACCTGGTAAGGAGTATGCCTTTGTAATACAGTTCATGTTGAAATATTTTACTAACACGAACAGCATAGATGCTGTTCATATATGCTAAAGTGGAGAAAAGAGAAAAAAGGAAGAGGCATGGTTTTCAGTTCTATATCTGTTAAGTGATTTATAGGATAAGCTCCTGACCAGCTTAAGCACTCTACCTAATGAACACAGGCTTGTGAACTGATGATAAAAGCCCTGGAGAATCTGGCCATCTGTGAAAGGAAGGGTGACTGTGAGGGCACCAAGGAAACAGTGGCCAGATTGGACATGCGATGCAAATGGCAGCGTGCCTCTGGGGCCAGCTCTCGTGGGTGTGACCCTTCACACCTGAGACTCTGAGTTCCTGACTTCTCATCTATCAAACAGGGAGAGAAAAAGACCTTCCTCCAGGGGTTGTTGTGAGAATTAGTCACAGCAATGCACTTAGAATATAGCCAGGAAAGTAAGTGCCAGCTCTGAGACTTAGTATTATCTGTCACAAAGACAGATTTAAACTTATTCAGCTGATAATACCTTCTTTCAGAGAAACATGAAAAGCAGAGGGAAATGTGTAAATTTACTGTGATAGCCTTAGAAGAAACCATATTAATCTCCTTAGAAGAAACGCATATTATGTATTAATACATATATATGGAATCTAGAAAAATGATACAAATGAACCTATTTTCAGGGCAGGAATAGAAATGAAGACATAGAGAACAGATACGTGGATGAGAAGCAGGGCAGAGAGAAGGGCGGGATGAATCAGGAGATTGGAATTGATACATATACACTACCACATGTGAAATAGCTAGCTGGTGGGAGTCTGTAGCAGAGCACAGGGAGCTCAGCTCAGTGCTCTGTGAATACCTAGATGGGTGGGATGGTGGGCTTGGGTGGGAGAGAGGTACCAGAGGGAGGGGATATACATAAACTTATAGCCCATTTACTTCGTTGTACAGTGGAAACTGGCACAACATTGTAAAGCAAGTATACTCCGATTAAAATTAAACAAGTATCCTTAGAAGAAACCACCATTACTAAGAGCTATTTCTTACCCTCTCTCCAGATCGAAAATGAACTGCAGCCTCCATGTTGTGAAATGCTACAAATGAGTAATCTCTGTCATCTGGTCCAAGGTTCCTGCATGCTGGTTGCCTCACTCCTCAGAACTTGTTCACAAGGTCATGTTTCTTTCCCCTAACACTCTATCAACCTACCTTCCATTTGTAAAAGCATTCTTGGTGTTTCATTGTCCCCTGAGCTGAATCCAAATGGTGTGGGTTCTCAAGCCCTCTATTAGGACAAACTGGTAACTCACTTCACAGGTTGCACTTTCCTATCCTTCACCTCCACTTTCCCTGTTTCAGTAAATGATGCCTCAGTTCTCTTCCTCATCCCTTCCTCAGTGTCTGCTTCCTCAAGCCCATGGATGCCTACCATCCCTCGCATCTAGTCCTCCTCAAGGACGGAGGTGAATCTGCACTCCTGGAGCCATGTCAACTCAAGAAGGCAAAAGACGAGAAAAGCCCCTCAACTGTGATGGGCATGTCTGTGATCTCAGTCAGTAGAAGCAATGTATTTACTTCTTCCAGCTTTGGGGATAACTGTTTCATCTGATCAATACAGCCAGAGAAAGTTAACCTCAACATTGATTGACTCTGGCTGGCTGACTGGCAGAGAACTCTTGACAACAGAAATGAAGCAATGAGACAATGTCATGATTAACAAGCCAGTCAATGAAGATACACCCCAACCACCACCAACAAACCTCCAGTTCTCTTCTTCTCACACTCTTCTGATTTTTGTAAAATCAGCACAGGGAAATTCAACCTCAGGGAGATTCAGGGTCTCACACAAGCCCATATGATTAGTTCAGGAAGGGCTGAAACAGATTCCAGGTCCCAGAAGTGCTGGGATGAGGGCTCTGGGAGTCATGCCACGGGACTCTCCAGGGTTCCTCCAACTCCAAGTATGATGCACTGAGCACCTCAATAGATAGAGGTCTGAGATGCACCCACCCTCTTCAGATCAAATTCTGCTACATGCAAATTACATGTGAGTTAACATTCCAGTACAGAACAGAACAATTGAACATTAGGGCTCTCTTCTCAGATTCTTTAGAATTTCTTGTGGCATAAACTGCAAAAGTGAAAGTGTTAGTTGCTCAGTTGTATCTGACTCTGTAATCCAATGGACTGTGGCTCTTCAGACTCCTCTGTCCATGGGATTGATTATCCAGGCAAGAATACTGGAGTGAGTTGCATTCCCTTCTCCAGGGGGTCTTCCTACCAGGGATCGGACCTGGGTCTCCCATATTGCAGGTGGATTCTTTACCACCAGGGAAGCCCAATACAGAACAGAATAATTAAACATTAGGGTTCTCTTATCAGATTCTTATGGATTCTCATGGTGCTAAATGTAGATCAACTTTTCAAGAAAAGTTGGGTTTACTCCTCACAGTAGGGTTTATTCATCTAGATTATTCACATTCCTTTTCATTAGTATCTTAAGTATTTTTAAAAATCTGTCTGAAGTGTTCTGATTAATAAATTAGTCACTTTTGGAGGCTTGACACAAGAGGAAATGACTTTCATTCCCATTTCACTTTGCGTGAGTAGAAAGATGTTTATTCAATCACATGTCATCAAGGTAATATTTACTCTTAGACTTTCTAACAGGTCAAGATTACTCACATTATTTCAACTGTGGTGTATAATGGTAGATTACATTAGTAACATGTCTGAATGTCTCCTAATATTTTAGACTCAAAAAGTGTTCCAACTGGCCTATATATTCTTAGATAATAATAAAAGACTGTCTAAATCCATATTCATAAGATGAGTTACAGAGGTGGTGGGTTTTTCTTTTGAAATCATTTATAAAGCATTTTTAAAATGTTTATAATCTGTTGAAGCCAAGCAAAGATTTTTATACCTGTTTTGTAGAACAGAACAAAATCCTACAAAGATTATAAGGCATGTTTCTATTGCTTTGTGCATCATTCCATGAAGATTGGAATAATAAGATTTATTTTGTTTATTTATCAATTTATCAATTTATTCTTAACACTTCACACAGGGATCGGCCCATTGTGGATATTCATTAAATATGAGCTAAGGAGAAATAATTTATTCAAATAGTTTAGAGGTAATTTATTCAAATAGATTAGGGATAATGCAAATTAATGTTTTAAAAGGCAAACTTAACTATAAGTAATCAAATATAGCAAATTAAATAACAACAAAGCAGGAAACACTGCCTGTGTATATATCTGGATTTACATGAGCACTCTCATCAGACGTGTAAATACAGCCTCCAACATTTAGTCAACTTTTCAGTAAACTTGCGGAGTGAATTTCCAAAGACAATTAGTTTAAGCTATGGATGTCAACAGATCTTTATTTGATTTTGTAATTCATTGAAGACTGTAGCCTAAATTTTATTAAAACTGTGGTGTTGATACTGGATTATTTCTAGTTTATTATTTTAAAAACTCGAAATGAGTGAAGAGTCAAGTAATGTTGTTATTATGGTAAAACAAGACCAAAACAAAAACAAAAACCTTTGTGGGAAGCAACAGAAAGAGCCATTAGCTAATTCTACCTTTCTAGTTTTTAGAATAGAAAGATCTGGAAGCTGGGATGAGGATTGTGTGAGGGGACCAAGATGGGGATATGGAGTGGCCGTACCCTCCAGGTACACCAGCAGATGGCAGAAGCGCCTTGGTCGTTACTGAAAGGCTGGGTTTAAATGATTCGCAACAAATAAAAAATTCAGATCGGAAAGAGTTAAGAGATTTAGTTCTACTGAGATTCTTTGGAAAACTACATTTGCATAAATTTGCAGTCTTCTATCAATATAAAAGGGAGACTCATATGTCATATGTACAGAATCAGTCATGTTCACCATAATATATTTCTTATTCTAGAATATTCACATATAAAATGGTTAGATTGCTCAGAAAAACAAAAGTCTCAGACAGACACAATCCAGATGCCATGGGAATAGGGAGGAATGAGGAGTCATTGTGTAATGGGTATAGAGTTTCAGTTTTGCAAGACAAAAAGAGTTCTGGAGATTGGTGGTATATTATGAATGTATTATACTAAATATTACTGCAATATACATACAAAGATAGTTAAAATAAAAAAACAAGGTCCTACTGTACAGCAAGGAAATCCCATGGACAGAGGAAACTGGTGGGCTACAGAACGTTCGGTCGCAAAGAGTTGGACGTGACTGAGTGACTGAGCACCACATACTAAAATAACTACATTCAGTAGCAATAAACTGTAATGGAAAAGAATCTGAAAAAGAATATATGTATGTATGTATAACTGAATCACTTTACCATACCCCTGAAACTAACATAACATTGTAAATCAACTATACTTAAATAAAAAATGGTTAAGATAGTAAATTTTATGTTATGTGTTGCTGTTCAGCCACTCAGTGGGGTCCAACTCTTTGTGATCTCATGGACTGCAGCATGCCAGGCTTCCCTGTCCTTTAGCTATCTCCCAGAGTTTGCTCAAATTCATGTCTGTTGAGTCGATGATGCCATTCAACCATCTCATCCTCTGTCATCCCCTTCTCTTCCTGCCCTAATTCTTTATGTTTTGTGTATTTCAGCATAATTAAAATGAAAAAATCCAGATATTCACTTCTGCATTCAAGGGCCTAACACATGATGCACTGAGTTAGTATATCTGAAACAAAATACTATAGGGCTGGACAACCTTGGACAGCAACTGCTTCCAAAAGAGATGCTTTGGTTAGAAAGGGACATTGGGATTTATCACAGATAAATTCAAGAGGGCACAGCAGTGCCTCTCTCTACTGCACTTGTTCATTCATTTGAATCCCTTTATTTCCAGAGAGTTTAAGGTCCATTCATCCCTTCTACTCAGCACTAATGATATTGTTGATATTGCAGAAGAGGGACTCAAGATCGAATCAGCACAGACAATAAACCTGCATGTTTCTTTCCAATTTCTGCTGGAGGAGTACTTACTGGTCAGGTCTCTGAGTGGAACATCTAAGCTACTTGTTAAATCTCCTCTTCCGTGGCAATGCTGTATTGAACTGTTTTCCCAGTAGAGTAGTTAGAAAGCTTTAATTATCTAAAGCAGAACAGGCCAATAGGAAGACACATAATTTAAAATTTCTATGTCACATTTCAATAATTTCAAGACTATAAGCAAGTGACATTAATTTGAATAGTACGTTTCTAAGACAATATACTGAAAAATTTATTTCAATATGCAATTAATATAAAAATTTTTATACAAGGTATTTCATGTTTCTTTTTTTATTTTTTGACCAAGGTTTCAAAATTCAGTGTATACCTTCCACTTGTAGCACATCTTCAATTCAGACCATCTACATTGACTGTATTGGACACCACAGCTATAAGTATCAACACATCCCATGAATGAATGTGTAAATCCTTTAAAACGTCACATCAACAGAATGACTCCCTTTTATTGTTGCAGATTTGAAGGTTATTTTAATTGTTGCCTAAAACTAATAGTGTCCGTATACCATGAAAATGTGGAACACATTTTTTTGAAGGATAAGATTAAGATGAAATAAAATCTCAAGATAATAAGGAATGTTTTTGAAGTGAAAATGACTCAATCCTTTCTCTAGTATTTTGTCTCAGTATCAAGAGAAAAACCATAATCATTGATTTTGGTTGAAATAATCTTTTATTAAAATCTAGTTTTTATCAGTGAGATGGATGTATGATAACACAGCAACATTCCTATATTTAAGCTAATATTTAGGGTGAATTCCTTGATAAGAAAAAGAGAAGAGCTTCTGCAGTTCAAAGGGGTGTTTGTCATTGTTGTTTAGTCTCCCAGTTGTGTGCAGCTCTTTGTGACCCCCATGGACTGTATCCTGCCAGACTCCTCTTTCCATGGGATTTTCCAGCCAAGAATACTAGAGTAGATTGTCATGTCCTCCTCCAGGGAATCTTTCCCATCCAGGGATCAAGCCCGTGTCTCCTGTACTGGCAGATGGGAAAGCCCTGATTTGAAGGGTATGAGACCTCAAAAATTGTTGAGGGGGTGCTATTTGGTACGATCTTGAGTTGATTCCTCCCTTTCAAGGTCCTCCAGAAACTCGAATCATTTGTGATGCTTTAGGCTCATTTTCTTACCCACGGTGTGCAGCTCGCCAGGCTGGGGAGATAACGTGAGTCTGTATCGCCATCTTGGCAGGTATTTTTAGCTTCTCTGTCACACAGATGCGGCCACACAAGGGGCTGTAGAGAAGCAGCCGTGTGTGGAGTGGCTGTAGGATGCAAGTCTCCCTGCATCGCTGCTGCTCTTCCAGACTGTGAGCCCCAAAGCTGTGCTCCCACATATTGAGGTGTCTCGCCAAGGAGCCTGAGAAGCTTAGATCACACTGTGTGTGTTTTCTAAAAAAAAGGCTGTATTCCACACTTGCCAAAAATCACTCTATTTTTAATTGGTTGTTTATTTTTTTTTTTGAGGGGTGTGGGGGAATTCAGTGTCTGGGAAAACCACTAGATGGATCATTTAGAAGTGAGAGGAAGGCATGAAACCCAGATGACTGAGACCAGTGGGGTCAGCTTGGGCAACATCTGTGAGCTCTAGAAACTGGTCTGTGTCCTTTCTGTTTCTCCCCTTGCCTCCAAGTTTCTCAGCTAGAAAACATCCTCATGTCACCTTCTGCCTGCGGCCTGGGTACCCTGCTTTGGACCAATTCTGTAGATATCATTTGGCTTTCCAACCTTTCAGTGGGTAAAAATCCACCTTCAATGCAGGAGATGCGAGTTCAATCCCTGGGTCAGGAAGATCCCCTGGAGAAGGAAATGGCAATCCACTCCAGTACTATTGCCTGGAAAATCCCATGGACAGAGGAGCCTGGTAGGCTACATGTAGTCCATGGGGTCGCAAAGAGTTGGACACGACTGAGCGACTTTAATTCACTTCACTTCACTTCAAAACCTTATCGCAGAGCTCCACCCACCGCCAGACAAACTGATAGGTAATCTCATAAATCTCGTTCTGAGGCTCCAGCCTTTCCTAGAAGATAGTTTCTCCCCTGGTGTCAAAAGGAAACACCTATAGCTCCAATTCCCCAAACAGAGCTGGGTGATCACTGATGTATGTTTCAGATGGAAGAGGAAGGCAGCCAACGGAACATCATTTTAGGAAGGCAGGGCTTTGGGGCCCAAATCAGGTGGTACCCATTCCTTCATCCATCCCTAGAGAGGCTCAGAGGACTCTCATAAGGGCAGATTCAGTTCCCATGCCAGCCATTACCATTTGGTCCTTACTTAGCTTCCAAGGTAAGCAGAAACCAGTGCATCTGACAGTTATAGTCCAGTAGAATGGAAACACAGAAATGGACAATAAACCAGGACTTCCCTGGTGGTCCAGTGGTTAAGACTCCCCACTTCTAATGCAGGGGGCGCTGGTTTGATCCCTGGTTGGGGAACTAAGATCCCACAAGCCACATGGTGCAGCCCCATAATAAAATAAATAAATAAATAAAATTGACAGTAAACCATGGCTCTTCTCCATTAGTTGGCACTTTTACAATGAACCATTAATTTTTATTCAGTCACTATTTCACGAATTCATCTGCAGAAATCACATTAGAGCTGTAATCTGGCCCAGGGTGTGAAGACGTAGAACTTTGGGAAAGGAAGGAATTCTGGAAGCTCACAAAGGAAGCCTGAGACCTACGAAATTTATTTAAGCCCCTCCAAGCCTCCTCCACCCGGGCTTCCCAGGTGGCTCAGTGGTACAGAACCTGCCTGCCAATGCAGGAGACGAAGGAGACTTGGGTTTGATCCCCGAATGGGGAAGACCCCCTGGAGAAGGGAATGGCAACCCACTCCAGTATTCTTGCCTGGAAAATCCCATGGACAGAGGAGCCTGGCGGGCTCCAATCCATGGGTCACAAACAGCCGGACATGACTGAGCACAAACACATACAGACCTTAACAGGAGTGATCTGGCTATATGTGCTAACCTAGAAAGATGCTTATCACCTGGAAGCCTCCTCCAGGGTTTCAGCATAAGGCAAAGCATGGGAGGTATAGCCCTGAGGAAGTGGTGTCCTTCATAGCAACCATGCCCGATACATTAAGCAAATGTTCATTAAGCTTCCTTCTTGTGCCGGGTGGAGCTTTAAGAGCTAGAAAGAGTCATAACCTGGACAGAGGGAATTCCTGTTCTCACAGCCTTACATTCTAGTGGGAAGTGGGAGACAGTAAATGAATAAAGAAACAGGAAAATTTCAGACAGTGCTGCATGCCACAAAATAAAACCAAATCATGTGATGGAAGAGAGAGGGGTTCTTTTACATGGTGGGATTAATTCTTGGGACAACACTGAGTATTTCAATAAAGACTTGAATGGAAAAAAAAAAGGCCTAAAAACTGGAATTTTACATGGAGGCATTCTGGAACATACCTGACTTTGGTGGTTAAATTTGATAAATTTTAGAGACAAAAAAGCCCAGTGCAAGCCATTCTTCACACTCAGGAGGCGTCAGATGACTCTTCCGTTGTTAGCTTCCACCCCTCATAAATATGCCACTTCCACCACCAGAACCATCTCACCTTTAAAATGCCAGCTCTGTTTCCACTACATGTCTACTTTTATGGCTACTCCACATTTTCACTTGAAAGATCTGAACAGCCAGGAAATAGCCAGTGATGACAACTCAGAGAGGTCCTACACTTAATTATGACAAAGTGTGTAAACTGAAAAGGAAGTCTTTAACGCAAAATTTTAAAAAAGAGAAAGGGTGACAGACTTTAAAATATCTTAATCTTTTCAAATAGCCCAGAGAAGCTTTTTACCCTTGTCAATATGTAAATTTAGGTTTCAAGAACTAAGGATAATCATTGGGACAATCCGCACAGGGCAGCTGACATTCAACAGCAATACGTTATTTTCTGTGTGACTGAAACTTAAATTATCTTCTGTCCACTGACTTTAGAAACTTATTAAAGCAGATAATGATACTTCAAGCTGTGAACTGAAGGACTCTAGTGAGGATGAATCTGTTTGTCTTATCTTTCCTCTTTCATCTGTTTTTTTTTCATTCACTTGTTAAGTTGCTCTGGATCTTCGTTGCCATGCGTGCTTTTCTCCAGCTGCAGGCAGCTGGGGCTGCTCCTCACTGTGGTGCACGGGCTTCTCGTTGCAGCGGCCTTTCTGGTTGCAGAGCACAGGGTCTAGGCACATGAGCTTCAGTTGTGGCGGCTCCCGGCCATAGCACAGAGGCTCAGTAATTTTGGCACACGGGCTTAGTTGCTCCTCAGTGTGTGGAATCTTCTCAGACCAGGGATTGAACCCATGTCCGCTACATGGTGGATTCTTATCCACTGCGCCACCAGTGAAGTCCTATTTTTTCACTTTTTTGAAAAAAGTATGCTTCATGTGGGCCAAGAAAATTCAATTTATAAGTTAGGGTATCTTTTCTTTTTAAACCGTAGTAAATTTCTTCTAAACTTTCCAAATTTTAGTGTATAATACAAGTAACCAGAGTTCACAGCCTACAATAAATACCTCTTTTCTACTTTATTATTTCTCAGTAACCCCCTCAAACATACCCAACCCTCAGTGGTTTGGTCTCTTATGGGGCAGAATTGCCTTTTTCAAAAAGTGACCAAAGAACCAGCTTATGCAAACCATCCCCTGGATGTCTGTGACCATGTAGATTCCAGGCTCTACCATGGGTCAAAAAAATTAGATTTGGGTCCTGAAATCTGTGTTAAACCAGCACCTTGCATGCGTACTAAGTTGCTTCAGTCATGTCCAACTTTTTGCGACGCTATGGACTGTAGCCTGCCAAGTTCCTCTAGCCATGGGATTTTCAGGCAAAAATACTGGCATGCATTGCTATGCCTTTCTCCAGGGGATCTTCCTGACCCAGGGATCGAACCTCTGTCTCTTATGTCTTCTGCATGGGCAGGTGGGTTCTTTACCACTAGCACCACCTGGAAAACCTTGGAAAACCCAGCACCTTAGGTATTTTGCATGCAATTGAAAATCCAAATCCTGGAGCATAAGATGAGTTTTGTATTCTATCTTGAGCCTGGCATGTCCCCCAGTTCATGATTTCAGAGCCAGGAAAAGCAGGGTTTTTTAAACACACACACACACACACACAAAGACAGGACCACAGATTACCAAGTGCTTTCACATACAACACTCTATTTGATCCTCACAACCACCCTCAAAGGAGGCAAAAGAGATCTTATGATTTTTGTTAAAAGATAAGAAAACTAAGGTTCAGAGGAAAAAATAAATGATATGCCCATGGCATATCATTGGTAAGAGGCAGACTGAGGGCTCGATTCCAGGTCTTCCACAGAGCCCTGTGCCTTCCCCACCCACTCCAAACATGAAGTTCAAGGGACAGTTCACAGCTAGTGCTACGTGAGAAGGGGTTATGTTCATGGTTGTGAACTGCTGCTGCTGCCAAGCCAGGCCTATCAGCTGGCCATGAGAGCTTTTCAGGGACAACACATGGTCGCTACTGCAGACTGAACTGTGTTCCTCCAAAATTCATCCAATAAGGCCCTAACCTCCAGTATTTGGAGATGGAGTCTGTGAGAGGTGATCAGGTTTAGATGGGATCATGAGGATGGGGTCCTCGGGATGAGATTAGTGCCCTTGTAAGAGGAGACATCACAGAGTTCGCTCTCTCATTCTCTCTACCATATGAGGGCTCAGTGAGAAGGTGACATTTTTTTGTTAGCCAGGAAGAGAGCTCTCACTAGACAGAATACAACCATGCTGGAACTCTGACCTCAGACTTCCAGCTTCCAGAATCCTAAGGAAATAAATTTCTGTTGTTTAAGTTACACTGTCTACAAAATTTTGTTATGGCATCCCTAGCTGACTAAGACAGTCCTTGTTTCTTAGATATTTTTGGTACTTTAAAAGTGTTTTGGCATTCAATCACCTAGGTCGTATGTTCCACTGTGTGGTCCTAAGTAATTATGATGTCTCTCCAGGTTTCCATGGAAACAGTGTCTCCTCTGAACATTTCTGTCAGGATGGAGTAGGAACAAGAAAGTATTCAAGAAGTGAAATAACTTGTTTCAGAAAGGACAGAACCTGTAGAAGATGGGCTTTGAGTCACAGGTGGCAGATTTAAAGTACCCTGAAGCAATTCTCTTTGTTTAAGCTATACAAGAACATGCACCCCTATAAACACCCTTTCTCCAGAAAACAGGGCAAGAACTAATATCAAATAATTGCAACTATCATGTACCAGTATCTCTCCCATGCCTGATCCTGTATTTTACTGTGTGGTGATGTTTAGTTGTAAGAACAACATGGCCAGGTGCGGAATATTCATTTAACAACAAGAGAAATCAAGTTTCAAAGTTACAAACCTTGCCTGCATTCACAGAGCTATTCTTGCAGAGCTAGAATCTGAACCTAAATTCTCTCTGAGCCTATCTTCAACATCATGCATTGACCCTTCAGAACACCAACAAAAATTCTTCAGTGGCAGGAGCTATAATGAAGAAATACATCAGAAATAAGTTTGAAGGTGGATGGAGGAGCCTGGTAGGCTACAGTCCATGGGGTGGCAAAGAGTCAGACACAACTGAGTGCCTTCACTTTCAGTTTTCACTTTCATGCACTGGAGAAGGAAATGGCAACCCACTCCAGTGTTCTTGCCTGGAGAATCCTAGGGACAGAGGAGCCTGGTAGGCTGCCATCTATGGGGTCGCACAGACTCGGTCACGACTGAAACGACTGAAGTGACTTAGGAGTAGCAGCAGCAGCCTTCCTATTTGGCATTGAATCAATCTCTAATAAAACTATTTTTATGCCATCAATAGCACTGGGAGAAGAGGCTGTGATGGTATCAGAAACAAGAGCTACTTAATGTAGACTATACATTACACACTGTTACAAGAACAAAACTAGTTAGCATCAATGGTGCGACTTGGTACATTTCCCTGCCTGTCCTACCAGGAAGACAGGCAGCATTTCTACAAGAGAATTTGTGCCAACTGACTAAAATTAGATCGTCCACATTTATGCTTTGAGTTGGTGTCATTATCTCAGTGGCAGTGTGGGAGTTTAAACCCATAATCTCTGTGTATTTAGAACGGATAAGACCTGATTTGCATAACTGCAAGAGCTCAAGAAACCACTTTGCCACATTACTTCATTCTGGTGATGAATTTTCAACGTGGACTGTTTAGAATTCCTCGGGAGAGGAAAGGAACTCTACTAAATAAAAGACTGATATACCAACTGACAGCAACTAGCAAGTCCAGCGTTGAATGACATCAGGGTTACAATGTGATTCTACCAAATGTGTGGATATGGGTTTCAGGAATCCCAGAATGGCTAAGACAGCCCAAAGTGGGATGAAGTTTACTTCTGACAGCGTGCTGACACTGAGGCAGTGCGTCTCACCAGTTGGACACACTCCACACTCCATAGATGGCCAGATCTTAATACAGAGCAAAGGGATTTTATTTTCACATTTTTTTTCTCTTAAGTCAAATGCTGCAGAAACATAGGGCAAATGAGAAACATTTTTTATAACCACGTTACACAAAGCATCTTAATCTGTCAGTGACTCAACCACATATTGGATAACAGTGTGAAAGGTATTTAAAACTTCTTCTTGAGGAATATAAATTCATATTCATCACAGGCACAGTAGCATATTTCTTAGGAATTTGCAGAGGCCAAATGTGATAGCCCATTTTTTTTTTTAGCTTATTATGACTGAATTCAGCTGCAAGATAATTGCCTATTCATAATCCACTATTTTTACTTTAGGTTTCAGTTTATCTTTCTAAATTCAGATTCACTCTGTCTGGTCATAGTGTAGAAAACATTTTAATATTACAGTGGGACAGAAACAAATTAGTCCATATGTAGCTATGGAGAAGTTTTTGATCCACTGTCATTTAGTTGCCTGTTATTCTATAATCCTGTGTGTGTGTGTGCACGTGTGCACACGTGTATGAATAAAATGACATTCACTTTATAGAGATACTATTTCAACAGGGAACCATAACCTCTAACAACACCATTATGTTTAATTTTTCAAAATAGTGTTAAAACATAGAGAATCTAACTCTGCAATCTACCTAAAAGAATATTCCAGCTTTTCTCACACTGCACTTTATTAAAAAAAAATAATTCTTAGGTAAGTTAAAACTTAAAAATGCCAACGAGTTCTAAGGACCAAAATAATCCATGCCTCGGGAAAAATCAATGATTTCATCCAGCAGTATTCAGACATCCATTCTACTTCCACAAAACCCAAGGCAACTGCTTCTATTTATCTTGTTCTAGACTTTGACCCTGACATCTGGCTGCCAGGCGCTGCCTGGTTCAATGTGTCAAGCTTCACTAAGAAGATTTGAATTAGAACTAGATTTTCAGAGAAGCATGTTTCAAACCCCTATAGTACATTTCATGAAATAATTTGCTTAAAAGAGATGGAAAACTTCAGGGAGGAAGAAATGGGAGCAAAATTTAATCAGTTGGAAATGACAAAGAATTGGATGTGATAACATCTTCTAAAAATTCATCAGCAAGTCTTCAACGAAGTTTTTTTTCCCTGTGTTTTCAAGATGATGTTGTCCACGTTTACATTTACTAAAAGGTCAGTAGAGTGAATCATGAGTTATTCTTCACCAAGAACCCAGAATGGCTGAATCCTTTAGTCTCAGAACAATAAGGAACTTTATATATGCTAGCAAATTAAGTCTGGACAGGCCAACAGTCAGTCAGGTTTTCTGTGTGAATACTTAGGGTTGTTGGAACAGCTATGTACTGAGAAAAGTCACAGAATATATTGATGATGAGTTTTAAGTAAAACATGGGACTGATAATAACATTGCTTTGGGTATATGAGAGTTCCTGACATTCAGATAGTATCTTTTAAGTTTATAAGCTCCATTTCATTTGAACTCAATAATAGGTGAGCTGGTGTTATTTTTTTCTATTTTAAATTATAGTTAATGTTTAGTAAGTTTTTAAACATGTTACAGGCACATTTATTAATTAGTTTGCTAATTAATTAGTATCATTTAATCCTTATCACAATCCAATCGCCCCCATTTGCAAATGAAAAGAGAGCGGATCGGAAAAGATCAATGGATTTCTCAAAGTCTGGCAATAATGGATTTCTCAAAGTCTGGCCACCTAGGATATTAAGCCCAACTGGAGTGAGCTGAGGCCTAGTATTTTCTACTCTAGTACATAACAAGTACAAAGCAAAAAGTTAAAATTGAAAGAACCATACTATGATCTTCAGGTGTTACAAAATGAAAGGTTCATTGCAATGAAAGCTGTCCCTTCCACTGTCACTTGCAAAGAGCCAGTTGCAAAGCAGAAGTCTTCACAACCTGATTTCATCCATTCATGTTGCCAAATGAGTCATGTGTGATTCACAAGGCAAGGGAGCCCTTCTCATAACAGGAAGTATAGATTATTAAAAGAGTATATATTGCATAAAATAAGTATTACCTATGACTAAATGTTGATAGATTCAGGTATGGGACTTCAATATGCCAGAGTCTCCAAAACCCAAGAGTTGCAAGCTTGAAAGTGGTGAGCCCAACCCTAATCCCAGGGTAGTGTGTGGAAACTCTGGGTGTGTGTGTGTGTGTGTGCGCATGCGTGCTCGGTCGCTCAGTCACGTCCCACTCTTTACGACCCATGGACTGGGAGCTCACAAGGCTCCTATGTCTGTGGAATTTTCCAGGCAAGAATACTGGAGCAGGTTGCCATTTCTGACACCAGGGCTCTTCCCAACTCAGGGATCAAACCCACATCTTTTGTATTGTCAGGTGGCTTCTTTACCATTGTGCCACTCGGGAAGCCTTTGGAAACAAGAGTAACCCCATCCATATTAAAAAAGATTTCCTTATGTTGGTTACCTCTGTAAGTGTATTGGCAAAATTAATACTGCTATCTATTTTGGAATAGCAGTCAAATCTGAAAATGATGTTTTAATAGCAAGCATATGCCTAATTGTCAGAAACTTATAAGAAAATACTAACAACATTCTGAGAGATGAAATATGGTCTCAGTTTTAGGATTTATAGCACATGCTTTCTCTTTATTCAGTGCTCCATACTCCCTACAAAATGACAGATACACGATTTTACAGTAATCTCAACATACACACCTTGATTCTTTGAGCAAATCTACTGTTAATCAGTACCAGTGACGAAAGCAATGTTCTAAAGGTGGTTTCTTAAATCCAAGGCAGTCTGTCATTACCAATTTGAGACAAAACCATTTTCCTTACAAATCTGATCTCACTGGATTTGGCCTAAGTCACCCAGTTATCCTCTCATGACCCAAGCTGTCAGTCTTATTTTTGTATGTTTTAAATTACCAAAATCCTGTGTTATGTAAACCATTTGTCTTATGAATTTACCCAATCTAATTGCTGACTTGTCTTCATTTTCCTTTTGGAATGATTTTATTTTTAATTTAATGATGTCTTAATCCTTTACCTTCATTTTAAAAGGAGCTAATAATAGACTTAGATCATGATTGGTTCTGAGGACTGATGAGTTAATATACTTGTAAAGTGCTTAGAACCATGCCTGGTATATAGGAAGTGCTGTATAGTTTTTTGTTATTATTAATGTTATTATTAACTTTCCAACATCTGCTGGATCACAGAAAAAACAAGAGAATTACAGAAAAATATCTACTTCTGCTTCATTGACTATGCGAAAGCCTTTGACTGCATGGGTCATGACAACTGTGGAAAATTCTTAAAGAGATGGGAATACCAGACCACCTTACCTGCCTCCTTCAAAACCTGTATGCAGGTCAAGAAGCAATAGTTAGAACCAGGCATGGAGCAATGGATTGGTTCCAAATCAGCAAAGGAGTACGTCAAGACTGTATATTATCACCCTGTTTGTTTAATTTATATGCAGAGTACATCATGTGAAATGCTAGGCTGGATGAAGCACAAACTGGAATCAAGATTACAGGGAGAAATATCAATAACCGCAGATATACAGATGATACCACTTTTATGGCAGAAAGCAAAGAGGAAGTAAAGAGCCTTTTGATGAAAGTGAAAGAGGAGAGTGAAAAAGTTGGCTTAAAACTCAGCATTCAGAAAACGAACATCATGGCATCTGGTCCCATCACTTTATGGAAAATAGATGGGGAAACCATGGAAACAGTGACAGACTTTATTTTCTTGGGCTCTAAGATAACTGCAGATGGTGACTGCAGCCATGATATTAAAAGACAGTTCCTCCTTGGAAGAAAAGCTATGACCAACCTAGAAAGCATATTAAAAAGTCGAGACATTACTTTGCTAACAAAGATCTGTATAGTAAAAGCTACAATTTTTCCAGTAGTCATGTAGGAATGTGAGAGTTGGACTATAAAAAAAGGTGAATGCTGAAGAATTGATGCTTTTGAACTGTGGTGCTGGAGAAGACTCCTGAGAGTCCCTTGGGATGCAATGAGATCAAACCAGTCAAACCTAAAAGAAATCAGTCCTAAATAGTCTTTGGAAGGACTGATGCTGAAGCTCCAATACTTTGGCCACCTGATGTAAAGAACTGACTCATTAGAAAAGTCCCTGATGCTGGGAAAGATTGAAGGCAGGAGGAGAAGGGGATGGCAGAGGATGAGATGGTTAGATGGCATCACCAACTCGATGGACATGCGCTTGAGCAAGCTCCGGGAGTTGGTGATGGACTCGTAAGCCTGGCATGCTGCAGCTCATGAGGTTGCAAAGAGTTGGACATGACTGAGCAACTAAACTGAACTGAATGTTATTATTAGGCTTCTCCGGTATCTCAGATGGTAAAGAATCTGCCTATAATGCAGGAGACCCTGGTTTGATCCCTGGGTCGGGAAGATCTCCTGGAGGGGAGCATGACTACCCACTCCAGTATCCTTGCCTGGAGAATTCCATGGACAGAGGAGCCTGGTGGGCTACAGTCTATGGGGTAGCAGAGTTGGACACAGAAGTGTTATTATTACCACAACTGCAATAAGAGATCACACCTCTGTTCTTTTGCTAGGTATGATTTGTTTTGAAAATTTTAGGAAGAGACAAATCAATTCATGTCTAGGCTTTTAAAAACAATGCTTGGTAAACACAAACAAGAAAAAATATGAAATGAATCTTCATAGCATCATCAATTAAATAGTTAAAAGTCAAGATTTTATATCAAACTTTGTTCATAGCTTGGAGCCAGTTTGCCGGCACACCAGTTAGAAGATGAGATCTCACCAATTTAAGCAGGAAGACTGGACTGTTAAACCCTTGAAGCTAAGGTGATCATATTTCAGTACAGCATATACTGTTCAAGAGGTGATATGAAGTGCTTTAAGAGTCATCTTCTCTTCTCTTCCCTCCAACAATTCCCTGCTCTGATTGCTTCCTCTTCATTGAGGTGTAGATTTTCCCCTGTTGTCTTATAGTAACTCTATGAATAGAAAGGTCACCAAATTCTTTTTTTTTTTAGGTATAATTAATTTACTGTATTTTAACAGAGCAAGAAAAAACTATTTTAGGTTTTTAGGCTCCTTTATATAGGAAAAAGGAAGCTGTCCAGGACTGCAAACTGTGGACCTATTCCATGTAGATTGCAGCCCCTGGATCACAGAGTTCTGGGTGAATGGTGCCCTGAATATAATGAGGCAACACTGAATATGTCTAGATGACAATGTTTTATTCCATTGCAGACTGTAATGAAAAGTGATGAAGATAAATGCACACTTGTGCATGATACTTGATGGTCTACGATATTTTACAGATTTTCCAAGAACTGCAAGTAAAATTATACTAAACTGAGCCTAACTGGCATTGTAGCATAAATATTAAATATTTCTTTCTTGCTCTTTTTTGCCTGATACCAGATTTTATAGTACAATTCTGATTTTATCTGTGTCTGGTGGCTCAGACAGCAAAGAATTTGCCTGCAATGCAGAAGACCTGGGTTCAGTCCCTGGATTGGGAAGATCCCCTGGAGGAGGGCATGGCTGCCTACTCCAGTATTCTTGCCTGGAGAATTTCATGGACAGAGGAGCCTGGCAGGCTACAGTCCATGAGGTCGCAAAGAGTCGGACACAACTGAGCAACTAACACTTTCACTTTTCACTGTAGCTTATGTTCAAGCACATGTAAAAAGGCTGAGGAAAACACATTAATAACATTTATTGTAGGTAAACTGTTGTACTTAATGGGAAAAACAAATAAGATTACAAACCCTGATGTTGACACCTATTATGCTACATGTTTTACTTTTTTTTTTGTTTATTGAAGTATAGTTGATTTGCAATACTGTGTTAGTTTTGTGTGTGCACCAAAGTGACAGTTATACATTGGGTTGGCCAATAAGGTCATTCAGATTTTTCCATAAGATTCAATGGAAAAACCCAATGAACTTTTTGGCCAACTCAATATATATGTATAAATATCTATTTGTTTTCAGATTCTTTTCCCTTATAGGTTATTATAAAATATCGGGTATAGTTCCCTGTGCTATAAGGCACATTATATGTATAGTAGTGTGTTTACATTAATCCAAAACTCTTATGCTACATTTTTGAATTAGAAGGAATAAAGTTGTTTTTTTTTTTTTTTTTTGTAGAGGGCAATGTAACATAGTTTATAAAGAAACTCCTTGGAAAAGTATTAGCTGAAATTTTATAAATCAAATTAACTGAAAAATACTCTCAGAGAGTTTATTATTTTTCAGCATTACTTTTTAAAATGACTTTTAAAAGCAAATAATTATCACCTAATACCATGTTATCATATGTGTGTATGCACTTGTGAGTATGTGTGAGAGGGAGAGAGAGTGTGTGTATGGGTATGTGTAGGACTTATTTGGCCTAAAAACCACAGACCCAGCTTACAGCTTTGATTCTTTCACCAACTAGCCATGTGATCCTGAATAACTTTTCTTACATATTTTTGGATTCAGTTTCCTCATCTGTAAAATTAAAGGGGTTTTAAACCATAAACTCCAAGATTTCTCTTCATTCTAATACTCCATGAAACAATTCACCTAACTTCCCACCATAACTCTCAAGCTTAAAGTTATACACCCATTGTAGAAAATTACTTATTTTATGTAATTGCACCAAATCATGAATGGCTGCAGAAAATCAATTGTTTGTACATTTTGCTCCTCCTTATAACCATCCTCTGGCAATCTCTGAATGACTGGCATCTTACGATAACTGTAAGTTTGATGGGCCTGGTCATGAAGCTCAGAGTAGGTTCCTGGCTTTGAGATAATATATCTGCATAGTGGTGTCTAGCATCCAGCCCCTTGACTTGTGTCTCATCCTTTCCTTTTCCAAACAAGATCTCCTCTAATCTTCTGAGGGAACACACTCCAATTGTCATTTTCTGTTAGTCTCCTTTGCTGTCTTCTTTGATCCGCTCAGCTTCTCAAAGTTAGCAGTGCCCTCGGGGTATTTCCTGGGCTCCCTTCTTTCTGCCTACACAGACATATTCCAGCTGCTAGGCTGACACCAGCAAGCATCTCTAACTCACATCCTCTGCTTCTCCGTCTCCAGCTCCACTGCTCTCATCCAAGGCCTGAGCACGGCTCACTTACCTATGTCACAGCCTCCCAACATTCTCTCTGCTTCTCCTCTTGCCTTCCTAAAGTCTACTTTCCACCAGCAGCCAGAGTGATGTATTAGAAATTTGAATCAGATCTCATCACATCCCTGCTTTAACACCATCTAATGTCTACCCGCTGCAGTCAAAACCAAGTCCAGTCAAGTCGTTGGCTGACTGCTCTGTGTTATCTGGTCTCCTCCCACTTCTCTGATCATTCTCATTTCCCCATCCAGGTCACCCTTGTCTCTACCAGGAATGGCTACCCCCCACTGAACCTTCTTTTCACTTAAGCCTTTGCAATCATACAATTTGTAAAACAGATTATTTCAGTTTATACTTCTTTGGTAGTACTTGATCAATTTGTAAATTTACTTCAAGCCCTCTGCCTTTTTTCAATTGTTAGGTTAGTGTTCCTCTTGTTATTCTGAAATACTAGGGATATGACATCTTTATAGTTTCTGTTGGAAAGCTAGTCTTAAAAATTATGATTTTTATATTCCTATAAAAATAAATTTGACTTAATTACTGCTTTATCTATAATTTTATGCTCACCTGCCATCATTTACAACTTTATTGAGACACACATCTTGACAGAGACAAGTTGAAAGTGGAGAAAAGATTCATTTGGAACATTTCTTTCCAATGAAATTGGTCTGCAAGTAAATTAATTTGTATGACATAAGAGGCTTCCCCACAATCTTTCTGAAGCAGTTTTCAAAGCATTAAAAACACTCCACTTAATACACCTCTCACAGTGTATGCATATAACATCTAACTGGTGACAGACATTTCTTTCCTTAGTAACAACTTAGAAAGCTGTTCTAATAGGCCCACATGGCTCGCTTGAAGTAATTATTCCCTTTTTCTCCCATGAAAATTCTTTAAGGCCACATGATGAGTTTCCCCATAGCTAAAAGTCTTCATGTTTCAGATTTGTACTAGTGACACAAATGGGCCCAAAGAACAAAACCAAAAGCTGTCACCACCACAAAAGCCCGAATGATGTCTTGTGTGGAGCCCCAGTGCAGCTGAGACACCAGCCAGCTGCCTAGGAATGAGATGACCCTGTGGGCACTGCCATTACCGTGACATCCCAGCTGTGCTGTGTCAGGCTTGCTAACAAGCGCAGCAGCAATGCGATGGGGTGTTGCCTTTCTTCCTGACATTCCCCCTGAGCGACTTTTTACAGCCTCCTTCTATTAACCTCATCTCCCAGCCTTGAACTGCAAGTCCTTTCTTATTGCGAATTTGAGAGGCGCGCAGCATGGCGAACCCCACTTAGGCTGACTGGCTGTCTCCACAGCGACAGCACAACAGGAGCCGAATAAAATATTCTAAGCAAGACTTACTGCTAAAGTCACGAGAACAAGAGGAAACCAACTTGGCATCAAGACGCAGTCACAGAAAGCTTGTCAAGAATGTGGAAAACCATTTTCTCCTCCTTCACAGAACACAGGAAAAGGTGTGATTGATGGCTAGTTCATGAAATCATGAAAGATACACTCTTGAAAAAAAATCATGTTCTTTCCTCAGCATTCTAATTCCTGATGGCAATTACCTTTGGAATTTAAGTGAAAGGACACAAAATTCAAAACTATAAAAATGATCTGGGGAAAAAATACAGAATTGCCAAAAAAGTTCACTTAAACAGGTACTGAGGGATTAATTAATATATCTAATTGAAAGGCATTTCTCAGCAATCAAAGTGTTCATGGTTCTTTGCTAGGTGATTTTGGGGAAAAGTATATAGCTTTCATTATTTGAGGACCTATTATATGTAAGACATATAGTAATTCTTATTCCTACAACCCAGCAAAATTGGTATCATTTGTCTCATTTTACAGATGAGGAGACTGAGGCTCAACAATAACACGGAGGCTCTTAAATGTACCTGCTAAGTCAATTCAGTTGTGTTTGACTCTTTGTGACCCTATGGACTGTAGCCCACCAGGCTCCGCTGTCCATGGGATTCTCCAGGCAAGAATACTGGAGTGGGTTGCCATGCCCTCCTCCAGGGGTCTTCTAACCCAGGGATCAAACTTTCATCTCTTCTTTTGCACTGGCAGGTGGGTTCTTTACCACTGGGATACCACATCCTGAAGTTGAACTCAGGGCTTTTGTTTTTCTTGCCATTGACTCCTTCTGCCATATCACACTGTTTCTCAAAATAAGGTATAAAAATCAAACAACATGCTCTCTATCCTAATGGAAGACATACACAGACACATTAAAAATAGATTGGAGACTACCTCTTGACTTAATTCACACAAAAACCCTATTAAAAATCACTATTAAGATCATCTTAAAGGTGAAGAAACTGAGGTACAGAGAGAGAATTCATAACTTGCTCAAGGGCCTATAGGTATTCATATCCTAGGGCAGCTCTAAGAAAGTATTGCAAACCAGGTGGCTTAAAACAACAAATATCTATTCTCTTCCAGTTCTGGAGGCTGTTAAGTCTAAAATCAAGGTGCCAGTGGGGCCAAATTCTAGGGGAGAATCTATTTCATGTCTTTCTCCTATCTTTTCCTATGCTGCTACGATCCTTGTGTAGATTGCGCTACAATTCTTGTGTAGACACATGACTCCAGTCTCTGCCGTCATGGTCACATGGGGCTCTCCCTACGTCTTTTCACATCATCTTACTTTCCTGTCTGTCTCTGTGTCTCCTCTTCTTATACGGACACCAGTAATATTGAATGAAGGGCCACCTTACTCCATATTGAACTTAGCTGATTACATCTGCAGTGATCCTATGTCTAAATAAGGTCATCTGAGGTTGCAAAAGCAGGTGAATTTCCAGAGGTCGCTATTCAACCTAGTACAGCTGTAAGTTGTGAAACCAGGAGTCCCTCTGGCTCAGAGTCCGTGCTTGTGAACACCATGCTCTGACACCTCTCCAAAACATCAGAAATGACCATCAGCAAAGCATGACCCACTCCTGCACTGGTGGCATAAGCACATGAGATTGTGTGGCAGGTGACATGTGAATGGAACCTTGAAAGATGAATAAGACATCCACTTTCAGTAAAGAGATATGGAGGTGATGGATAATATCTAAGAGGAGGGACTTGCTTTATAGTCCAGTGGCCAAGACTCTGTGCCCCCGGTGTAGGGGACATGGGTTCCATCTCTGGTTGGGAGTCCATCCCTCGATCTGACATGTCACAACTAAAGATCCTGAATGCCACAATGAAGATCAAAGATCCTGCATATCACAACTAAGACCCAGCAGAGCCAAATAAATAAATGAAAATATTTTTAAAATATTTGATGAGAGAACTGCTAAGTAAGGGGCATGACTAGGCAGGGGTATGCTGTGTTTGAGACAGCATGGCCAGAGCACAGTGGGACACAGTGAGTGGTACAGGGGTGGGGCGGTGTTGGGAAAGAAAGGGGGGATACTATGGCTGAAAAGAAGACTGAGAAAAAATGATGGAGGACCTAATGTATCAGGCTAAGGCATTTGGACTCTGCCTTAGAGACCACTTGAAGCCATTAACGAGAAGTGACGCATCACACATAAGCCTTAATACAGCATATCCCCTACATACGAAACTTCAAGTTGCTAACTTTCAAAGATGTGAACGTGCCCCTGTATGCCAGCTGTTCTACTGTCCTGTTGTACTTTTCACGGTACTGTACTACAAGATCAAAATGTTTACTTTTCATGTTCTTTATGTATTATTTGTGTAGGATGTATTTTAAACCTATCACAGTACAGTACTATACAGCCGATTGTACTTGTTGGGTACCTGAGGGAGGGAGGTAGGAGGGGGGTTCAGGATTGGGACCACGTGTATACCCGTGGCGGATTCATGTTGATGTATGGCAAAACCAATACAATACAATATTGTAAAGTAATTAGCCTCCAATTAAAATAAATAAATTTAAATTAAAAAAAAAAACAAATTGAACTTATGAACACACTCTCAGAACAGAACTTGTTTGTATGTAGGGGATTTACTATATAATTATTTGGGAATACTATTTAGGAGGCTATATAGAGATGTTCAGAAGCTAAATGCCAGAGGTAAAACTCCAGAAGATAATGTGTTTGAGTGAAGGGAATAAGAGAAGGCTGGAATATACATTCGGTTTACAGGAAATATGGCCTGATGGCCAATGACTAGTATGGCTTTCTTTGGCATGCTTAATCACAGAGGAAATGAAATTGACTAAATTATCTGTGGCAGATTAAAGATACCCATGAATTCTTTGATACACCTTCCATCTAGAGAAAGACGTCTAGCTTCCATCTAGAGAAAGCCATGTTCATTCATGCCTCCTTTCTTTGATGTTGGGTGAGCTCCACAATGTGCTGGGATTTCTGTGGCTAAGTCATTAGAAGCTTTGAAGTTCCCATCTGGGCTTCTTGGAAGGCTTACTCTGGTACACTGAAACTGCCATATAAAAAGTATGACAGTACTACTGGAGAGATGATGTAGAAAGACTCAAAGATTACACGGAAAAGGAAGGGAGCCTGTACGATTCCAGCCTTCCAGCTGTTCCCATGTAGGTGCCAGGTTTGTGAGCGAAGACCAGTCACAGTTGCCAGCTGAATTTTACCAGCTGACCTCAGTTGATGCCACCTGATATGATGAAGACCTGCCAAACCATGCCCTGCCAGCATTCCCAAACCGTGAAGCTGTGAGTCAGAGCGGAATGGTTATTGCTGAATACCACTGCTGTTTAGGATAGTTTGGAAAAGATAACTGGAACCCACCCATAAAATGGGATGGCATGATTCATTTGATCTCTCACACAGATGTTATGTACAGCTAAGTGAACAAATATGAAGACAGGTGACAGAAATCAAAATAATTTGAAATGTACATTCATCCTTTGATTAAAATTAAGCAGGGCAGCAAATACTCTACTAGTGATTCAGTAGTGGATACCAGCGGAAAAAATTCTACTTACTGTGTTATGCAACTCAAAGGAGGGAAAAGAATGAAAACAAAATTCAGATCGCTTCCCCAGATTTAGTTGAGTCCAATCACGACAGACCACTCAGCTACCAAGACTTAAATGCCAAGGTTCATTTTCTCTTAAATTGCTTTAAAAATGGCTAGAGCTGCCTAATATCAGTTATTAGTACAAAGAATAGAGCTTCTAAGCTAAATAGAACATTCTGCATTTCAGGAATGATAACAAAGCTTTACCAGGGCTTCCACCCACACACACAGAATGAACAAAAATAGAGCCTGTCTGGAAAAGTACAAGCCTTCATCTACTGGCTTGTTGACCAAAGTTCAGCTGCAATTCTGTGGACCTAAGCAAGTTAAAATAAACCCACAAATTTGGTAGTGCTTGTGGTAAAGAACCTGCCTGCTAATGCGGGAGATGTAAGAGACACGGGTTTGAATTCCTGGGTCAGGAAGATCCTCTGGATGAGGAAATGGCAGCCCACTCCAGTATTCTTGACTGGAGAATCCCATGGACAGAGGAGCCTCGTGGGATATAGCCCATGGGGTTGCAAAGAATCAGACATGACTGAAGTGATCTAGCATGCCTGTGGAGCTTCAGTTCATGACTCCCTTTCCTCATTAGTTGCCTACCAACATCATTTAGGATTGTTACCACTCTCAACAAATTGTTTCTGTGTTAGCATGTCCTATACCAAAGTAGACTTCAAGCTATCCAGGTCAAGAAACCAACATATTTCAGGAGTTAAGATTTGCCTTGTGAGGATAATAGTCATGTTTCCGGTATTTGGTAGCATGCCTGAGTATCTGCCTTTAAACATTTATTAGTGGTAGTTAAGTCATCAATTCAGTTCAGTTCAGTTCAGTTCAGTTCAGTCGCTTAGTCGTGTCCGACTCTTTGCGACCCCATGAATTATAAGTCAAATTGCTATCTAGAAGTCAGTGTAGGGTTGAGTTTGCAACTCTATATGTAAGTGGTCACATGTTTAGCCTAGAGAAGTTTAATTCATCACCTCAATATCACCATCAAAAAGAAGATAAGAACATTTATAACCACCACTTCCTACATTTGTTGAAAAGTCCATGCCTCTAATTCTGCCTCCTTTTACAAATCCACATGGTTCACAATCCTCCCATTGCTCTAAATCATGAGAAAGTTAAAGTCAAGTTGCTCAGTCATGTCCGACTCTTTGCGACCCCATGGGCTGTAGCCTACCAGGCTCCTCCCTCCATGGGATTCTCCAGGCAAGAGTGCTGGTGTGGGTTGCCATTTCCTTCTCCAGGGGATCTTCCCGACCCAGGGATCGAACCCGGGTCTCCTGCATTCCAGGCAGACGCTTTAACCTCTGAGCCACCAGGGAAGCCTTGGTGAAATCAAGAGAGGTAAATGTTAATTGATAGAGGTCTTATAATCATATTTTTTTATACTCTCCACTGGAATGTATATTAACAACTTAATTATCAAACTTTTATCTCTAGGATCACTTCATGAAAAAGAATGCTGATTAAAGAGAATCCTTTGCTGGCAAAAATAATCCTTTGCTGCCAAAGAAATTGACACACATGGTGAAATTCAAGTACATCGATTCCTACTGAGAGATAAAATTATGATTAAGAGAACATTTAATGAAATGCTCTTAATTTGTCAACTAAAGCATATAAAGGATAATTAATGATATGCTAATACTCTTTCTTTTTATAGGCAGTAATACAATATTAAGACCAAAACACAGGATTTGTTGTAACTAGAATATATGATCTTTATTTCTTTTTTAGTGTTTATGACTTGGAGCCTACTGGCTGGCTCCAGTAGTTTTAAATTAATGATGAATTTTAGAACCTTGGTTTCATGACCTTAATATTCTCATGAGGTCAGAACAATCTTAACCATATCATTCGAGTTGATCCACCCAATAAAGTTTTTCTAACAACGATCTGATGAAGAAAATAGTCTCTCTGTAAGGTTTAACTTTAAAGAAGCTGGTGCACTGAGACGACCCAGAGGGACGGTACGGGGAGGGAGGAGGGAGGGGGGTTCAGGATGGGAAACATGTATATACCTGCGGCGGATTCATGTTGATGTATGGCAAAACCAATACAATATTGTAAAGTAATTAGCCTCCAATTAAAATAAATTTATATTTTTAAAAAATTTTTAAAAATGAAGAAGCTGGGACAGATTTAAAGAAAGACTATAAAGCCAACTTCTATATTGCAAGGATATTCTCATTGAGTAGTAGATTTTTGTTTTTAAAAAAATTTATGAAATTTTTTAATTGTGCCTTGATGACATATAGATGCTTTAGCTAAAACAAAACAAAAGGAAAAACCCAAACTGTAAGTAGATTCTATACTTGCACGTTTTTCATGTAGTAGCTCGATATTGTTATTTATAAAAAGAAAACATGCCAGCTTCAGACAACATAAAAATGGGAATAAGTTAGATGCATGGCAGCACTCCTGCAACACTGGGGCCAGTAGTACAGGCAATATATCAGCAGAAAATCCTTAGGAGGTAAACCAGATGCTGATTCAGGCATCACATTTTGATACCATGTATATGATATTTGGAAAATACCAAAAATTAGGCATAGTGAATAGCAATGGCAACAGCAGATGAGTTCTTTAGCTCAACACAGAAAATATAATACAGTGGGTTGACCAAAAAGCTCATTCAGACTTTTCCCTATGATGGTATGTAGAAACCCGAATGACCTTTTTGGCCAACCCAATAAAAAGCTATATCATGAACCGCTTTCTTATCTTTGCAGAATATATGCAGAACACAAAGCAAGATACCACTGAAAATTCTCTCTGAAATTAGGTAAATGTAAGTTATAAACAGAACATAAGTTCTTGAAAATTCTGGGCTGTTAGCAATGACTGCACCTTCTGTAATAACAAAGATCAATATCTCTTGAATGCTTACAGTGTGCCAAGCACCTAAAAGCAACTCTTGCGTAATATCTCATTTAAATTTCATAACACTTAAATGAGAGGTTGAAATCATCTCATTTATTAGCTGCAGAGACAAAGGCTGGAGAGTTAAAGAACATGCTACATCTGTGGAAATTTGGCCCCAGAGCAATTCAATGATTTCTGGTCACAGAAGCTGTAAATGGCAGAGCCAGGATTGGAATTGGGCACCCTAGTGAGATCCTTCTCTTAACAACCATGGTATACTCGATCTCTCTATATTAGACAGAGCACCTTACTACAAGGAAAGTCTGAGTAAGTCTCCAGGTAATCCATTTTTATTTGCTTTGTATCATTTACAAAAATCATTTATCCACCCTTAACTCCAGTATCTCAGCTGCAGATTGGGTATAACAGCCTTTACTTCACAGGGCACTGTGGAGATTCCACGAGCATATGTGTAAAGTAACTAAGACAGCACCTAGCACATGAAAGATGTCAAATAATTATTTTCAATTTTCCTTGTATTTATATTTAGTTTATTCCTTCAAGATGTGTGGAACATCTACTTTGGGCAAACACTGTGCCAAATATTAGAGATTCCGTGATGAACAAGGTAAATGTGTTACTCTTGAGGCCGAGTCAGCAAACATTTTCTATAAAAGCCCAGACAGTAATTTTTGCTTGTTTTGTGGGACATAAAAGTATCTATCTCAACTGCTCAGTTGTGCCATTATAGTGTGAAAGGAGCACAGAAATAAGCATGGCTGAGTTCCAATACCATTTTGTTTACAGAAATAGGTGGAAGCTGGATTTGGTCCATGGGCCATCGTTGGCCAAGCCCTGCTCAAGACCATACAGGACATACAGGATATGATGGGAACCCAGCATGGCAGGCCACTTAACTCACTCTACGAGTATCAGAGACTTGGGTTAGAATTAAAACATGAGTAGAAATAGCAAGGACTTCAGGAAGAAGAAACCAGAACGTCCAGAGATAATGATCCATTTGAAGGTGGTTATGTGAAGAAGTTCAAGGGCTAGGGCAGAGTGGGTAGAAATGATGGTGGGCGGGGCAGGCTGGGCCAGCACACAAAAGGCTCTATGAAGGGGTGCAGAGGTGATGCTAATGGGAAGAGGTTGATGTTGCACCTGGACAGTGAGAGAATCAGATTGCAATTACCTGTAAAATGGCAGCACCCTCAGGGGCTGCTGAACTATAAACAATTCCTTCCACTAAATGGTCCCAGGTGGCTGAATCTGTTATCGTTGGATTAGTTTTTCAGTTTTTCTCTCTTCTGTTGCCAGGTGTTTGTCAACCATCATTTCCGACTAATATCAGTACACTGAGGAAACTTTCTTATACCCTAATTTGCTACTTCCAGTCTGCTATCATATTCAAAACTATTCAAATGCTTTAACTTTAAAAAATAAAAAATAAATAAATAAATAGACTTAACTTTCATAAGTAATCAGGGCAGGGATGGAGGGCTTCTGGATTCTGTTACTGCAACCTGTGTTTCCTTAGTTGGAACTGCTGAGTCAAGCAAAAGTCCCGCCATAGTGAGGGCATCTAGCTTGCTGAAATCTGAATAGCTTTTCTAATGACATATTTATCTAGCAATTTTGATCATTACCAAAAGAAAATTCTAGGCTATGCCAACAAAATAAAATACTCTACTTTGTTTCCATAACCATCAAAATCTACCCAAGGTGTCACTTCGGGTATCTCACCAGCTGCATCTCCAAGACTATTAATGACAGACAAAAGCAGTTTAAAATATTTTCTGCCTGATTACATTTGTCAATTTGGAACAGAGAATATGGTGAATGCACATTTGAAAGATGGTGGGTAGTAAGGATAAGGAACCAAATTGCTTTGATTCTGGTTAGAGTTGGATTTTTAACTTTTCAAATTGAAAACATCATAAATTTTTAATAATAAAGAACCTGTTTTATCTTCTTATTTCCACTTCCAAATTCTTTGAAGGTTCTCATAAATATCAATGGAGCTGAGTCATAGGCAATATCAAGATGAGGTATATAACTAGATTATAATTTCCTGCTAGATTCTAAGTTCTAAATCTAAGTTCCTAGATTATCTTTCTATCCCCTACAGTATCTAGTATAATACCTTGTTCAATTAATTGCTGTTGAGTGGAGATAAGTAAAACAACCTTCACTGAGACCTAGTGACTAACATAGAGCTTTTCTTTTCCTTTCAATCTGAAAAAATAAAAAGAAGTTTCCATTTGCTTCCTGTGAGTCCAATAAACTGAGCAAAGCCATTTGGCAGACTGTGGCTCATTCAATATTTATGAAATTAACTATAACCTAGCAGATTCAATCATTTTAGATGCCCTAACAATAGTCTTCACAATTGATCACCACATAATCAATTCAACCATGGAAACCAATTATGGCTCCAGATCAAGAAGGGGTTATTGGAAATTCACTGATATCCTGAAGTGGTCCCTAAGCCCCATGGTTCTACATCTCACATCATCAAGACAAGAAAGTTGTCACAGTATAATCCTGACCTCACATCATTCTCAACTATTTTCCTGGAGTTGCCCAGAAATTTAGAAAAAAAAAATAGAGAAAAGGAGAAGTGATCCATTCTTCACCTATCTTTTTTCCTGCTGAACTGAATTTTTAACATCTTTCTCTTTAGTCACTAAGACCCCAGAGCCACTTTCTTTGGCCTTTTCCTTAGCCAAGAAGAAGATATAATACATTGGTTCTTTCCTAGACCAAAACTAGTTTACACTGAGAACACAAAGAATTTAATGAAACTCTTCTCATAAGTCAAAATACTTCTCTCTACATAGATATTTAGGGCTCAGTGTATCTTTCTAAATGTAAATATTATACAAGCTTTAAAAGATGTCTACAAACAACTATGAATTCTAAATATAGTAGTTGTTATTTTCTAGTTTAAATTATAGCCACCAACTATCAAGCATGCCAAATACTCAATGTAATCAAAGAAAATGACTTTGTATGTTATTTTCTCTTTTGACAATTTTACCAAAAAAAAAAAAAAGCCTAAAATTAAAGTCTATACATTTCAAAGTAGCTCAGATTTTAAAATCCTTTATTTTTATTTCCTCAGATTCTCCTTACAGATGCTTATACCCGATACTTGCCCTTTTCTTTAGGGGTACAAAACAAAAATAACCTGGATGGGTATTTTAGCCTTAGTATATCGGGTTATGTTAGGCTATGCTGCGATAACAAAAACAAGTGAAAACAAAAACACCAAAATCTCAGAAGCTGAATACATAAAAGTCACTCGTTTTCATCACACGGGATTAACATGGACCCTGAGGGAGTGTTCTACTTAACAGGGTCACAGAGAGACCCTGATTGATATAAGACCCATCACAATACACACTTCCATATTCATCAAGACAGGATAAAAAAGGAAACGTGCCAAGTGCATACTGTATCTTTGCCTGTGCAGAAGTGGTACCCACTTCAGTATTCAAATTTCAATGGCCAATGCAAGTCATAGAGCCATGCATCATTTGAAAGAAGTATTTGTAAACAGGCTTAATGATTATCACAATTTTAGGTGCACCGTGAATCTAGAAATGAACCATTTACACTCTATATGTGTATATATGTACATATAAATTAAATATATATACACATTTTGCAATATTAATGTTAGAGAAAAAAGTCATTCTTAAATTCAGCATCAAAGCAAGTTTTCACTCTATTATTAGCTCCATTTTCTCTCTACTGAGCGACTTCACTTTCACTTTTCACTTGCATGCATTGGAGAAGGAAATGGCAACCCACTCCAGTATTGTTGCCTGGAGAACCCCAGGGACAGGGGAGCCTGGTGGGCTGCCGTCTATGGGGTCGCACAGAGTCGGACACGACTGAAGCAACTTAGCAGCAGCAGCAGCAGAAAATCACAAAGTCATTCTTAACCCAGTGTGTATTTTATAATTTCTTTATCATGAAACAAAAAGAGAAGATGAGTTTGGGGTAAAATTTACAAATCAGAAGGTTCCTATGTATCAGAGCATGAGCAGATGAATAATCCATTGAATCTTTCATTTTGGCTCACTACAACCTAAATATATCCAGTACTTGAGCAGATGGACACAGCATAATTCAATAATAATGTGAATCTCTAAAGCCAAAATGTAAATTTCTTATGCTTTAAGTTTTGAATGTATACTTTGATGTAGCTAAATATTCATTTTAAGAGATTATCTAGCTCTTAGTTACATAAGCTTATGGAAGATTATTCTCAGTGAAACTATTCTTATAATTCAAAAGGCTAACATTATAATAGGAAAAGCTTCACATATAATAATAACCCAAATAATTTTATTTCACCAAGTATCTACTGAATGTCTACTAAGCCCCATGCTACCTGCAAGGGATCCAAAGTCGAATGAAATATGACTCTGATCTTCATAGTCTCAATACACTGAGACTCTGGTCTGATTGCCCTTCAGTGACTTTTTTCCATTGTGTGTAAAAATCTTATCTTCCTTGCACCCTCTCCTTAAAATCTTGTGAATTCAGGTCTATGCAAACAGAAAGATTTGAGGAGGAGGAGGAATTGGATTGAGAAACAAAAATATAACTCCTAACTTTCCACTGATGACTAAACATATGACAGGATTCTATGGTTTTGCCATTAGGATTTCTAGAATAATTTTTACTTCCATAGTCGGTGACATACTTAATTTCTATTACATTTCCAAGTAAGCTTTGAAAGAAGCTTCTTTTACAGCTCAGTTCCAGACTATCAATGTCCTGTAAGTTGATGTTTGCAACTGTAAAGAAAATGTTGGCTTCAAACCCACTAATATCCTATTGGATGCCCTAAAGCAAACAAATCAGTATCTGGCTATAGAAATCACTGCTTATGTGATTCATTGTATTTGAAGTTACCCATTGTATTTGAAGTTATGCAGAGCCTTCAACGGAGAAGACAATGGCACCCCACTCCAGTACTCTTGCCTGGAAAATCCCATGGACGGACGAGCCTGGTAGGCTGCAGTCCATGGGGTCGCAAAGAGTCGGACATGACTGAGTGACATCACTTTCACTTTTCACTTTCATGCATTGGAGAAGGAAATGGCAACCCACTCCTGTGTTCTTGCCTGGAGAATCCCAGGGACAGGGAGCCTGGTGGGCTGCAGTCTATGGGGTCGCACAGAGTTGGACACGACTGAAGGACTTAGCAGCAGCAGCAGCAGCAGAGCCTTCAAGAACCTACTTCATGTCTGCAGGACTAGAAATGGATTTAAAGTGTCCTAGCATTGGGAAAGTAGACTTAGGAAGTACTATGGTTAGAAGGGATAGTCACAAAGAGCTTACTGAACAAACCGTGCTTCCAAGCAAAAAGGGCAGAAAGATATTTAAAAGTTGAATGAAACAGTTTCATTTTTACCCTTCCCAAGGTGTGATACATATTTAAAAAGGCTTTCCTTTTCCTTTGCTGTATTTGTCCTTTGTCAAATATCATACATTTAAGTCAAAACCAAAGGTTTTATCTACCATAATGAATAATGATAATAAAAAGAGCAGGGTTGTGGGCAGTGGCCACAGGACTGAAAAGGTCAGTTTTCATTCCAATCCCAAAGAAAGGCGATGCCAAAGAATGCTCAAACTACTGCACAATTGCACTCATCTCACACGCTGGTAAAGTAATGCTTAAACTTCTCCAAGCCAGTCTTCAGCAATACATGAACTGTGAACTTCCAGATGTTCAAGCTGGTTTTAGAAAAGGCAGAGGAACCAGAGATCAAATTGCCAACAGCTGCTGGATCATGGAAAAAGCAAGAGAGTTCCAGAAAAACATCTATTTCTGCTTTATTGACTATGCCAAAGCCTTTGACTGTGTGGATCACTATAAACTGTGGAAAATTCTTCAAGAGATGAGAATACCAGACCATCTGACCTGCCTCTTGAGAAACCTATATGCAGGTCAGGAAGCAACAGTTAGAACTGGACATGGAACAACAGACTGGTTCCCAACAGGAAAAGGAGTACTTCAAGGCTATATATTGTCACCCTGCTCATTTAACTTCTATGCAGAGTACATCATAAGAAATGCTGGACTGGAAGAAGCAGAAGCTGGAATCAAGATTGCCGGGAGAAATATCAAAAACCTCAGATATGCAGATGACACCACCCTTATGGCAGAAAGTGAAGAGGAGCTAAAAAGCCTCTTGATGAAAGTCAAAGAGGAGAGCGAAAAGGTTGGCTTAAAGTTCAACATTCAGAAAACGAAGATCATGGCATCTGGTCCCATCACTTCATGGCAAATAGATGGGGAAACAGTGGAAACAGTGGCTGATTTTATTTTGGGGGGCTCCAAAATCACTGCAGGTGGTGAGTGCAGCCATGAAATTAAAAGACGCTTACTCCTTGGAAGGAAAGTTATGACCAACCTAGATAGTATACTCAAAAGCAGAGACATTACTTTGCCAAAAAAGGTCCGTCTAGTCAAGGCTATGGTTTTTCCTGTGGTCATGTATGGATGTGAGAGTTGGACTGTGAAGAAGGCTGAGCGCTGAAGAATTGATGCTTTTGAGCTGTGGTGTTGGAGAAGACTCTTGAGAGTCCCTTGGACTGCAAGGAGATCCAACCAGTCCATTCTGAAGGAGATCAGCCCTGGGATTTCTTTGGAAAGAATAATGCTAAAGCTGAAACTCCAGTACTTTGGCCACCTCATGCGAAGAGTTGACTCACTGGAAAAGACTTTGATGCTGGGAGGGATGGGGGGCAGGAGGAGAAGGGGACGATAGAGGATGAGATGGCTGGATGGCATCACCAACTCAATGGACGTGAGTTTGAGTGAACTCCGGGAGATGGTGATGGACAGGGAGGCTTGGCTGGATTCATGGGGTAGCAAAGAGCTGGACACGACTGAGCGACTGAACTGAACTGAACTGATGGGCATGGTATGCTCAGCTGTGACTTTTAACTTTTGTTTTTGTTTTCACTTCAGTATGCAGGCAGCTACAAATACATATCCTGTACACAGCCTGAGAAATAAAGAAGACGAAACCTCAGGGTTTTTTCTCAGTCCTTACACTCACAGGAAATGGAAATGTGCTGTTTCTAGGACTTGGGAGAATGCGGTTACCTTGTGTTCATAGCATATGGTTCACTTTCATTAAGCATTTTTAAAAAATAAAATGCTAGTGTTATCTCTTGCAAACTGAAAGAAAAATCTTACAAGATATCAAAGGGCTCATTTGACCCAAATAAACCTCAGGTGTCACCTTATTCCAGTCCTTGCTACACTAACGTGAAAGCTCATTATGCACTGGTAGAAATGTATTCTGAAAGGGTTCATGTTTCATGGACCATGTGGTGTATCTGTCATAGGACAGGCTGGTTACCATGGTGAAAAGTGAGCTTTTCTTTTAAAAGAAGTAACTCTGCCCTTTTGCTCATTGGTATTAGCTTCATTCTGGTTCCAATATTCTTTCAGAGATGAGAAAAAAAAAAAAATGAAAGCAGCAGGAAATGAGGAATAAGGGGAACCATCTCAGGAAGATACCTCCATTCTTGCATTGCTTTTGGACTTAGCGAAACTCAAACCAATTACAAAGCAGATAAAGGGGGTATATATATTTTAATTGTACCACATGGTACTTAAAAAGGAGATAATTCTGAAGTGATTAAAGGTTAAAATGGCTCTAAAATTTTGAAGAATATAATGAATGACTCTGGGTGCTTATGGCTCCAAATGGAATTTAATTCAGGGATCCTCAATTCTCTCACTCACAACACCTCCTCTGCAAAACATCATTTTCTGTGGCCTCATTTACTATATTGCAATGGAATTCATACATAATGTAACTAACCTACCTGCACACTCATTCTCTAAAAAATTTATAAGAACAAAACTGTAATACAAAAGAGATAAAAGGAAACTAATTTATATTAAATAATTTGTGTTTCCATAATGTAAATGTTCAAGCAAGACAACTGGAATGAAACAGTAGCACAGCTGCACTGAGTTATATGGTCACCGTGAATGCTGGGTCTGTAAGTATGCCTAGTTAGCAACTCAAAAACTATGAGCAGTGTTATTACCAGTGAGGAGATCTGCAGAGATGGTGAACATCTCCTGAAAAATTCAGAGCAAAAGAAAGTACAATCATCTTTAGATTTACACTTCAGTTGTGTTCCCCCAAAATTCACTGTTTATTGTAACTGGGATTAAAAATATGTCAACAGTTAGGTTCTATGTCCAGGTAATTAGATATGCTTTCCAACTCAGCCTTCCTTATGAGGGATAGTTGGGTGCCTGGCAGAGGGCTGAGGATTCAGTCCCTACATACTAGGTGTCAACAGTGTCACGTCCTAAACACACGTTATCTCTGTAGGAAGAGCTGTCACCACCACCACCCCACCAATGAGAACCACTGTTCTAACTTACATGTTAAACTGAAAGGAAAGTACTATATTGAAAAGTTAAATATACATATTTTAGAAATTTCTCCATACCACAAATTTTTTTAAAGTTTAGATATAATTGACATATTAACATTATATTCAGGGTGTACAGCATAATAATTGGATTTCACTGGTGCCTTGACTGGAATTTGTCTGCAATGCAGGAGACCGGGACAGGAGACCCAGGTTTGATCCCTGGGTTGGGAAGATTCCCTGGAGAAGGGAATGGCAACCCACTCCAGCATTCTCACTTGGAGAATTCCATGGACAGAGGAGCCTGGCGGGCTACAGTCCATGGAGTCAAAAACAGTCAGATACAGCTGAGAAACTGAGCACTTATTAACCTCACTTACAATCCAACAGTGACCATCAAGTGTGAGGATTATACAGAGTGCCACAAGAAATTTAAGATGAAAAATCCTTACTTTCAATGGTGATATAATCCAACTTTGTTCAGTTCAGTTCAGTTGAGTCTCTCAGTTGTGTCCGACCCTGCGACCCCATGAACTGCAGTACGCCAGGCCTCCCTGTCCATCACCAGCTCCCAGAGTTCACTCAAACTCACATCCATCGAGTCAGTGATGCCATCCAGCCATCTCATCCTCTGTCGTCCCCTTCTCCTCCTGCCCTCAATCCCTCTCAGCATCAGAGTCTTTTCCAATGAGTCAACTCTTTGCAGGAGGTGGCCAAAGTACTGGATGTTAAAGAACAGAATAAAGACATTATAACATTGACATTATAAACAAAATACATATTTTTCTTTGTAATTTACAAAAATTACCTTTACTAGGGCTTCCCTGGTAGCTCAGATGGTAAAAAAATCTGCCTGCCGTGCAGAAGACCCTGGTTCAATCCCTGGGTTGGGAAGATCCCCTAGAGAAGGGAATGGCAACCCATTCCAGCATTCTTGCCTACACAATTCCATGGACAGAGGAGCCTGGTGGGCTATATATAGTCCATGGGGTCGCAAGGAGTCAGACATGACTAAGTGACTAACACTCAGAACACTGATTAGATATTTGTGTATATATTGTGAAATGATCACTAGAGTAAGACTATAGTCACCAGGGGAGTCCCTGGGGGCTCAGACTTTGAAGAATCCACCTATAATACAGGAGACTCAGGTTTGATCCTTGGGTTGGGAAGATCTCCTGGAGAACGGAATGGCTACCCACTTCAGTATTCTTGCCTGGAAAATTCCATAGACAGAGGAGTCTGGTAGGCTATAGTCCATGGGGTTGCAAAGAGTTGGACATGACAGACACTTTCACATCATACATTGTTATGATTGTTTTTCTTATGATGAAAATTTTGAAGATCTATTCTCTTAGCAATTTTCAAATTTACAGTTCTATCATATTATTAACTACTACTCACATGTGGTAAGTCACATCACCCTTACTTATCCTACCACACATTTCTGTAACACAACAGTCTTCTCAGGACAGATCACTTCCCCACTATGCCCTCCACCTGCCTTTTGTCTGTGGAAAATCTTCAGCCTAAGAATACATTTAATCATAGAAATGAGAAAATGCAGAATCAGTGGAAAGCAGTCAAAGAAGACAAAATAATTATAGTTTAGCCTTTAAGCAGAGTCAAGGAACCTTGAATTCCTCCTCAAGGGTTATAGAGATTCTGATCCACATCTTTTGAGCTACCTTGTAGATACTAAAACCCCACCCATGACATCAGCTGCTCTATCTTACACAATTCTGAGAGCTGGACTCAAGGAAATGGGAACAAACTGACCTTGGAACTGAAGAGTAACTGTACTGAAAAAGTCAAGATGATGCTGATCAGACCACTGCATGCCCAATTTCAAGATGACTGTCAGACCTGAGTGTGCTGGGGCCTACACATAGCCCTGCACATTTCATTGTGCACCCCTGATTTTCCCTTTTAAAAGCTCTCACCCCCTGATCAGCAGGAAGGAGTTGTTCTTTGGGACATGAGTCCACCTTCTCTCTGGGACTGCTGGCTTCCTCGGAAAAGCTGTTTCCTTTTACGCAATACTTGTCTCTCAGTATTGTATTCTTGAGCAACAAGCAGTCAAAACATTGACTCAAAACAAACAGACACTTGCTGAGACAAAAATGACAAATAAACCTTCCGAGTGGATCAAAGTGGTTTATTTGCCATCATCCATGCCATACAGTCTGAGGATATAGCATGCCATACTCATACATTCTAGGGGTCACCTAATGCTGTTGCATTTCATAATAAACTGTGGGTGCTGGCTCTAGTTGCCTGCTCAGTATAGCTGTACCACCTTTCCAGCATTTAGTACAATCTCCTTGTTGCTATGCTTTCTTCATTTTCCCACACTGCTCCTTTCTAGAGCAGTGTGCACAGTGAGTCAGTTCACACAATTAGACTATAGGTTCAGGGTCCAGCTTGGTCACTTATTAGCTATGTGACTTGGGGCATGCTTCTTAATTTGTCTGTGCCTCTGTCCCTCACTTATTAAAATGGTAAGAAAAATACACCAATCTTCCAGGCTTGTTGTGAAGACAAAGTGACTTAATCCATTCATAGGTTAGAATAGTGCCTAGGGGAGAATAAGAGCTCATTATAGTGTTGGCTATTACCATCGGTCCCAGGGTTCAAGTTAAAACGTGAATGATATTCAAGCAGCTCTTTCAAAGTGAAGAATCTCAAAGAGTCTCAGAAACCTCAGGCTGGAAGAAAACTTACAAATTTAAAATCATAAGCTCTAAAGTGTGTTGTTAAGAAAATTTATGAGAAAGAATGTTCAGGTTTGAAAGGACCATGTTTCATGGCACCAGTTCTGTTCTAATTCAACAACCAGGAAAATGGCTTATCAGTAAATGTGTTCCACCAAAACAGTACACGTGGAGCAGAGCATTAACTGTTTTCTTCAAATGGATGGCTGTTTGAACCCATTCTCTTTCTGGTTTTAAATGAATCATGTGAATAAAGTCAAGCCTGTCTCATATATAGATGTTCAATATAATGTAATCTTTAGCCTTATTCTCCTCATGTATTCAAGGCGTTGTAATAATTCTAACAAATACAAAGTAACTTTAAAACAAAGTTTCGTTCTGTTTTGGAGTTTGCATTTTCAGTATTTCTACTAAATGCTACAAAAGTATATATAGATGTAGCAAATTTCTTTTTCCTTCCTTCTTTCCCAAAGCCACCATTCAAGAATACCTATCATGTATGACAAAACCAATACAATATTGTAATTAAGCTCCAATTAAAATAGATAAATTTATATCAAAAAAAAAGAATGCCTATCATGTTCTTGTCACTAAAGTAGGAGCTGGAAACAATAAACTAAAAGGTTTAATCTTTGTCTTCAAAAAGTTCTCACTCTTGAGGCAAATAGGCTGGTACACACGGATTGGCATTTGGTATGAAAAATGAGGTGAATCTAGCAAGCATGGTGCTAGAGCTGGGCTGATGAGCTGGTTTCGAGGTTACAAAGTCAAGATTTGCTATTTCTTTGTTGTCCAATCTGCACATACTGAGCAAAGTCCAGGGGGCGGGGGAGGGGTGGGGAGAACTATTTCTTCATGACTGTCATGCACTATTGAACTTGGTCAAATGGAAAATTAAAGATTTCATCTTTGCTTTCAACAGGTCATATCTAAATAAAGAACTCAAGGATGGTAACCTTAGGACTGAGGGCACCTGGAAATTTGAGAGGGCAATATATGTTACCTATCCTTAGAGTCTCTGGCATTGGGATGAAGCTCCAATACTTTGGCCACCTGATGCAAAGAGCCAACTCACTGGAAAAGACCCTGATGCTAGGAAAGTCTGAGGGCAGGAGGAGAAGGGGACGACAGAGGATGAGATGGTTGTATATGGCATAACCAACTCGACGGACATGAGTTTGAGCAAGCTCTGGGAGTTGGTGATGGACAGGGAAGCCTGGCGTGCTGCATTCCATGGGGTTGCAAAGAGTTGGACACGATTTAGTGACTAAATAACAGTAATCCTTAGAGTATAAAGATGGTACTTCCTCATGAATAGAAAATTAAATACATGTTCTCTGGATGGGACCTTAGTCCTAGGAATCCAGGATGCTTTTCATAAACATATTGTGATCAGATTGTTGACTGTAGTTTTCTTTCTTTATTTAAGGATTATTTACACTGTCTTGATAGCACGGGCGATGGAGTCACTCAAAGCAGAACTGGAAGCTTGGAAATGCCCTGGTTTTGTTTCTTAACCTCTCTCAGCTTTAGTTTTTTATCCTCAAAAGTAGGTATAAGAGCACCAAACTCTTAGGATTGTGTGGCTGAAATCAGATAACACGGAAGGTATCATAGTGGACAATCAATGCTTGTCTCTTTCCTTGATATCCATCTTTCTGCACGATCATGTCACCAGGTTCCTCACTTTGCTTAGTTCTTCCTACAAAGATTTTTTTTAACTATTTGCAGAAATTACAGGACACGTAACAGATTTGTTTTTAAAATATCAATCAATGTATTTTATTATCTTTTTGAAGATCTAGTTAAATTACCTCAGAGCTTATGTATAAAAAGAGAACCCTAATATAAGTGCCACCTGGAACTCCCATCTTTAATCGCTATAAAACAAAAACAAAAACAGCTACAAATGGAAACTACAATTGTCATTTCTCAGAGATAGTCTTTCAAAGTCTAACAGGACCACAGCAATGGGATCTGCTTTTGTAAAACAGTCGGATGTACTTCCAAGCAGTTAATTTTGTAAAAGCTTTTCTCTTCTGCAATGAGGAGGCAGGGACGCAAATGTAAGAGTTCATTCTGCTAAGCCTGAGGCATCAGGCAGTATGGACATTTCTCATGCTCCACATGGAGAAACATCAGTCTGTCACTTTTCAGGAATGCTGGTGGGTTAATAAGTCTACTCAGAGTGAGAGAGAACATAAGAATTAGCAATTAATTTTTGAAGAGATCTGACTAGATAGAAATGCCATACCCTTTAAAATGTTTCAAACTACTGCCTTTTCAAACTGTTGGTTTGAAAATATAGATTTGAAAAATATCAAATGACAAATTCAAACAAATGTCCCTGCCTTTATTTGGCAGAAATAAGGTATTTTCCAAACCTGCTCAGAAAAACCCAGTAGACATCTGTTATAAGAAATCATATTCTTTCATAATTGTTAATATAGAAAATCTTACTTTCTTCCAGTTCTTCACCATTGATATCATTTGCATTTAAAGAAATCATTCAAAAACTAGGGATTTACTGATTATAGACTTAATGCTTTGAAACTGGAACACTAATTTGAGTATCAGAGAGAGAAAGAAATATGGAAGAGAACTTTCACCTCTCACACAGCTTAAGATCTCCCTCAGAATATGAACACACATCCACAGATAACTCATTTAAGAAAAAATAGACAGGGAACTCCCCTGTGGTCCAGTGGTTAAGAATGTAGGAGACAGGGGTTCGATCCCTGGTGAAGGAATTAAGATCCCACATGACTTGGAGCAGCTTCCCTCATGGTACAGATAGTAAAGAACACACCTGCAATGCAGGAGACCTCGGGTTCGATCCCTGGATGGGGAAAATCCCCTGGAGAAGAGAACGGTTACCTGCTCCAGTATTCTTTCCTGGAAAATTCCACGAAAAATGTAGCCTGGCAGGCTAAGCCCATGAGGTCACAGAGAGTCACACACACACACACACACACACACACACACACACACACACACACACACACACACGCCATGGAGCAACTATGTCAGTGTGCCTCAGCTACTGCGCCTTTACACCACAGCTAGAGAGTACGTGCTTGGCAATGAAAGATTCTGCATAACTCAGTGAAGATCCTGAGTGCAGCAATTAAGATGCAACGCAGCCAAATAAATAAATAAATAAGTATAAAAAAACCCAGATAACTCAATGCATGGAGATCTTTTAAAAGAAAACTTTATTGATTGAAATATGATGAGCAATTCCTAGGGAATTAGTTGCAACTTTTCTCCCTATTGCGAGAGAATTGTCTAAAGAGCTTGAAGGCGTCTTTTGCATACACTCTGTCACTGATGATAACAATCACAACAGATCCCCTTATTGAGTGCTCACTGTTTGCCAGGTAGTCTACAAAGCCATGTGACATGTCTTACATCAGTTAATGCCCAATAAGACCTGTGAGCTGGGACTGTGACTCCTTCATGTTCCAGATGAGGAACATTCAAGGCATGAGGCGCCTGCATGCATGAAGCCAACCAGTCCTCCAGCCCAGAGCCACAACTTGCAAGGTGATGCTCCAGAGGCCCTTCATTACCACCACACACTCCTTATATAACCTAGATCAGGGGCGCTCATCAAGTTGGGCACCAGGAAAGGGGCAAAGGGTTTTGTATGTTCAACAGCTCCAAACTGAAGTTCTTGATGGTCATTTTTGTCAACAGCAAGTAACCACAAAGCAAACAGCATTGTGTGCTCTGGGATTTGGAATGCTCTAAAGGTACGCAGGTGCACGCACACTCAGTTGCATCTGACTCTTTGCAACCCCATGGACTCTGTCATGGTACCTGCCACGCTCCTCTTTCCCAGGGAAGAATACTTCATTGGCTTTCCCAGGCAAGAATACTGGAGTGGGTTGCCATTTCCTCCTCCAGGGGATCTTCCCGACCCAGGGATCAAACTCGTGTATCTTGTGTCTCTTTCTTTGTCAGGTGGGTTCACTACCACTAGCACCACCCGGGAAGCCCTACATGCAAAAAAATGTCATGAACTGCTTATTGCTGGCCTATATTTATTCTGTTGTCTTAAGATTAGTAACAGTATAACTATGTTCGTTCAGAGTTTGAGAGATTCATTACCACTGCGCCAGCTAACCATGCCTTTTTCATTAACCTGCCCAGTTAATAAAGATCACACAGATATTTGCCACAGCTTTCCCTAGAGACAGCCCATGCTCTTCAGGAGGCGGAGAGTGGCTTATGAGATTGTCAGTAGGTGGATCCTCATATGATAGTCTCAATCTGATCTAAATTAGATACATCAATAGATAGTATTGATATAGATACAGATATTTTTACTTCTTATAAGTCATTACTGCTATTTATAATTATTGAAATAGTTAAATGTATATTTATGTACAGAAGTATCAATATACATTTTACTTGTTTATGGAAAAAAAGCATCTTCCATTTTGTTTGATGTTCAGTATCTCAGTCGTGTCTGACTCTGCGACCCCGCGGATTACAGCACGCCAGGCTTCCCTGACCTTCACCATCTCCTGCAGTTTGTTCAGACTCACGTCCATTGAGTCAATGATTCTATCCAACCATCTCATTTGAATCAAATTATCTCTAGGGGGCTGAAATGGGAGAAGGCCCTCAGGGATGTCAGCTCTGTGCCTCATTCCAGGCACTGAAGACAAATAAGGCCCAGGGTACTTCCTTGACTTTGGACTTCTCTGCTTTTGTGGAGGTTCTCCCCTGTTGGTTCAGACAGTAAAGAATCTGTCAGCAATGCAGGAGACCCAGGTTTGATCCCTGGGTGGGGAAAATATCTGAGAGAAGGGAATAGCAACCTACTCCTGTTTTCTTGACTGGAGAATTCCATGGACAGAGAAGTCTGGTGGGCTACAGTCTACGGGGTCGCAAAGAGTTAGACACAACTGAGTGAATAACTTTTCACTTTCAAGTTTATTTGTGTCTGGATTTATCTTTTTTTTTTTTTAATCTGTATTTGTCTATCTTCTCTGATGACTTTAAAAAAAGAAAAATCCTCCTTAGATGCCCCTTAAAAAGGTATCTAGATTCATCTGTGCCTGCTTTTATTTTTTCCCAAATGTCTCTTTTTAAAAAAAGATTTCTTTTGATGTGGATCATTTTTAAAGTCTTTATTTAATTTGTTACAATATTACTTCTGCTGTTTACGTTCTGGTTTTTTGACTGCGAGGTAGGCAGGATCTTAGCTCCCTGAGCAAGGATTGAAACCACATTCCCTGCATCTGAAGGCAAAGTATTAACCACTGGACTGCCAGGGAAGTCCCAAAAGTTTTCTTTTCTTCAGGTGTCATCAAACAAGTTAATTAATTAGAAGGATGTCTGAGGACACATCTACCTTTGCTAGCATCCTTAGATTGGTTTATGCATGAAAGAAATTGCTTGTTTCCCTGAAATATTCTATTAACTGTTGAAACCTAAATTTTGACAATTTTTCTCCATAAAATAGGAGGTGGCTAGGACAAGCTTTCCCTGGTGGTTCAGTGGTAAAGAACCCACCTGCCAATGTAAGAGATGCAGGTTCAATCCCTGGGTGGGGAAGATCCCTTGGAGAAGAAAATGGCAACCTACTCCAGTATTCCTGCTTAGGAAATCCCTTGGACAGAGGAGCCAAAAGAGTCAGACCTGACTTAGTGACTAAACAACAACAATAAAGGACAAGGTACCCATAAACCCCAATATTAAGATAAAAGACACAGAATGTAAGTATTGTAGATGCTATTTTGCTGAATTAATAATATACTCCATTCTATAACTGTTTGTCCTTCACTATGACTCAGTCTCTCTCCAGAATTATTACAAGAGTCTCCAGCTTCATCTTTTCTCCTTGCTAAAGTCCATTTTAGTACAGGAGCTAGAGTGGGCCTGTGATGCTGTGAGTCATATCACCACGGCTTGGAATCTGTCCCTGGTTCCCTGTCTCCCTCAGGGACAAGCCAAAAGTTGTGGGATGAGCTGACAAAGCCCTCCAACATCTGGATGCCTTTTCTGTCTCTAATTCCAACTCCTCCAAGGCTCCACCACACCACAGCCTTCTTGCAGTCGACTAGGTTTCTCAGTCTTGGCACTACTGACAACTGGGTAGATGGTTCTTTGTCAAGGGAGCTGTTGTGGTAGGCTTCCTGGTGGCTCAGACTGTAAAGAATCTGCCTGCAATGCAAAAGACCAGGGTCTGATCCCTGGGTCGGGAAGATCCCCTGGAGAAGAAAATGGCTATCCATTCCAGTATTCTTGCCTGGAGAATTCCATGGACAGAGGAGCCTGGTGGACTACAGTCCATGGGATTGCAAAGAGTCAGACATGATGGAGTGACTAACACTTTCACCAGCATCCCCATCCCCCTGTCCACACCAGATGAGAGGAGCTGCTGCTGCTGCTGCCACTAAGTCGCTTCAGTCATGTCCAACTCTGTGCGACCCCACAGACTGCAGCCCACCAGGCTCTGCCATCCCTGGGATTCTCCAGGTAAGAACACTGGAGTGGGTTGCCATTTCCTTCTCCAATGCATGAAAGGAGCACCCCTTTCCCAATGTGGAAAACCAGGAAATCCTCCTGACAGTACCAAACGTTCCCTGAAGGACAAAATCATACCAGACTGAGGATCCCTGCTGCTAGTAATGCACCCACTGCTGCCTGGAACCCCTCCCCCAGACATCCACAGGCACACTTCATTCCTTCAGAACTTTGCTCAAAAATAACCATTTCAGTGAAGCCTTCCCTAGAAACCTGATTTGAAATGAAACCACCAGGCCTGAGTCATTGCTTAACCTTATTTCTTTCTTTGTTATTCTTCAGTGGCTCAGTCATGTCTGACTTATCTTGTGACTACATGGACTGTAGCCCACCAGGCCTTTCTGTCCATGGGATTTTCCAGGCAAGAATACTGGAATGCCATTTCTTCTTCCAGGGGATCTTCCCGACCCATGGATCAAACCCACATTTCCTGGACTGCAGGAAGATTCTTTACCACTGAGCCAGCATGGAAACCCATTTCTTGCTTTCTTGCATTATTTCTCCCCATGTCATTGATTACTTTTTATGGTTATACCATTATTTGCTTATTTTGCTTATTATCCATCCCCTCACTCAAGAGTGTAAATTTCATGGTGGAGTCAGAGGGTTGTGTCTGTTCTGTTAGAGATTGGCTCCTAGCACTTAGAACAGAGCTTGGTGCTTGCTCTGGAAATACTTGCTTAATAAAATTACAGTCATCAGAAGAAGTGACCACACACACCTCCTCTCTTTCCTACCTGCAAAATCCAGATTTTACATAATTTTGTTTTTTTTTATGTGTTTTCCTGTTTGTTTTAACATTAAGAATGCTCAAAGCCTGTGACTCTCCTTCACCAATTATAATAAGCACTTGTGCCATGAATATTTTATATGCTAATCACTCCAGTTTCCTCTATTTTTGTACTCATATTTCCCTTTTTTTTTCTTTTATCTGTCTACCATCTATCTAGTCTATCTATTTTATCTTTGGGACTTTCTTGGTGGCTCAGTCAGTAAAGAATCCACCTGCCATGCAGGAGACCACATGCAGTACAGGAGACCAGGGTTTGATCCTTGGGCTGGGAAGAGTCCCTGGAGAAGGCAACTCACTCCAGTATTGTTTCCCAGAGAATCCCATGGACAGAGGAGCCTGGTGGGTTACAGTCCATCTGGTCACAAAAGAGTCAGACATGACTCAGTGACTAAAGCACAGGATAATATCTGTTTTATCTTTCTATTTAGTCTATCTTCCCATCTAGCTAAGGGATCAATTGATCTATCTACCTACAATCCATTCAGTCATTTGCTATCCTGTTCATTATTATATCTCTGTAAGATACACTGAATAACTTAGGGGAAATTAGACATGGTAATAAATGTCCTTAATGAAGAAGGTGATTTTTAAAGTGCTAATCTCAATTTTTGGAGAAGGCGATGGCACCCCACTCCAGTACTCTTGCCTGGAAAATCCCATGGATGGAGGAGCTTGGTAGGCTGCAGTCCGTGGGGTTGGTAAGAGTCGGACACGACTGGGTGACTCCACTTTCACTTTTCACTTTCATGCATTGGAGAAGGAAATGGCAGCCCATTCCAGTGTTCTTGCCTGGAGAATCCCAGGGATGGCAGAGCCTGGTGGGCTGCCGTCTATGGGGTCGCACAGAGTCAGAAACGACTGAAGTGACTTAGCAGCAGCAGTAGCAGTATCAATCTCAATTTTTAAATCAGATATTTTGATTTTGAAAGAATTTTTATTATTTTATTTTAAATGTGCACATTAATAAACTAATGCTCTGCCAAAGGCCTGTCTCAATCTTAAACTCAGAAAATGTCACTCCTCTGAAAAAGAGTAATTAAAAACCATTTATTTTCCCAAAAACAAAAACTAAAAAACATTTACTTTCCATAAGTACCTGTGTTTTTCTAACCTCCCCCAAGTCATTACGGCATTTCTAAAACACTGGGGAGTTTTTGAGTTTCAGCATGGAAAATTTGATGGCTGAGTCTACATTTATTTTGAGTCCAATTCTTCCTGAGCCAAATAATTATTTGCAATCAAACACATTACTGTTAATGCATCATAATGACAGGCCTTTAGGAGGTCAATGATCGGTGTGCAATGTCACACCCTACCAACAGATACTCAGATAAGAAATAGGAGCCAGTGAGCCCAACCAGAAAATGCAGAGTGGTAGTCTGATCATTTCCCTCTCTCATAGCAGAGTCACTGTCTGGGAACAAGAATAGAGCTATTTTTAGCCACTCAACTTCCAGGCAGTTATATTAATATTGGTGATTAACACGAAGGCAGCCAGCAGGGGAAGAGCAGTGAACACAAAGGCTACGCTGAAATCAAACTTCAGAATGGTCAGTGTATTCCTTTTATTTTCATCATTTCCATAATGGGACCCATTTCCTCAACATAGGCCTTTTAAGATTTAAATTTTAATTTGTATTCCAGGTTCCATTGATCTCACATATCACTATTTGGATAAATCAATAAACATGAATTTAATTAGCTTCTTTTCAAGGGTTTGGTTTTAAAATTGAGATGAAAACAATTAATTCCCTCTACACAGATGTTGTATTCATAGTCTAATGAATTATTTGAAGTGCAACAGAAGAATACCCAATGTTTATGTAAAAACAGTTCCTCTTGGTGATAGCTCAAGATGAATTCTTGTGAGTAATAATGGTAATAATAATGATAACTCTCAGATGTAATATGTTCTAGGTGTGTTCGTGGACCAGGGATTCAGCTAACTAGTTCATTTAATCTTCACAGTAACTGTATTAGGTACAGATTGGTATCATTTTCACTGTCCTTCTGGGAAGCTGAGCTGTGGCAAAGTCACCAAGTTGGCTAAGTGGCTGGGTCAGCACTCCATCCCAAGGTCATTTTACTTCTCAGCCTCTGCGTCTCACCCCTCGGTCATCTCACCTACCCAGCAGCTTCCCACCAGCCACTGATAGGTACAGGCCCAAATGCTACCCACCTGCGACCTTCTGTGGGGGTGTGGCCCCTCAGGCGGGCACTCAAGTCAGAGCAGTACCTGGCCGGCCCTGACCCTTCCAACCCAGTTCCTCCTCCTGACAGCTTCCTTAATGTCCCATGCATGCATCAGGCAGCTTAATCCTTTTCTTTCTGCCTTTGTTTCTACTTTCTCCCTCTTCTCCAAGTATCTTTCTGTCCTTCCTACTTAATCCTCTCTCATTTACAAAGCTTTCCCCACCTGTTAAAAAAGGACACGATTCAATCCCTCCTCTGAAATGCCAAATGCCATACGAAATGAAAGCTGACTCAAATTTGTGGGGATAAAGAACATGCTCTGATCATTTTCTATCAAGTTTCTTTCCCTGAAAATTGCATGATCTCTTCAAATACGCCTTTTCTTCTGGGCAGTGCACAAATAAATAATGGCAGAACTGGAAACATACTTTAACTTGATAGTTTCCTTTTATAGGAGAATTGCAAGAATTAAATTATAATATGATGGGAGGGGAGTTTGGAGGAGAATGGATACATGTATAGTTACGGCTGAATCCTTTTTCGGTTCACCTGAAACTATCACAACATTGTTTGTTTATTAGCTATACCTCAAAACAAGATAAAAAGTTTTTTAAAAAACTCAAAAACTGAAATGTGATAAAGTCAAAGGATTTAACAAATGAAAATACATTTACTCTTAGCAGTTATCTCATTAAAATTCCTAGAAGACATATATAAGGCTTAAAGTTTTCTTATATACAAAGTAACTCTTCAAACAATTATTTTATGAATTATTAAATTGAAACACATCAAAATTAATTCATAAAATAGGAATTTTTAAAAATCTTAAAAAAATCAAATTATGAAATTCCATCAGTACAGTGAAATATCAGAATAATATCTGAACATACCTGATGACCAAGTGGCATGTTGATAGCAAACAGCTTTGAGACCAAAAAAAAAAAACCAACAACACTTAATTTCTATTAAACAAAAAAAAAAAACCCGAGCTAGAAGTTTCCAGGAAATAACTTTTTGGGTTACAAATAAAAGGAAGTTGTTCCTTTAGCTTTTGTAGTAAAAACAAAGATTCTCGATCTCCCTGTTTACATTATGCCATTGAGAATTTGTTCATTCAGACTCTCTTAATAGTCCTTCAAAAGGACATCATATTGGAGATGTGTGCTGTGGTGTGCCAAGTCGCTTCAGTTGTGTCCAACTCTTTGTGATTCCATAGACTATAGCCCTCCAGGCTCCATTATCCAAGGGATTCTCCATGCAAGAATACTGGAGTGGGTTGCCATGCCCTTCTCCAGGGGATCTGCCTTAACTCAAATCTTGAAATTATCCACATTTGTGACTGTCTTGAGTAATGGGGTAACACGGCTTGGGCCCAAGGTCCTCCAAAGGGTGGATGACTGAATGTAAGGAAAGAATCTATCCATCTTCTAGAGGGCATGAAAGGACTACCCATCCTCTGGGGTACAGATCAAGCCCTCGTCCCCTGGTTCACACACAGGCTACCTTTTACCTATGATACGAGTTCTCAGAACCTGCAGTTCAGATGAAATGAGCAGTCTCAGCAAAACCAAGCCTCTGAAAGCTTGCCTTTCAGCACCACCTGATGCCTTTCTTTGCATAAACTCAGTGGCATACAGAACAGCCTGCATGCTACTCTAGATGGAGAATTTACACAAAGTAAAAATGGGAAACCCACATCTGTGGCTCTCAAAAACATAAAGCCATCTAAAACGGGTGAGATACTCAGCCTCCTTGAACTGCCTAAAACAAACTGAGCATTATTCAGGTCTCATCACTGGGCTGAGATAACCCACCTCTATCTATATTGGTCAATCTTCATAGAGAAACAGAAATACTACAAAACATTGGTCTTGTCACCAGGTCTGCCCTCCAGTGTCATTTGTTGGCAGGTACTGTGTGGCCACTGTGTTAGGTGTCAGGAGCTGAAGATAAAACTTGGACTTTGATCCCTCAATTGCGACAACCTAGCTGAGGACGTGACAAGGCTCAGATAGAATCTCTAAGATTACCACCATAAAGAAAGAGTGAGGATGTAAGAATTAAAGATTTTAAAATTTAAAAAATAAATAAAATTAAAAAAATTTTTTAATAAAAAAAAAAAAAAGAAAGAGTGAGGAGAAAACAGGAAGGAGAATCAGGTGGACATCACAGGAGAAGGTCGTCTGAGCAGAGAAACAAGGAAGGAAAGAGACAGGGCAGAGGGCATTCCAGGTCAGGCAAGCAGTGGTGGCCACAGGAGCGTGCCAGGTGTGTGCAGGTGTGGCTCTCGCCAGCATGCCCAGTGCAAATAAGTAACAAAGGTTTTCCTTTTGGATGGATAGACTGCTTGTTGAGTGCAGTAGACACCTGTCTAGACCAGTGCCCTGTCTTCAGGGAGGGTTGATGGTCTGGAATAATGAGTCCAGCGTATGAGGAGTGGTAAGGCATGCAGGACGAAGCTTACACACAAAGCTAGGGAGTTTGAACTAGGCTGCAGGCAATGGGAAATCACTGAGGTTCAGAGTTCAGAAGTGACCCAATCAGTGGCACATACTTTAAAGGTTATTCCATTGGTTACACGGAGAATAGGTGAGAAGTAAGGGGGGAAATGAAGTGAGAAACTCCAGTCAGTGACACGGCCACCATCCAAGTATGAGAAAATCAAGGCCTTGACCAGGCCAGTGGATCCAGCTATCTCAATGGAGTAAAAATAAATAAATAAATAAATAAGATAAATAAAAAATTAAATTAAATTAAAAAAAGAAAAAGCATAGGATAAGTAAAGGCAAAAGAGCTTGCAGTAGGGACAAAGCATACATTTAGTGGAAAAAGGAAGGCTCCATGGTTGTGACCAGACTTCAAGAGGTGGGAAAATGGTTGTCATCAGAGAAGAAGATTTCAAAGATAATTTCCTTCCTATGCTAAGTTTGTTCAAGATGAGGAATATTAAAGCTGGAACTGAATGACAAGTAGTCATCTCCAGTGACACCCAAGGGGTACATTAAGATGATTTTTAGCCACAAACCAAAGTCTTCGATGACTCTTTGGCTGGGACAGGAACACTGGACGATGATGAGAAGGACTGATAAACACAACTGGACAGGAGGAGCCATGGGAAAGTCAGGCTTCCAACAGCATGGATACAAATCCCCATGTGCCACTCAGCGAGGGGCAATACACACGAATTTGATATTTCTGAGTTGCAGCCCTCTTAACTGTATAATGGGATTGTTTTTTTCATGACGTTGATATAAAGTAGCGGTAGGCAAATTATGGCTCACGAGCCAGATCCAGGCTGCTGTCAAGGTTTACTGGAACCCAGACAGGCCCATTTCTTTATGTGGTGTCTGGCTACTTTCACACTAGGAAGATCTAAGTAGTAGTGACAGAGATCGTATGGCCTCCTGAGCTGAAAACATTTACTAGCTGGCCCTTGACAGAAAACATTTGCCTACCTCTGTTGTAAGTGGCCAACGTGAAACATCTCCCAGTCCCGTGTACGACACACAGCAGACACCCAATATAAGTTCTTTCCCTCCTGCCCTTTCAGGAAGGTCATCCTAATTACTGAAGGAACAAGAAAATGCGGCCTTCACATCATAACTCTGGACTTCAGGGCACAAGGTTGGTTTTTTTCCAGGTTGTGAAGGAAGTGCTATTGTTAGGAAAAAAAAAAAAAACTGGCTCAGGATAAGAGACAGAGTGAAAGTGTAGCAAGAACTCTGATGATATTAGAAAGTGATAGCTAGATCTCACAGAAGACTTTGAATGGATAAGAAAGCTGTGGTACATATACACAATGGAGTATTACTCAGCCGTTAAAAAGAATTCATTTGAATCAGTTCTGATGAGATGGATGAAACTGGAGCCAATTATACAGAGTGAAGCAAGCCAGAAAGAAAAACACCAATACAGTATACTAACACATATATATGGAATTTAGGAAGATGGCAATGACGACCCTGTATGCAAGACAGGAAAAAGGACACAGATGTGTATAACGGACTTTTGGACTCAGAAGGAGAGGGTGGGATGATTTGGGAGAATGGCATTCTAACATGTACACTATCATGTAAGAATTGAATCGCCAGTCTATGTCTGACGAAGGGTGCAGCATGCTTGGGGCTGGTGCATGGGGATGACCCAGAGGGATGTTGTGGGGAGGGAGGTGGGAGGGGGGTTCATGTTTGGGAACGCATGTAAGAATTAAAGATTTTAAAATTTAAAAAATTAAAAAAATTAAAAAAAACAAAAAAAAACCAAAAGTTGGTATAGCCTTGAAAAAGCATCTGTGATTGTACTTGTGTGCTCCGTTGCTTGAGCCATGTCTGACATTTTGTGACCTCGTGGACCATCTGTCCATGGGATTCTCCAGGCAAGAATACTGGAGTGGGTTGCCGTGCCCTCCTTCAGAGGATCTTCCCAACCCAGGGATCGAACCTGCATCCCTTATGTCTCCTGCACTGGCAGGTGAGTTCTTTATCACCGGCGCAACCTGGAAAACCCATCTGTGACTGTATCAGGTAGCAATTAACCACAGTCTCTTTCCCCAGAGTTAAACTTCCATTTAAAACAGAGGTTCTGGGGTTAATAGAAAGAAAAACCAGCTTCATTTCATGGGCAGAGCTCATGGATTAAGAGAGAGAACAGGGTGGGTGAAGAATCAGTTTCTCTCAAACAAAGAGGAAAAGTACTATTAATATTTTGACATTGCTTTTAAAGAGTTGAAAAGAAAAAATATCTACCCACTCTAAGGCTCTGACGCTTAGGATGAAGAAACATAAATGCCTGTTTATAAAGTAAAGACAGAGACTTCCCTAGTGGACCAGTGGCTAAGTCTCTGAATTCCCAATGCAGGGGGCCCAGGTTCAATTCCTGGTCAGAGAACTAGATACCACATGCTGCAGCTAAGAGTTCCCATGCTGTAACTAAGATCTGGCACAACCAAACAAATAAAAATAAATATTAAAAAAATTTTAATTCCAGACAAAAATGAAGTCTGGATTTTTCAGGATGCTCTCCCGTCTCTCATCTGGACTCTTCACTGTATTCAATTTCGCTGACATCTGGTAGCTGTCATCTCATGAAAAGATTTAGAGCCAGGCTAAAGACAAATGTGAAATCCATTTGGAGTCAAATTAAATGGAAATCAATAGCTGTTCAAGAAAGTGTCACCCATCCAGATGGCTAATAAACACATGAAAAAAGGCTCAATATTGCTTATTATTAGAGAAATGCAAATCAAAACTACAATGAGGTATCACCTCACACTGGTCAGAATGGCCATCACCAAAATATCTATAAACAATAATGCTGGAGAGAGTGTGGAGTAAAGGGAATCCTCTTGCACTGTTGGTGGGAATGTAAATTGATACAGCCACTATGGAAAACAGTATGGAGATTTATTTAAAAACTAGGAACAAAACTATGACCATATGGTCTAGCAATCCCAATACTGGGTGCATACCCAGAGAAAACCATTACTGAGAAATACACATGTATTCCAATGTCCATTGCAGTGCTATTTAAAGTAGTTAGGACATGGAAGCAACCTAGATGTCCATTGACAGATGAGTGGATAAGGAAGCTGTGGTACATATATACTATGGAATACTACTTAACCATAAACATGAACAAATTTGAGTCAGTTTTATGAGGCAGATGAACCTAGAGCCTGTTATACAGAGTGAAGTCAGAAAGAGAAAAACAAATATCGTGTATTAATACATATAAATGGAATCTAGAAAAATGATACTGATGAACTTATTCGCAGGGCAGGAATAGAGACTCAGACATGGAGAACGGATGTGTGGGCACAGCCGAGGAAGGAGTGTGGAATGAACCGAGAGAGTAGCATTGAAATATATACATCACCATGTGTGAAACAGATAGTTAATGGGAAGTTGCCATACAGCACAGGGAACGCAGTTTGGTGCTCTGTGACAACCTAGAGGGGTAGGACGAGGTGGGAGGGACGTTCAAGAGAGACAGGATATGTGTATACCTACGGCTGATTCATGTTGATGTATGAAGGAAAACAACACAACATTGTACGGCAATTATCCTCCAATTAAAAAAAGAAAGTGCCGCCAAAACAGGCCTTGATGAGGAAGACTCTGGAGGGAACCTGCAGGGTTGTGTGTGGAGCAGGCAGGGGAACAGGGTTTCTTTTGTATTCCTGTGGAAGCGCTGACCCAGGTGAATGAGCTAAGAAGCAGGTCTGTAAGTAAAGAGGACAAGCAGAAGGTGAGCCTCCTCAGACAGAGAGGAAATAAGAGCTGAAAGGAAGCAATAAAGACATTGCTTCCTTTGGGTTGAGCTGCAGTGAGAAAGGCATTTGGATGTTTTTCAAAGTGCCCACTGCTGGCAACATGGCACCTTGGAGAACCTTTTCTTAACTAAAATTACACTGTGAGGCCACAACATCACAGCCAGGTCAGAATGTCTGATAAAACAGCACAGACTATCAGCTGATCTTCAGACTCAGTTTCAGATGTACGCATCAAAGGGCAGTGGGGAAGAAAAGTTCATCAACACTTTGGCATTCACCAGATAACAAACACAGGCACACACAGAACACAAAGCAATTTTTTCCACTGTAACATTTTTTTTTTCAATAGATAAACATACCCAATAAAATAAGCCTATCAAATGGTTTGCTCTCCTTTAAGCTACTTCATGTATAATCTATATACAAAACTTTGGGAAAAAAAAGTGTAGGTGCTTAGCATTTTGTAAACATGCCATGCAATTTAAAATATTTATAATGGCTCATGAGCAAGACTTTGAAAAATAAATACCAGTGCTTAAAACAGATCTTTGCTTTGAATTTTAATATTACTCATAATTCAATTACTTTACTTGTATAATACAGTAATTTTCACACCTGCAGAACTCATTTATCAAATATAATAAAATGTACTAGCTTTTCTACATAGCAAATGTATAAGCGTAAATTCACGTTATCCTAGATTCTAGCCTACTATTGCATATTTCCTTTCATTGCATCTGTAGTATAGAAAATTATCACCTTTTAAAAAACAAAATTGCTTACCAGTATTTTTCTGCCTCTAAACTAAAAACTGCACTGAAATAGAACCAGATGCTTACCTTAAGGATATTATATGGGGTCTCTGCTAGTTTTCCACTGTATTAATGAAATACATCTAATTTATCACAGTATAAACCTGCTGCTATACTTCATAGACAGTGGTGTGATTTAATTTCCAATTCAACTAAATTCTGGCTGAAGCAGCATGTTTGGACACCAATGTATAAGTTAGATTGTTGTTTAGTTGCTAAGTCATGACTGACTCTTTGCAGTCGCATGGACTATAGCCCGCCAGGCTCCTCTGTCCATGGGACTTCCCAGGCAAGGACACTGGAGGGGGTAGCCATTTCCTTCTCCAGGAGACCTTCCTGACCCAGGGATAGAACTCCTTATCTCCTGTATGGCAGACGGGTTCTTTACCACTGAGCCATCAGAGAAACCCACAAGTTAAATAGTCTTATACAAAATGTTGCCAAAAACTTGGAGGTAACTCCAAGATGCAAACTAAAACACGAATTAAAAAAAAAAAAAACTAATATGAGGAACACCTTTGACTGTGGATTTAATTTAGATGACACCAGATAAGACAACTGCACACCAACATCGAAAATCACACTCTACATTTTATATTAACATTAAATAAAACAATGATCAGAAGGTTGGAGGTTCTTTCATTCATATGCAAATATCCTGAGGTTGACTGCAGTGAAGGATGCTCCAATCAAGCAACCCCATTCAGAGCTGCGTTGGGATTACTTGGCCGTCCTTGTCCTGCTGTGGCTTAGGCTTGAGGAGCTATTTAAAGTAGCATTCAACACTTGTGGTTATGTCGAGAGTGACTCAACAAGACGTAAGTAAAAGCATGAGTCCAGGGTGGCAATGACCTCTAGCATCCTGAAACAAAATCCTGGGACACTAATGAAAATACTCCTTTCTGCTATTCTTGGATGTTAGAACACTTCCATGGACTTCAGCCCAATCAGATTAGCTTTATATTTAACTATAAACTTTATATTCTGAACAAGCTGTCTTAATTGGATGACAAAGCTGTACCTATCTTAAGTTACCAAATACAGGTTGAAGTTCATTGCATTTCTGTGCAGGTGGGTTTTTATAATACATTCTAATGGAGAGGTAGCATTGTATTATATTGAGTTGACCAAACAATTCCTTTCAGTTTTTCCATAACATCATTTGGAAAAACCCAAGTGAACTTTTCAGTCAACTCAGTATATGAGAAACACTCATACACACACAGAACTGACCTAGTTCAGGTGACCCTATGTGAAGGTTGCTGCTACATGGTTCGCCCACCCAAGACTCAGAAACTTGGCCACAAACATCAGTTGGAGTTATCTACTTGATAGCTGGTAATATCCAGAACTGTTTCATTTAAAGCTTTATAAAGACATTAAAGGGGATGACTTTAGAGGGGAAAAAAATCCATTCATTTTCTGCATTAGCTAACGAGCTAACTTAAACATTGATGTATACACAGCTGCAAATAAATAATACATAGGTGCAGAGTCTGATAGCACTCTGATGTTCACTTTCAGGGTCTCCTGGAAAAGTTTTAGAAGGATGAGAACAAACACCTTCCTCCTCCCCAACTTTCCCATTGCCCATCACTATAGTTCTCTGTTCCCAGCTGATCGATGTCAAACAGCTTTTTTCTAGATTGGTTATGTTTGTGTGTCGACTGACAGAACAATTGCTGAGAAGTCTCTGTCTCCTGAAATTCTTCAAAGTTCTCACTGTAAACTATAAAGCAATCATCAACTACGACGTTACAGATATAGGAAGTACAGCTTGCCTCCAATGTCACATACTCTGTGGAAGATGTTGGCAGCCGTGACCTGGGAACTCTTTTATCCTTCTCTGCTCCACTGCAGAGGTAGGAAAGGTTTTAACAACTACCCTGGCTATCGGTGGACAAGAAAAATTTTCACTCTGACTGATGCCTTAAAAGCTCCTATCACTCTTGTTATTTTTAAATAGGATATTTTAAATGAAGGATGTGTCCTATATGAATCTCTATGATATCATAGGATCCCCACCCCCCGCCCATAAAACATAGGAGCAGTTAATGAAAGTTAGTATATATGACAACCAGAGGGAAAAAACAGATTGGGAGAAGGTAACAGTGCCTGGTGGCCAGCTAAACTCACTAAGTCACCAGTTGCTACAGACAAACCTTACGTTATACAGAATTCAGATTTATACCTCACACATTATAGATTATTGAATGTCATGGAACTCTAGGGGTTATTCTCAAATAGTATAAAACCATCAATGCTAAATCAATGCCAAAATTAAAAATATCTATCATAATCTTTGGTTATTTCACAAATTGTACATTAGCAGCAAGGATTATTTTTCCCTGTGTAATCATATTTTGATTAAAAACAATTTTTTATTTCAGTAATTTATCTAGAATCAACTTTGATAATTATTTTTAAAAAATCTTTCTTATCAATGTTCAATTCACATCTGTATACAGAGTCTTTGTGTTAAGAATGGTTCTTACTTTGAGTCAGTAAACAAGTTTCTCTAAAGACAGATGGGTAAATTTTTCTAATCAGGAACACAAAATTTTGTTTATGAATTTCAACTCTATTATTAAATTGTTAGACTGTCATTTTAAAACTAAAATTATGCAAAGCATTTTGCAAAATATGAAGCATTCTCTATTGTTACTGGGACAATTTAAAATATGTTTTGTCTAGTGCTATTTTTTGCTTTTCATTCTTTTTTGTTATTTTATTTGAGCTCCAAGTGTATGTATTTCTCATGAACTATCTCTTTTGTGGAACAAGGTGGAAGGTTGGACCAGTTAAAATAAAGAAAGTGCCCAAAACTTTTTATTTTTGATGATTCAATTTATACAATATTTGATATTAATAAAAGTCCAGTATTTCATATGCAATATTAATATTCAAATGGGCTACTTTGACATTCCATAATAAACAAGTATTAGCAAGTTCTTTGGAAAGAGTATTTTGTTTCATTCGATATGACAAATGGTTTTGTCAAATATGTCAGTGGCTACATCAGCGAAATTAAAAATAGCATCTTCCCATGTTCAGTTCCAATGCAACTAACTGCTCTATCTGTACCATATTCTTGTTTAGTTGTTCAGTCATGTCTGACTCTTTGTGACCCTGTGGACTGTAGCCTGCCAGGCTCCTCTGTCCATGGAATTTTCCAGGCAGGAATACTGAAGTGGATTGCCATTGCCTTCTCCAGGGGATCTTCCAGACCCAGGGATTGAACCCACGTCTCATGCACTGGCAGGCATAGGCAGGCAGACTCTTTACTGCTGAGCCACCAGGGAAGCCCGTATCTGTACCATATCACGGCGCTAAGTGATCGTTACCAGGGCGACCTGAATATCCTAACACACCAGGGGAAAAGTTAAATAGTAACAATATAAATAAACGTGGACGAGGCAGAGACTAACCATCTCCTGTGGAATAAAAGCAGTTACAAGATGGCACTATCATACAATTAATTCAATGAAATTTTCAGGGCAAAGTTCCACTAGATAACAAAAATGCTTAAAAGCTAATAGGACGGGCAAACTCTCCGACGTCAAGGCATATACATCGTGGGAACTTTCTTATAAACTCTGAGTATTTGGAAAGTGTTTGTTTAGCTTATTTTTCTTAAAAACGGGAGATAAAGCTCAGATAAGAATACTTAATCTAAAACATTATTCAAACCATTCTAGAGCCTTCCAAAGTGGAGAGTGTTAAATATTGTGACCATTCCTTCATAATACTTATGCTTACCTAAAGTAGTACATTCGTCACTTTATAAAGTTTCTCACTTGAAATAAAGAAAACAAACCTGTTAATAACCAAAGCAGTGTACGTGGATTTTTAAAACCAGAATATTTAAATACTACTGATGTTCTGAGATAACATTAGATAATGTAGAAAGAACTCCTTAGTTGTTTTTTGTTTTACTTTGAAAATGATAATTACTTATTGAGGTTTAAAAATCAAGCTTGAAAGGAATCTGAATGTCTTCTTTTAGTATTTAATGGAAACTAGTGATTTTTCAAGAGATGAAAATTAAGACTGCCCTCCTAAGACATAACCAAGAAGTAAAGAGGAAATGAAACATATACGATTTGTGGATAATTTCTTTTTTAAAAAATACTCTCATGTAAGGTGATCACATGGCTTATTGTTCAAATTGGGACATTTTTTAAGAATGAAAGGAGATGTTATTAATAATTAGAGTAGGGCGAAAGTCTAAAAACTTTAACTGGGTATTCTCAGCAAAACCAGGACTTATGGCCCCCTCTGCTAAAAGCACATGGGATATGAATTTTCTAGCAATTTCTTCTTTTTTCACCTTTCTCTTTCTGATCAAATGAGGCCAAGTGGACAAAGAGTGGTGCATTTTCAAGGCAGCTTTTTGGGAAAAGCAGAGATGCATGGATCTGGAACCAAACAATAGAGTAACTGAGCCATCTTCATCAAAGAGAGGAAGGTGGGAGGGATTTTCAAGTGGGAGGGGACATACGTACACCTATGGCTGATTCATGCTGATACCTGGCAGAAACCAACACAATATTGTAAAGCAATTACCCTCCAATTAAAAATAAATACTACTCTTTAAAAGCCCAATGTTGTTTTCTACCTTATCTGTTTTATTCTCTTATACCTAATTTTCTCCAGACTTTCAGCCTGTTAGTCTTCATGGATTATATATTTTAAAAAAGAAAAACTTATCTCCAACTGAATCATACGCAGACTTGCCAAGTTCTGTTAACTCCTGTGAGCACCTCCAAACCCTTGTGCCCTGTTACCAGAAAAACGCAAAAACCTAATCTGTGCAGCTGGAATGCAGAAAGGAAAGGCCAAGAAGTGAAATCAGCAAGCATTCAACACAGAAACAGCATGACCAGTGCGCTAATTAGGCCACTGACAATTCAAGGCAAGATCTAGAGTACAGCTCAATCCACAGAGGGGCCCAACGCAGGGAGATTTCTGTGTGTATTCACAGGGTATTGTTTATTTTGGGTCACCTATTTATGGTTTTGATAGTTACTGTTACTGTTAATCACTGAGAAAGTTATCAGAAAGCTAAACTGAGGGTTTTGTATGAGCAGTGTTGTTCACCTGACTGTATGTAGAGAGAGACATATATATGTGTATGTATATATTTGTGTATGCGTGTGTGTGTATAGCAGAGAATTATGCATGCATGTGTATATATATATGTGTATATACACGTGCATAACATGTGAAAGTTCTCTTCTTGGACTAAAAGGAAATAATTTATGGCTCTGTTTTCATACCTTTCTTTTTTCATTCAAAGCATGAGACTAACTGATCCATATACTATAAATAGAATCAGAATGTTGAGTATTCTTTTCCTCCTGATGAATGCACGGGAGTTTTGTTTTATTTGGATTTAGTTTCTTTTTACTATTTCTGTGACTTGAAAGGTCTACACTCTAATTCCATCAGAATAGAGAGTGTAGTTATCATCGAAGGGCAACAAACACTCACCATTTCCTGGGAAACTTATAACTTTGGTCTCTGGCTCCTCAGAGAGCTGGAAGTCTAGGGACAGATGGCAGACATCTATCCTGGCCAACTTCCCTCTTGATCCAATGATAACCGAGGTCTCCGGACCCTTTCCATGCTTGCTCTAAGGACTCTGCTGCGTCCCACCAGTGATGATGGCCACATGAATACCTCGGAGCTCATGAGCCAGAAGCAGGAAACACAGTCATTGCCTTCCTCCATTCGATGCATTCTCAGTGTCATTGCCAAGAGGAGAAAATTGGTTCTTGGGAGGGGTGAAAAAATTCTTAGCTATTTCAATAGTCTGTAGCCCTTCAGTGTCGAACCTACCTAACAAAATCGTATTCCTTCATATGTAGTGTCTTTCTTTAGAGAGAATTTAAATTTAGCTTAATTTATTCCTTAAGGGGTCATTACTGAAAAAGTTAATAATTCTTAACTTAATCATCCTTTCCATTTTCCTGAGGATGAAAGAGAGACAGAGAGAGAGAAGGGGGGTTGGGGAAGGGAGGAGGAGAAGAGAATGGGAAAAAGGCACCCCTTAAGAAAAGTGGCAGCTGAGGGGAAGTGGGGAAACTGAAGAGAGAGAGGCAGATGATAAACAGCGGCCCCCAGTGACCCAGGATCCCGTCCAACAGGACTGTTGGGTGGCTCTCTCTGTGCTGGCTTGGATGAACAGAAGTGGCAGAAGCGGCAATGTCCTTATATTGTCCTTATTAAGACTGCTTACAGTCTGGTTTCCTGACCTGACCCCTGGGATCGACCTGTTGGCTGCCTTAACCACAGCTGGTTGGCTTAGAGTAGGTACTTGGCCTAAGCTGAACATTCGCCCTGAGATTTTAGACTTGGGACAAACTGAGGATTGAACTTGTCCCTGCCCTGGGAGTTGAAACTGTGATATTTGATATTCAGGAGCTAGTGGACACCATGCTACTCCTACTATTGGCAGCACGTTTCTTTTACTTACAACCAAAGACACCTAGTGTTTCTCCGGTGTCTCAGATGGCAAAGAGTCTGCCTGCAAAGCAGGAGACCGGGCTTCAATCCCTGGGTCTGAAAGATAAGGGAATGGGAACCCATTCCAGCGTTCTTGCCTGGAGAATCCCATGGACAGAGGAGCCTGGCAGGCTACCGTCCATGGGGTCACAAAGAGTGAGACATGACTGAGCCACAAACCCTTTCACTTTCACAGACACCTAACTCAAATAAGCAAGACTTAAGAAAGAAAAAGTAAGAAAAGAAAAAGTGTCTTTCACTACCATAACCAACCCAGGGTAAGGTTCCTCATAACATTCAGGAGACAAGCAGGAAATGTACCACGTAACCCTCGCCCATAACTCAGGGAGGTTCATTCTGGGAAGCTGCCTCACATCTTCTCCATGCCGGTGGCTTCTAAAGACTTCTCACCTTCCCTGGAATAACAGACTTGTACCAGACCTCTTGGCCCCCAAAGTTATCCTTGATCTCCCCACCATGCCCAGTAACAATCCGTCAGACAGAAAGCAGAATTTCACATGAGAAGGCTATAGAGCACTGTCTGCACACCATGTCCACTTACTTGCTGGGTTGAGGTTTGCCTCTTGGGCTCAGCCATTCCTAATTGGGTTTGTCTGAAGACCCACCGACTTCCTTTGCCCTTGCATTCCTCAGACACCCTAGTGAGGGCGCTGTACTGTATTGAGTCTGCTGCTGCTGCTGCTCCTAAGTCACTTCAGTCGTGTCCGACTCTGTGCGACCCCATAGACGGCAGCCCACCAGGCTCCCCCATCCCTGGGATTCTCTAGGCAAGAATACTGGAGTGGGTTGCCATTTCCTTCTCCAAGGCATGGAAGTGAAAAGTCTAGTCCCCTCCAACTCTCAGATGGGCTGTGCGTCTTCCTGGTCATTTTTCATCCCAAAGGCTGATAAGCCCGCCAGCCATAGAACCATTTCCCCTAAATAAATGCTTTCAAACACCTCTCAGACCTGAGTCGTTGTAAGCAGTATTTAAAAGGGAATCACTACTGCAGTTCCTTTGGGAAGAGGCCAAAGAGAAAAAGAAAATGTTTCCAATTCAGAAGCTGACTAAATTGCCCTGGGCTGGAAGAGGTACAGGATCACATCTAATTCCAAATCACTGCCCAGGAAACTGGCAGCCAGTTAAGCCCATCTCTTTCCCTTGCATGTTCCTATGACAGCTGTCCCAGAGCCTGCAATTCCTGGTGTGGTAATCCAGAGACTGGTCCCAACCACCTCCCCAGGCCCATTTGACTGGACCCCACATTCACACATAGTCTCAAATGTAAACTTCATACATTATCTCTATCTATGGGAGGGAAAATTTACAGTCACCAGAGACACAGGATTGAAAAACAAAGCCCATCACACAGATATAAACTCAGGTCCCATTACCAGATGATACCATGCCCCTCAAAACACTTTGTTTTTCACAAAGTGTCTATTTTGGGAAAGTACAATTGTATTTCATGGTATTCTATAACTGTGTAAAAATGTTAATTTCTTAAATATAGACATTTTAAATATATCACACTTTTAAACTCTATTTTCCTTTTTTTTTCACTTATTAATATACTAGAAAGTTCAATGAATAGAAATGACACCAAGGAGCATGTTCTATAAGAGCTAAATCGTTACTGTCAGGGTCATACCCAGAGATGGTGTGACAGATCAGTGGCCCTTGCAATACTTTTACATGTCACAGCGGATACACCGAGGACAGACTGAACATTATTACATAATAGATTACTGCCACTACTAAGTCGCTTCAGTCGTGTCCGACTCTGTGCGACCCCATAGACGGCAGCCCACCAGGCTCCCCCGTCCCTGGGATTCTCCAGGCAAGAACACTGGAGCGGGTTGCCATTGCCTTCTCCAATGCATGAAAGTGAAAAGTGAAAGTGAACTCGCTCAGTTGTGTCCGACTCTTAGCGACCCCATGGACTGCAGCCTCCCATGGGATTTTTCAGGCAAGAGTACTGGAGTGGGGTGCCATTGCCTTCTCCGACATAATAGATTACTGAGTATTTATTCCATGTCAATGAATAGATATTTTAACTTACTATGGAATATTTGATAGAAAATGTCGAATTTTTCCTGCTATACTAGGGATTATACAATTTCATAACATTTATATTTTACTACAGAAATATTATAAAATACAGAAAAATCAAAAGAGACAAAAACAAATATTTTCTAGGATATGAAATCCCTGTTTAAGCTAAGAGAATATTTATTAAATTCTGGAGAGAAGGGAGTGATTCTACATGTCTACTCTAATGTGTGTAGTACACAGAGAACCATCTATAAACATTCAACTGAATAAGCAATAACTGATGGCAACCCACTCTAGTATTCTTGCATGGAGAATCCTACGGACAGAGGAGCTTGGTGGGCTACAGTCCACAGCGTCACAAAGAGTTGGACACGACTAAAGTGACTTTATACACACACACACACACACACACACACACACACAACCAATATCTGAAAAAGCAAGGTAAACAGATACTCTCCTCCAAAGTTATCTTACCACTCAAGCAAGTTAGAAAAAAACACAGATTCCAAGCATTCCTGCATAAGAATTTCATAGCACAAGCAGGATCCTGATGTACCTATAATATAGTGAGAGCTAGAATACAATCCTACTGAAGCACTGACAAAACGAATTTTCCCCAAGTTGTAAAAATACTATTCACACATATTCACACACACATCACATTAGCACTCCCCTCACCAATAATTATTCTAGAAAAATAACAAGTTAGATGACTAGAAAAGAGTACAGGAAAGGTAGTTAGTGGTTTGTATAAGGCATCATTCAGAGCTGTTTCTAAAAGGCTCCAAACCTCAGACAAATGAACAATACTTTCCACTTAACTACCATGCAATCAAATGTAAAGAATTTGTATATTTCCCCATTCAAACAGAGAGGGAAATGTACACATTTAAACAAACAAACACAAATCCTTTATGAAAATTCAGTAGAGAATCTACTTAGGCTAGCAGAGATTTTCTTAACTTGATTAATAATTTGGAACCAGATTTACTATTTACAACTTCACAAAATCCTCCAAAACCAAAGTCCTTGGCTGCTGGGTATAGTTTTCAGGTAGATATCTGTGCAAACATAATCTGAGGCAGGTTTAAATACTCTAATGTAGAGGGGTATGTGTATGTGTTATATTACATACAACTATATACAATAGGCCATTATCAACAACACCTTCTTAGAGATCAAGACATGGCTCTGTGTCTAAAATTTAGAGATTAAATAAACTCTGTCATCTCAGGAATGAAATTACTGACATTATTGCATCCTTATCAGGAATTCTTCAGAAAAAAATATGTACATACTTGAAATTTTTTTCTATAACAATACTTAATTGTAGATGTGTGTTAATAATGTTATCAGCAAATAAATCAAATTGGCCTTTCAAATTTTCTTTAATTTAGCTGCTTATATTTGGCTAACTCCCTCTGGACCATCTGGTGGTACAATGATTTATTCCTCAATTGCCTAAAATCTTGAAAGAGTTCATGTGACACCCAAAATACTCCCCTAAACCCAGAATTTATCTTATTCAGCTTCAAAATTCACTCCATGTTTCTAGTAGTAACTCAAATGTGTAACTTAAGGTTTGATATTGGAAAGAGCAGTAACCTTTCTCAACCAAAGTCCACATCTCTCTCTTACAGATAAAACAAAAGGGAACAAATTATTCATAACTACAAAATACCTAGTTGAAATCTTTCATTTGCCACAAAATGTGCATTTCCTCATCATGAACAGCAGAAATAACATTTCATTCCATTTAGTTCCACATCCTGGCCGGAAAGTAAAATGCCTTTATAAGTCAAAAGATGCAAAGCTAGAAATATCAATCAGTGCAAGAAGCAGTTTTATGACAGTCTGCATCCAGTTGGTAATTTATGTTATTTACATGCTGTAGACTATTATGGAGAATTGTAATTTTCAGGCAAAGGCACACAAAATCAATTATATTTCCATAATTTTTACTGTTTATAAGAAAAGACAACTGGAAAAAAAAGACAGTAAGTAATCCAAAGAATTTATAGGATTTTTCACTGTTTTCTCTTCTCTACTCCATATTCCATTTTCATCTAATTGGCACAAAATGTCAATCCTATGCTTCTGCAGCTAAAGATGACTCTTTGGGCTTTTTACTTACAATTCATACTGAAATAAAGAACTAAATATATGCAATGAAAATCAGTTTCTGCTAACCCTCAAAGCTCCAAATACAGTTAGATATAAACACTGTCATGCAATTGAATTAAATACTGAAATTAGTGGTCAAAATTTTTACTCTTAGATTGAGATGTATCCAGGACCAATGGAAAAATATGAATTGACCTTCCTTTTCAGCCAACACTTTATGATCTGAGATATGGGAACATCTCAATTGTGAACACAATTATACACCAACAGAAACAACACCGTTAGAGCAGACCTCATAAGAGGAGGTCAGTCGATGCACGCTGACAGTGATTCACCCCTTACACTGCCTTATAAGGTGGATCCTTCCTCATGTGGGGGCCCCCAGCCCTGCTGGTCTACGCTGGACCATGCTCTCCAGTCTTCCCTGCTCCTCCAGAGGACCAGGCCAGGAGGCACCTCCTCCACTTTCAATGACACCACTGAACTTCATTCAGGATGGTGCCCAGGCCTATCTGCAAGACTCCACACCGGATGGATCTGAGATCATGTTTTCCCCTCAGCTTCCAAGTCACCAACCCCAGACGGTGTCTGGGTGGTCAGCAGTCTTCAACATCCAAGCACCTAGGCTGCTCCCAAGTAACAAAAAACACTTAGGAAAGAGTAATGCCATTGTATGCCTTATCAATAAGACTAACTCGATTTCAGTCCATAAGATCTTGGAAAGGACGTCTCCCTGCATAGCCACCCTATGCTACGTCTTACCCAAACATCTTCAACCACGGAAAGCACACTTTCTAGAATATAGGGACCGCCTTTTCGAAGCACGCGTAAGAAAGTCCCACTCTTGCTTTGCATACCTTGGCGGCCACGGACGAGTTGGGCTTCTCCAGCAGGTCCCAGAGTTTCTTCCTTTTCTCAGGACAGCAGGTGTTATCAAACTCTTCGCCCTCGCGTTCCCGCATGGTCTCCGCCTCCCGCCGCAGTTCTTCGTTCATCTGCTCCTTCTTTTGATGATACCTGGCTTGGCAGCACGACTCTAAGTAGATCTCATCGATCCCCCAGTAATCAAGCTCTTGGCCGAAAGAGAGAGCGCACATTTCTTCCATCATGTGGAGTTTCCCTGTCCGGTAGAAATTTAAAATGGAAGTGAAGGCTCCCGGGTGCCGATCGAAGAAATACTCGTTCTCGTTCAGGTTGTAGTCATCGCACACCTCCAGGAGGCTCTCGTGCGTGTTGCAGTCCCGAAGCTTCCCCAGGCGGGTCCTGGGCAACCGGTCCAACGTTCTCCACAGGACCTCGTGGTTGAGGCCCCCCACGTTGATCTTCACCCTCCGGGAGCACGTTTTGCTCCTGATGATGTCCACTGGTTCCGGTGGAAGAGAAAGTGTCGACCTTGACGTCTTCCTGTTTAATCCAGGGGGAACCTTCTCTGCCATTTTGGACTGCACAAAGGGTCCTCAAAAGGATGCGCCGCTGGAAGGTCAACTCAAGCTAGATCCCTCTGCGGCAGGCATTTCCACGGATGCACCTAGAAGAAAGCAACCACAAAGCCTCTGGTTACTTGCATTTTTCCTAAAGCATTTCCTGTTCTATGAGATCACTCCGCTGTTCATGCACAACCCGGAGGTATAATAATAAGTACTGTGTATTGATGGAGATGTACATCATTGTTAAAACTTAAAAGGCATAAGGAGGAAAAGACCACACAATGTACTATGCAGAAGAAACTGTATTCAATTTTTTATACACCTATAGGCAGACAGCTCCCAAATTTGTCACTCGACACCTCTTTCTTAAGCTCTGAATTATCCCTGTCCTGATCAACTCTTCCCAGATGAAACACAGACACATTAAGCTAAACCCCAGCACACCTCCAACCTTCCCCATCAGTTCATGTTCCTTCTCAGATGTGTGGTCCTCTGCACCCCAATACTGAGCTAGCTACCCAAGCTAAAACTCTAAGAAATTCCCATCCATCTGTCCACATGCAAATAAGCACAGGTCTTAACCAACTGAACCTCCTGAACATTGCTTAAGCCCTCTGCCTGGTATTACCCATTCCCTATTAAACTGTTCATTTCAGTGGCTTTTCCTGTTGCAGCTCACAGACTCTAAGGTAGGTGGGCTCAATAGTTGCCGCTCCTGGGCTTTGGAGCACAGGCTTAATAGTTGAGGCACATGGACTTAGTTGTCCCACAGCATGTGGAATCTTCCTGGAGCAAGGATTGAACTCCTGTCTCCTGCATTGGCAGGTGGATTCTTCACTGCTGAGCCACCAGGGAAGACCTCTTGCCTACATTTCTACAGTAGCTTCTGAAACTAAATCCTGAGCTCTGGTTTTGTTCACATTAAAAAAAAAAATCTCTGTACAGCTTCTAGAATGATCCGCTAAGAAACAAATCTGATTTAACCATGCTTTAATCCCTACAAACGCCCGATGTAACTGGCAGTATAAAGTCCCCTGAGCCCTGGCAGATGTGACCTACCTCTCCACCCTCACCTCTCATTCCTCCTTCATCAACATACTCCAGCAACCCCAGACTATACACAGTATTCTGTTTCAAGCCCCTGGCCTTTATTCACACTGTGTCCTGGAAGGGCCTCCACCTTTCCCATTTCCTTTTGACTAACTGCAGCTTGCTCTTCAAGACTCAGTTCAGATATCACCTCTTCCAAAAAGTGCTCCATGATACATCTCCTCTAGGTCTGAAACTCTGTGAATGTCTATTCTGTTTCACCACACCACTGCAATAACACCTTTCCCAAGGATACTGGGAGTCCTGAAAGACAAAGCCCATTTTCTCTGTTACATATTTATCACTGAGCACAGTGCTTACATATTGTGAGGGTTTGATAAATGCTGAATAGTCAATTTTTTAATTGTTCTCCACAGGGCAGCTGACAAAAGGCCTAGTAAGGCTAATGTATATGTCTGGAAAAATGCATAAAAGGAGTTAATTGGATCACTTGCCTAAAATGCATCTATATTTATATGTTATGTGTATGTACGTTTGTGCATACATAGGATATGTCAGAACATGTGTGTGTTTACATTCTTTGACCCACAGGTCTTTGCTCCTGTAAACTAATTCTTTAAAACATGACTGTTTTAGTATTCCCTCTTATTGATCTATTCTTCTGATCTGCAGCAGTAAGCATCTTCTTATTTGATCTTTCCCTATAATGTTTTTGCAGAAAACCATGGCGCTTTAAGCAACTCACCTCAAACACCATTTTTAATGTAAAACACCACGTTTCACATAGTCAATAGCTTATACCAAAGGGAAAAGCTTTTAGATTTAAGAGGTTCTTATAATTAGAATTCTCTTTTAAGATATACACCAATTTTACCATGTCTTTGGTCTCTCCACTTCTGTAAGTTAAATTTATTTCTCCACCTGGAAGCCAAGTATTCTCGCAAATGAAAATAAGTCAAATTTATGAAAAAATGGTTCTGGACACTATAAGAAGTATTTCAAATATGGCCAATAAATATACTTGACATGGCAGTTTTTTCAACTATGTAGATACAGAAATATTTAAAGCATATACATATACATTATCATTGCAGATGACAAAAATGCCTATTTTTACAATAAAGGAGAATTACAAGAATTTGGGTAAGTATCAAATCCTCTAAGCCTCAATTTCTTAATCCAGAAAATGAGGATAATAGTATCTACTTTATAGGCAGTGTTTAGACAATTAAATGAGATAGTTTATGTGAAGTGCCCACTACAGGGAAATATATCTGAATAGAATAAGAAAACTCACATTGCTCCTGTTTTTAAACTTATTTTATTATAATAATAATAATACAAATTTTAATACAAATTACAAATAATTTAATACAAATTCCATGGAATTTTCCAGGCAAGAAGACTGTAGTGGATTTCCAATTCCTCCTCCAGGGGATCTTTTCAACCCAGGGATCAAACCTGCATCTCCTGTGTCTCCTGCAATGGCAGGTGAGTTCTTTACCACCAGCACCACTTGGAAAGCCCTCACATTTGTCCCTTAAGATTACCTTCCGATCAACTACATGAAAGCTATGATCAAAAGCTATACCAGTGTCTATTAAATAAATGCTAGTATTTAATTCTTTTTTATGCATATGTTCAGTCTCCTCTAGTGGATTTTAAGCCTATAAGGCCAGGAATTCTTGGTCTCATATTTTCTCTGCTGAGCACTGTACTTACACACATAATGGGTACCTCATAGCACATATCTTTGATGCCACTGATGCTCATGTCCAACTTTTGTATTCAGATGACAATGGACTACACACCACACATCAAATAGCATGTGAGAGAGGGCAGAGTAATAGTGTGTGTGTGCTTAGTCACTCAGTCATATCCGACTCTTTGCAACCCTATGGACTGTAGCCTGCCAGGCTCCTCTGTCCATGGGGATTTTCCAGGCAAGAATTCTGGAGTGGGTTACCATGCCCTCCTCCGGAGAGCAATCTTAGGATTGGGCAAAACAAATGAAAATATTACAGATGGATAATTCAAGTGGTGAATCTAAAATGGCTATTCTCCATCAAATAACTCAGTTTCAGGTACAATGACATCTCAGGTACTCACAGATTACGTGACCAGTCCACATGAATAATAAGCAGGAAGGCTAATCCATTTTTAATTTGGCAACAAATAAGCATTACAATGAATTCACTCTTTGTGAAGTATGACTTTAATGTGAAGAAGAGAGATGGTCTTTGAACCAATTATGGTATCATACAAGAGGTTTTTCAGAAATAGTGAGAGCAAACTCCAGTGGTGTACAAACATCTTATGTTTACGGTCAAGGGTTTAGTGTGACTTCCTTTCTTCTAAAAGTCGTTACTAAAAGCATAAATACTCTATCACAGTCACTGGTAGGTCACCATTTTTCTTAAAAAATTTCACACTCATGACTTACATGAATTTTCCTTTTTGTAGAGTATGTGTCAAGTGAAGAGAGGTCATAAGACTTAAATTTCAAATCTTTCTTAATAATCAAGAACTTTCTATTATAAGAAATCCAGCACTGATTACAAACCCCACAATAAAAGACAGCCTGAAATTCAGTGCCCTTTCTTCAAAGCAGGGGTAGAGAAACTTAGCATGAGTGAATACAGTCTGTTGATCTGATTTCTTAAGACTTAAAGATGCTTTGTTCTGGTTATTGTTAATGTGGTTAGATTTTTTTTTATTCTCCCTGGTCAGAATGTTCTGCTTATGACTTGATAAAGAGTAGAGTGAAGTACATCAGAAAGAGGAAAATAATTATCACATTTTAACATATATATGTGGAATCCAGAAAAATGGTACAGATGAACCTATTTGCAAAGGAAAAACAGTGACACAGACATAGTGAACAAAAGTTTGGATACCAAAGGGGAAATGGAAGTGGATGAACTGGGAGATTGGGACTGACATAAATACACTATTGACACTGTGTATAAAACAGATAACTAATGAGAAAACCTATTATGGAGCTCGGGGAGCTCTACTCAATGCTCTGTGGTGACCTAAATGGGAAGGAAACCCCAAACCGAGGGGATATGTATAGCTGATTCACTTTGCTGTACAGCAGAAACTAACACGTTATAAAGCAACTATGCTGAAGCTGAAGCCCCAATACTTTGACCACCTGATGAAAAGACTCACTGGAAAAGACCCTGATGCTGGGAAAGACTGAAGGCAAAAGGAGACGGGGGTGGCTAAGGATGAGGTGGTTAGATAGTATCCACTGACTCAACGGACATGAATTTGAGCAAACTCTGGGAGATAGTGAAGGACTCGAGAGCCTGGTGCACTGCAGTCCATGGGGCCACAAACAGGTCTACATTGACTGAACAACAACAATTGGTGGTGGTCGTTTAGTCGCTCAGTTGTGTCTGACTCTTTATGACCCCCATGGACTGTAGCCCACCAAGCTCCTCTGTCAATGGGATTTTCCAGTCAAGAATCCTGGAGTGGGTTGCCATTTCCTTCTCCAGGGGATCTTCCCCATCCGGGGATCAAACCCCTGTCTCCTGCATTGCAGGTGGATTCTTTACCGCTGAATCATAAGGGAAGCTCAAAGCAATTATACTCCAATAAAAAGAAATATTTTTTAAATTTACCAGCAAAAAAAAAAAAAAAAGTAGAGGCTCAAATATAAGTTGAGGCTCAGGATTTAAGGTCTCGACCACTGCAGAATTGTGACTAGTGTTCAGAGTTAATCAGGCTTTCAGAAGAGTTGTAGAACATAAGTGGTCACATTTGTAAGCCTGTCATTCAGGTCAAGTGCAGAACCTAAGCCCTGCTCAACAATCCCTTAGAAACTCTCTGAGCCTTTCTGTCTACCACCCCACCCCCCGCCCCCCATCCTTCTCCCTGCTCTTTCTTCCTCTGTATTTTTCTTTCTCATTTTTCCAGCTCTATTTCCCCACTCATGGCTTATCTCTCTTTGGTTCCTATCCCTCTCTTCCTACCTAGTTCCCTGGATCTTTCTATCCTCACCATCTCTTAACCAACCACAAAAGCAAAACTCCATCTTTTCAGACTTGTATATACTTCATGAAGTTTTCTACATCCTTAATAAGAAAACCCTGTGAGCTGAAAATACCATGTCTCTCTCCAGAAGAAGAGAAACACATCTAAACTGAGTTGCTTTGTATGGAATGTTGTATGAGATCACAAAAGAGGCTCTGCTCTGAGGCTCACGATCCCCGGGTGCAGCTGGACTGTTCCTAGCATCCCCTTCACCTTTCCGGTTGGGGTTCAGGTTCTTCACACATCAAACCATGGCATTTCCATGCCTACTATTCTTTGATGTCCTATGACACTTGGTCGATTTTTTTCCTCTTGTTATGATTCTGTGATTGTTATCATCCTTCCCCTCCAATCGCCATCCTTACTTTAGATAGAAATAAACATAATATAGTGCTTCAGAGTCCATGAAAACATTTTTTCATGTCCAGTTTCTTAAGAAAAGTTGGCTTTCATATTTCATTTCAAGAACCCTTTAATATTTATCAAGGCTTGAAACAGACTACATTCAGAACATCATAAAAGTTTCATTCATTTTATTTAGTGTTTTTAACTTTCCATTTTAAATCTATGTTCTTTTCTGCCATATTAATTTTATTCCTAACAATGAATCTGTCCATTCCCCTTGGGTTAGACACTGTGTCTTGCCACTCTTGAGAGCTCGCAAAATTTACGTTTTTAATTTTAGTAATTAAAGTGAACATGGTGCTATGTTTTCCCACATTTACTTTTATAAGTGAAATGATGTCTACCATAATAATTTTATCCCATGAGAATCAATCATGGAATTCAATTTAATATATAAATTTAATATAAAATGTAATAATTCCTTGTTTAAACTATGGAGATGTTATACAACTGTGTAGAATTTATATACACAAATAGCTGTAAACTGAACATGCATTTTTATGTCAAGGGCAGAATCTCAGTGAATCTTTTCTTGGGGTTGCTTGCTAGTTTATTTCACCTCATTGGATCAATTGAAAGTCAAGCTTGCAACAATCAGTCAACCAGTGCAAATGTACTAAACATCTCTTCATTAGTCTGTTAGAGGAAAAAAGCGACACTTGGAACAATAAACAACAACAAACATTCTCGTTTCTGAACAGCTGCACCAGGCTCCTACCAGCAGCATGGAATTAAGCTGCCACCCGTTCAGTGCTCAACCCGACAAAACACAACTTGCTGATCATGGCATCATAATTACAGCTTAAGACTCCAGGTCTGAGGCAGGGGAATAGGGGTGATTTTTTTTTTTTAACTGTAGTCTCAAAAATACTACCATTATGTCATATACTTGACACTTCCTTCATGGAGCAAGGCAGGATAAGTCCCATGTATGATTTTGCACAGATGAAAAGCAAATTTTTCTAAAGACCTAAGTGATGTTTAACATTTCATTTCTGTGTTGCTGATACATGCTGAGTACACATTTGCAAACAAGCAGCTCTGAGACCTTTAAATCTAAATCACTCTGTGTATATATAGCTCTAAAGCATTTTCTTAAATTTCTGTGTACGGTATTAAGCAGTAAATGCCTCTTTTTTATAACAGCTATTTCTGTTTCAAAGAGACACAAAGATTATTTGCAGTAACTATCTGGAGAGACAGGCACTATAGCTGAAATGTAGTTGAAATTTAACCAGTATGTTAAAAAATGTTAGTACACACTGAAATTTTCAAAAGCACCTCCAGAATTCACCAAAGAAAAACAATACATTTATAAAAAGTTAAAAACAAACCAGATTTATTTGAGAAAGACAGATCCATAGTATTTCAAAGCAATATCTGGGAAACTTTCAGCTATCCTAAGAAACTGAACATACAAGCTGAAGTACTTGAGAACTTGGCCAGAAATACTAATGAATTTATATTGTCTATTGTCTTTTAATATGTCAAGTTGTAGCAATAACTGAAACATTGTTCTTGTCCTCAGAAAGCTGGAAGTAGCATTTCACTTCTGCAGTCAAATGCTGCTAATATCAATAGGTTCCTTGATTTTAGCCCAAGTATTTACTCCTCAGTTTAAAAAAAATCCAAGACTTTTATCCTTGGTATAACCCAGGCTTTTTTTAGATACACTCAAACCAAATTCTGAAAGCTTTGCTTTCAGTGGTCAAAGGAAGCATTGTGTTGCAGTAAGAAGGGGAAAAGACAAGATAATAAGTAGAATATGCAATATGAGCACCGTCCCATATCATCGATGTTTCCGACTAGCCGAATTTATAAATATTTAGACAGGTAACATGAATTTTCTTCATCAGACGAGAGAACTATTTAAAGAATTAGCTCCTATATATACACTTGCTATAATTAGAGAGTAAAACACTAGTTTTGCCTTTAGAAAAATGGCCTTTTATAAGACATAGCTCATAAAAAATCCTTCTCTATGCTGAAAAATACAACACTAATGTTATAATGCATCTTAGACCTTCTATAAGCTACAAGGTATACTAGTGGCTTGGAATGTTCAGTCTGTTTCATAACCCGCCAGAAAAGGCTCAAGCTTTTATCTGAGTATTCAGCCATTCAGCTGGTAGAAGACTGTCTATTATGACAGTAAAAGTGCCCTTTATGTGGGAGTCTAAGACATGTTCCTTTAAATGTCTCCTTTTGCAGAAGTCTTCCCAAAGTTACAGTAGAGTGCAGGGGATAAATACAGATGAAAGGTGATGAGAAAAATAAAAAAGGCAACAAACAGAGAAAGTATTAGTACCACTGAAAGGAATGGGAAATGAGGCTGGGCCACTCCGTAATACTCTGGTATAAGTAATCACAAACTTCATTCACTACCTGGAATTCTCTGTGGATGATACAACCTTCTATTTGGGTGATGGACTTCAATTTCATATTCCATCTTGGTGTGTGGCATCAGTTAGATTTAGTCTCTATGAAACCAAGTTTTAAAATGTTCATGAAACCTGGATAGGATTTGAACACCTTTTTTTAGGTTTCTTCCAATAAAATTAGATTTTAGACCATGCAATGTTTGGTCTGGAATGTTCAGCAGTAAGATTCTACACAAGGGATATTTCTCAGTTTGGCTCTGTCTCATAGTAAAAATATACTTTTCAATTATATTCTGGTCCCTTACTTCTCCCCAACAAATACATGGTAAGCAATGGAGCTTTTATTAAAAGCTCCAATACTGAGTCTGATTTGAGACTAGTCTCTATTTAAACATATACACTATGCTTTAGATACCCCCATGTTTGGAAATTGGAATCACAGTATATTGGCAGAAGGGATCTTGGGGATGACCTCATCCAATTTCCCTATTCACAGCTTTTAAAACTGAGATCCAATGAGTCATGTGACTTGGCTGACCTCTCTCTGGTAGTGACTAAACTTGGACCAGAAGCCAGATTTACAGACTTACGAAGATTTACTACATAAGTCTCTTTCCATTACACCCCAGCTCATCATTCTTTGTTTTCACCTTCTAGCGGAAGTTTTTAAAAGTTTCTGTTTCTTTGTCTACTCCCCATATCAAAATACTGGATTCAAACAATACTAAAGTGAAGTGTGTTATCTCCTATACATTGCTCATTTCTTTGAGGGTAATGACTGTAGTCCGGCAACTTGACTGTGGTCTTCAGAAGATGGATGCATTTCACAGAATTGTTCTTTCCTTGTTTCTGCTCCCCTAGTGCCAATGTTTAGGATAACTACTTTCTTCCACTCACTTTGGACCCCTCCATTTGGTTCTGAACACTGCAGCCCAAACACGGGCAGATCTGGACCATCCCTACTAGAAGAGGTGTCCGTGCTTCCCAGTCTCAGGACAGAAACAGAACAATACAAAGACTGTAAGGTCTGACTTCTACTTATCTCGGCAGTTCAGTACCCTCCTCCTTCTCCCTGTATGTTCTAGCTTTCTGTTTTGGCCACACCTCAGGGCATGCAGGATCTTAGCTCCCTAGCCAAACCTGGATCAAACCTGTACCCTCTGCAATGGAAGCATGGAGTTTTAACCACTAGACCACAAGGGAAGTTGCTCTCTATTCTTTGATTTGATTTTGATTTTTCTTTGATTTCTTTTTTTTTTTTTACAATTTTTAAAATAGATTTATTTATTTTAATTGGAATAATTGTTTTACAATATTGTGTTGGTTTCTTCCATACATCAACATGAATCAGCCATAGATACACATATGTCCCTTCCTCTTGAACTTCCTTCCCACCTCCTATTCCATCCCACCCGTCTAGGTTGTCACAGAGCTCCGATTTGAGCTTCTTGCATCATACAGCAAATTCCCACTGGCTATCTAATTTTACATATGGAAATATATACATTTAAATTCATTCCACCCTCTCCTTCCCCCATTGTGTCCACAAATCTGTTCTCTATATCTGTGTCTCCACTGCTGCCTTGCAAATAGGTTCATCAGTACCATCTTTTACACATGCCATTCACCTTCTGCCCCAGGGAATTTGCACATCTATTTCCTTCCCTCTTCCTTTTCAGATATTAACCCAAAAATCATATCTCAGTTGCTGTGCTGTGCTGTGCTTAGTCACTTAGTCATGTCTGACTCTTTTCAACCCCATGGATTGTAGCCCACCAGGCTCCTCTGTCCATGGGTATTCTCTAAGCAAGAATACTGGAGTGGGTTGCCATGCCCTCCTCCAGGGGATCTTCCCAACCCAGGGATTGAACCCAGGTTTCCCACACTGCACACTGCAGGCAGATTGTTTACCATCTGAGCCACCAGGGAAGCCCATATCCACCCAACTTCCTTGACCATACAGTCATCCTTCAATTTTAAGAAATTATATATAAGCATATACCTTTACCTGGAGCACTCAACAGAAGTTTTAAATTTGTTGGGTAGAGTATTTCAATTATTTGTTTATACCCATCCTCTCCTCTCCACTAGACTAAGTTTCTTGAGGGCAGGGATCATGTCTGATCTTATTCATCACTGTATCCCACGTGCTTGGCATTCAGTAGACACACAATAAATACTATGTTATGTGACTGAAAAAGTCAATGACTGCTTTATTTAACATTTATTTAACAATCCTTTTCTTCTTCCAGCTACTTCATATTACATGCCTCTTCCCAAATCCAACATGACTTTCTCATATGAAATGTTCTTTTCCACATTCTCCGTCTGATAAACTCTCACTTTTTATTAAGTCAAGAACAAATATCTTTGGATTGCCCTGGAAGTCCAGTGGCTAAGATTCCAAGCTCCCAGTGCAAGGGGCCCAAGTTTGATGCCTGGTCGGGGAACTATTAATAGATCCCACATGCTGCAACTAAAGAGCCTGCATGCTGCAACTCTAAGACCCAGCTCAGCCAAATTAATTAATTAAATATTTAAAAAAAGAAATACTTGTTCAGGGAGAATCCATTGCTTCTGCCGTAATGGGTTAGAAGTTCGTTCTATCTATTACAATGCTTTTCTCATTGTATCCCACTTAGAATTCTTTCTTGTTCATTCATTCAGCAAATACTCATGAGACTTTGCTTGAGGTACAATCTCTGACATCACAGAGTTTACATCCTAGTGGAGGTAGATAAACATGCTACAAGAGAATAAAGGTGTCTCGTGAGCTTTAAGTGAAAACACCTTTTCGGAGCTGTGAGTTATTAAAAGTGACGAATGTCTCATCCATATCTGTATCTTTCAGATGTGAGTGCTTACCAAATGTTTGTGGACTATCCAAAAGAGTGGATGAGTGAGGGAATAATGAATTTCAAAGCACTGGTATCCTTTTTCTGGCCACATGTTTTGGCTAACATCATCCAATATCAGTTAATTATGGTGATTTACAATTTATTTAGATGTTCCCCTGGCCCCTATTTGCTTATTTTAATAAGGCCTGGGCTTAAAATAAAGGATGGATTTTCTGGAACTATGTAGGGAACAAGCAAAAAACAAGTAAGACTAACAATTACTGCTGCCCCAAAGTGGAATTTGCTGCCTCAAGGCACTCCTGGGCCTGTTAATGTCCAGGCAGATTCCAGGTGACCATCAGTTCTGCTGAGAAATGGATAAGATTGCCTCTTATTGCCAAGGTGCCTCCTATCCCTTAAATTTCATGGTTCTGTGAGATTTCTGAGTAACCTCAACTCATCTACATATTCCACTGGACATTCTAACAAGAAAAAGTTCACTTGTCAATTTTTTAAGTTTAACATTTGGCAAAGATGAATTTTCAATTTCTCAGCTTATACTTACTCCTAGGAAAAATATTCAAGCCAGAAAAGCCATTATAATAAAATTGCTACCAATAAAAGGATGAAGAAAATAAAGTGTGAAAGTTAGTGAGTCTAAATTTTTTCTTCAAAAGATGAGAGTATACACTTCAATGATAACATTTTCTCTTTCATATTGTCATATGAAGCCTGTAACAGTGGGTAAAGCTTAATCAGGGCTTCCCAGGTTGGCTCAGTTGTAAAGAATCAGCCTTCAATGCAGGAGACATGGGTTTAATCCCTGGATCGGGAAGATCTCTCAGAGGAAAGAAATGGCAACCCACTCCTATATTCTTGCCTGGGAAGTCTCATGGACAGAGGGGCCTGGTGGGCTACAGTCCATGGGGTCACATAAGAGTCAGACACGACTTAGTAAGTAACCACCAACAACAAAGAATAATCAAAGGACTCACTTCACTGTGTATAATAGGCTCTAGAAGTGAAGTAAGTCATAAAGAGAAAAATAGATAATATATTTTAATGCTTATATATGGAATCTAGAAAGATGGTACTGATGAACCTATCTGCAGGGCATCGATGGAGATGCAGACATAGAAAAACAGATTTATGGACACAGGGGTAGGGGAAGGAGATAGTGGGACAAATGGAGAGACATATTCACTCCATCTGTAAAACAGATAGCCAGCGGGAGTTTGCTGTATGACTCAGGGAACTCAAACCAGGGCTCTGTGAGGGGTGGGGTGGGATGGGAGGTAGGAGGGAGGTTCAAGAGGGAGGCGACGTGTGTATACCTATGACTGATTCATGTTGATGTATGGCAGAAACTAACACAATATTGTAAGCAATTATCTTTCAATTAAAAATAAATATTTTTTTCTTTAAAAAAATTTTTACTTTATTTTTATTTCTTAATTAATTTATTTTAATTGGAGGATAATTCAGTTCAGTTCAGTCACTCAGTCGTGTTCAACTCTTTGCGACCCCATGGACTGCAGCATGCCAGGCCTCCCTGTCCATCACCAACTCCCAGAGTTTACTCAAACTCATGTCCACTGAGTCGGTGATGCCATCCAACCCTCTCATCCTCTGTTGTTCCCTCCTGATTGAGATACTGTGATGGATTTTGCCATACCTAAATTTAAAAAATAACAATAATCAAAGGAATGACTCTATAGTAATGGAAATACATGAAGACCAGTATTTGTGCTGGGAAAATAACTTAAGGTGAAAGGCAGAAACCTTTCCCAAGGTATTCAAATCACAATGTGTAGGTGGCCACGTCTTCAGACTCAAAGCAGATGATTGCACAAATTAATCTTCGGATTCTCAGTGTGGCCACATCCATTGATACCCTTACTTCCTTTCCTGATGGTGCATATTCAGAATATTGTGTTCTCAATTCTAGCATTAAAAAAAAAAAAAGCTTCTAACAAATCAATGGTACCCTTCATTAATAAATCCAATTTAAAACATCAGAATGTGTCGCAAATAATTGTATGCTCGATTTACCCCTTCCCCCGTGCATTAAATAGAAAAGGGAAGAGGTTCATTGAACTATAAACATCCACGTCCGCATCTCTTATGAATAATGTTTTCCATCCGCCTTTGTCATCAGTGAGGATCATTAAACAGTATTTATTAAGCATCCATCTGTGTATGGCACTTTATAAATATTCCTCCCTGTGCCTCTGCCCCCTTTCTCAATCTACCATGTGTCTCTGTTGTAGAAAATGCTAGGGAGCTACAAGGATAATAAATAATTAATGGTAAGAATGTAAGGCAGATGGATGGGATGACCTACTAGCACCTATGAATCTTAGGATGCTAAATTTACTGCTAATATAATTTAGCACAAATTGATAAGAAAATATCAAAGCATTTGATGCAGAAAAAATGAGCTCATTGTATTCCATCAACATTTTCAAAAATACACATGTGAAAATTAGGGACCACAGATGGACCGACTGAAGCCCTAAGTTGACGTGACTTGTACCAGATGAAACAGTCTTGAAATAAATAATGTGGAAAACAGTGTGGAAAAGTCAGAAAAATTATGGCTGCAACAGTATAACTGGGAGTGTAACCTGAGCGACGGAGTGAAAATATTCAGAAATAAAGCAAAGGCATTGTTTTCAATAAAAGGAGTAGTGTGGTTTAGGATGGTGAAATTATGAATTTCCTCCCCTTTCTCAGTCTTTCTTTCATCTTATTCTATTATTTTTTCTTTAAGAATAAAACTAGTTATTCAGGTTTTAGAGATGGAGATATTTAAAACACTCTCTTTCACCTTTGCAAGCCTCAGGTAGTCAGGATAATAATAAAAGGGCAAGAGTGCATGCTAAGTCGCTTCAGTCATGTCCAGCTCTTTGCAACCGTATGAACTGTAGCCAACCAGTCAGTGTAAAATCAGCTATTGCTACAGGTTTGAGATTTGCCATTTGAATTCTGTTTCAGCTTAAGTTCAAAATGTCCCTAAATAAAAACTGTATTTCCTAGAAGGTAGGGATGTTCTTGGAGTTGTAGTTGAAGGACAGCCAAGTTATGAACTCATTTGCTTTGTGACTTTGGTTAATAATTAGCATTTTTATCACCTACCACATATTGAGGGATTATTACACACAGCCACTGTGCTTATTCCACTTAATTCTCATGAGAATTCTCATTAATTCTCAATCCTCCTTGTGGGGGAGATCAGTACCTTTGATTTATAGATAAAGAAACTGAGGTTCCAAAATGTATGTACCTTGTTCAAGATGACATAAACACTAAGTATTTTTTACAGGATACCAGTCCAGCAATGTCTCAACTTAAAGCCCATGTTCTTAATCTTCTAAGATTCTGGGGGTTTTCCTTGAATGGCATGATTCTGAGTGCCTCAATTCAATAAATACATAGAAATATGAGACCAATATTGTACAATATTTTTCACACAATAGAGAATGAAAGAATGAATCTCAGATAATTCCTGTAACACTATGTCTATCCATTAGCTTAGATATATAAAATATATTAAATGGAATAATTTTCTTGTGGATATGGTTGGGATGGCAATTATTTCCACAGTTATAAATTTTCACAAAACTGAAAATAAATTTTAGTGTGTGGCTTTAAAAGTGATGCTATTAATCTCAGTATTGAGATCCACAGTCAAGATGGATGCTTTAAAATATTTTATAAATGTTAAAAATATAAAATTCACAATATTTGAAAGGGCAACATTGGTAAGTTTAAATGATCTTTCCAGGGTCCACTCAGCATCAAGACTAAGACCAAGTCTCTTAGTTCCTAAATCCATGTTCTTTTCACTAGACCCTGACACTTTAGAGCTTCAGAAATAAATATACAATTAGAACGATGAAGAGGAAAAATGTGAAGCCGGAGACATCTAGCTATTTCACACCCAGTTAAATGTATAAATACTGATGAGTTGAACCTAATTATTAATGATTCCTGACTACAACATAAATCTGTAATTTCTACTATTCCAATAACAGTCAGAATAGGAGATCATAGCTTCAAGTAACACATACTGATTAGATCCATGATTCCTTTCTCATTCCCCTCCTTTCAAAACAATGTGTCTCTTGGCTATTAAGATATATACTGCATGCAGGGGTTACAAAGTGGTGTAAAGGCACCCTTGCTCTCAAAACACTCACTGGATTACTGCAATGAAATTACAGAAAATTTTGGATTTGTGCTTTTAGCATGTGTTGTATGTGGTTGTTGGTGGTGGTTTAGCCACTAAGTCATATGCGACCCTTAGACACCAAGGACTATAGCCCATTAGTTTCCTATGTCCATGGGATCTCCCAGGCAAGAATACTGGAGTGAGTTGCCATTTCCTACTAGGATCTTCCTAACCCAGGGATTGAACCCATGTCTCTTGTGTCTTCTGTTTACAGGCTCAGAAAATATTATGAACTTAACTATCTTAAACCTAATTAAACCTTTCTACCTGATTTGAACATACTGATGTAAGGAAGAGAGAGGTGTGCAATACCAGCCAGTGATGAAGAAGTCTTAATTCATGAGGCTTTGTAGAATACAGTCTTCATTTATGAGACTGGTAGCCTTAGCTACCATTAGAAATTTTGAAAACTCTTTAAGATCTTACATGAATTAATGAATGTGATGAATTTTTTAATTCATTCATTCAACAATATTTACTGCACACCTACTACATATCGAGCACTGCGTTCCAAATGCCATAAAATGCCTGCAAGAAAATGGTCCCTGGATGAAAAATACAGGCAAAAACTCTCAGTGTAATGTTCTACTTCAGCTGAATATACACATGATTACAAACTATGTTTATTATGCTGGAAAACAAGTATTTTGCTGGGCCTGAATTAAACCAGAAGTCAAGTTTAAGAAGTAGCTTTTTAATAGCTTCTAAGCTTTCTATGTGCACTCATTTCTACAAAATCTAATGAAAATGCTCTCCTTAGATTTAGAAAAGACTAGGATTCCAAATTTAAAATGACATTTATCTCCAAAGTAAATTAATATTTAATGAAAGTCTGATTAATAATTGTGATTTTATGAACTGGAGACATTTAGCACAAAAGCCCCTAGACACATTTGTTCTATACAGACTGGGGAAAAGGGCTAACAGTGGATCATCTCTTTCCAAATGTTACTTTGCTGTTATATTTCAGACTTTTTCCTTCTAAACACCACTTGCCCCTTCTGGTATTAGCTTATTGGAAAGCTTTTCATTTGTGAAAAACAGGGTAAGAATTCAAGAGATCCAGTGCCATGAGAACTTTCAAAGGATTAAGAAAGACTATAATGTTATCTAGGTGAGAGCTGTGAAGAAGAAAAAGAAAGAAAGAAAGAAATGGTTCAGAGTTCACCTTATATTTTTTTACATATTAAATACTGAAATTATTATATCTGTTAAATCTCCAAAAATGTATCAACTGGCCTGTAAAGAGCTATCACCATTTCAGATCCTTTTTTTTTGCTAATGAACTGAACTGCTCTTTGACTGGTTTTTGTTAATGATCTGAACTGATAAAACAGATTTTGTAAATAAGTACAAAATAAAGAAATCAATATGTGAAAGTAAAGGAACTTGCTGAAAGACATAGTGTCACATCTGTCATTTTAGAGGTTAGAAAGGAAATAAGGACAGAGGAAGGAGAGAGAGAGAAAAGGCAAGGGAACAGAAAAGAAAAAAAAGTTGGGGTGAGAAAGCATTTAAGGTCACATTACACTGGTACTTACAAAGATAACGTTCTACTTCTCTATAATACTTTCCATTTTGTCCAGTTCACATAGAGGAAGAAATGCCTTCAATAAGAACAATTCCTATGGATAGAAACAAGACACAAGAGCTCCTTTGCTAGAGTGTACTGGAAGAACTTCATCAGTGTCAAAGCACGCACTGGACTCCAGACATGTTAATACATGGTTAACCGGAGGCCAACACTGGTTATAAATGGATTATTTCTAGAATTTAAGCCACATTGCTTTTGAAGCTTAGGGTTTCCTAAAGTAATTCACGCTAATAATAATCTAGCTCAGCACTAGCACTGACTCATATGGTAACCAGCAGCTATAGATGACTATTTAAATTTAAAACTTAATTTCTCAGTCTTACAAGTCAATTTCAAGGGTCTGACAGCTTATGTGGCTAGTGGCTACTACTGGTGAGCACAAATATAGGATTTTTCCTATATATCACATCAAATTCTATTGGAGAACACTGGTCTAGCCAGACTTCTGTAAAGTAATGAGGCTAAGTATGTTCTGAAATAGGGGTGAGAGACAAATTCTATTGGAAGTGCCATGTTCTGCCTGTCTGGATCTCATTCCACCAACTGTCTCCATCCTTAGCAGTGGCAAACCACGGACCTCCGTTTACAAACTCTCTTCTATCCCAGCTTCTAGAACCACCTGACTCTTGTCAAGAAGAATGTGAAGATTATGTGGGTGTAAAATAGCAAGATCAAACCAGTCAATCCTAAAGGAAATCAATCCTGAGGACTCACTGGAAGAACTGATGCTGAAACTGAAGCTCTAATATTTTGGCCACCTGGTGCAAACTGTCGACTCATTGGAAAAGACCCTGATGCTGGGAATGACTGAAGGTAAACGGTGAAGAGGGCAGCAGGGGATGAGATGGCTGGATAGCATCACCGATTCAATGGACATTAACTTCTGCAAACTCTGGAAAATACTGAGGGACGGAGAGGCCTGGCATGCAGCAGTTCATGGGCTCGCAAAGTTGGACACCACTTAGCAACTGAACAACAACAATGGGCTGGCAGTTCTTCACCAGGCAGACTTGCTCCCGTCCCGCTCTGCCCAACCCTGGCCAGCAGTTCTTAGTAACTGTGCTCTTGGTGCTGTTTGGTGACCTAGAACCTAACTCATGGGCCAGTTCCATCCACCATTTGTTGCTCCACCCTTGGATCAACAAGTAAACAATGAGCATCAGCTATGCACCTGGAGGTGCAGAGGTATGATGAATAAAGTAGTGAAGAAGAAAGAAGGTCCCTGTCTTTATTGAAGTGATATTCTCACACAGGAAAATGCCATTTGACAAGTGATTACCCACAATTTAACAGCAGAATTGGGGTAAATGCTACAAAGGAGAAAACAGCTAGAGACTGTCATACAGAGTAAAGTAAATCAGAAAGAGAAAAATATTGTGTATTAATGCATATATGTGGAATCTAGAAAGATGGTACAGATGATCCTATTTACAAAGCAGAAATAGAGACACAGACATAGAGAACAAATGTATGGATACCAAGGGGGAGGGAAGGTGGAAGCAACTGCGAGATTGGGGTTAACACATCTTCAGTCATATCTGACTCTTTTGCGACCCTATGGACGGCATAGCCTGCCAGGCTCCTCTGTCCATGGGATTCTCCAGGCAAGAATACTGGAGTGGGTTGCCATTTCCTTCTCCTACTGTATAGCACAGGAGACTCTGTTTAGTGCACTGTGGTGATCTGAATGGGAAGGAAGTCCAAAAGGAAGATGATACATGTATACATGGGGATTTTCCTGGTGGCTCAGATGGTAAAGAATATGCCTGCAATGCGGGAGACCTGGGTTCAATCCCTGGGTTGTGAAGATCCCCTGGAGAATGAAATGGCTACCCACTCTAGTATTCTTGCCATGAACAGAGTAGCCTGACTGGCTATAGTCCATGGAGTCGCAAAGAATCAGACATGACTGAGTGACACTTTCACACATGTGTATACACATGGCTGATTCATCTTGCTGTACAGTAGAAACTAACACAACGCTATAAAGCAAATATAGTCTGATAAAAAAAGTTTTTTAACTAAAAATATGATTTTTTTAAGGAAAAATAGAAAACAGCTAGAAAAGAGAAGATTGAAGAAACATGCTATATTCTGGGACTCCAAGAAGATTTCTTTGAACAAGTGACTTCTGACCAGATATTAGAGGCATGAAGATGAGTTAAGAAACTGGAAGAAAGCATCTGAATAACTACCTGTGCAGGCCTCAGGGCAGGGAATCCCAGACACTTGAGGGGAACGAAAAGAAAACCAGAAATCGTAGCAGCAAAGGAGGGGCGTGTGGGCCTCAGATGACACTGACAGGCAGGGGGCAGACTGACCAGAGCCTGTTATGAACAACTTTATACTAGTGATGTTTTCAAAATGAAGGAGGAGTATAGTAGCCCCCAAGTTACAGATTTAGGCCTTTACCCTAAGAAAAGTGGGAAATCATTTAAGGGTTTTAGATGGATGAGTGATATGATCAGATTTGCCTTTTATTAAAAAACCAAAGAACAAATGGATTGAAAGGATAAGAAGAGACTAAGAGTCCTGGTAGTAAGCTTTAGTAGAAGTTCAGAAAGAGATGTTGGTAATTTGATGATGGTACAGGACATGGTCCTCCCCACTGAGTCTGAATCCCTGAGTTGATTACGTGAACATCACGTGGTTTTCCTAAGACAGATCTATGTCTCAATTGGTCTGAACACTTGCTAGCTACTTAAGACAGACCTCTTCCTAAACTTTAAAGCATTTGATCCTATGGCTGGGTCACTCTAATCCCACCTGCCCTGCCTGACCCTGTCTGTCTAAATCTCCAGACCTTCCCTGTTCCCAGAAGACCTCTCCCCTATGTGGTCAGGACTTCCCCCATTCCCCCAGTACTCCATCAGTCTAACTTCCTGCCTACCCGGTACAATCTGCCATCTGTTTCCACTCTCTCTAGACGCCACGTTTACCGACCTGGTTGATCTCCTTTTAGGATCCTCTTATTCTGACATACTGAGTGCTCATTGCTGGAAAACAAGAGGAGAGAGTGGGGAAAGAACCAAATAGCTCAAGTCCTGGAGTCTGCAAAAAATAAACCCAGTGATTAGAATCAGAGAATCAAAGTATCTCTGGGTAATAATGGAGGCAGAATGGCCCAGCTCCCCTAGTTCAGCAAAACCACAGCCTACATGCCATTCCTCACTTCAGAAATGCCACCCTCACCTTTTCACCTTCAGGAATCTTGCCTCTGCCCATCACCTTTCCCTTCCAAATAGTTCATAAGGAAACACAGACTGTTTGAGCCAGGGCAGAATCACTGTACTTGGCCACTAGAGAAGAAACTGGGGGTTCTTACGTTTGCCTTCTGATAGACTCTAAGCCCATTGAGGGTAAAGACCAATTTTGTGTACCTTCTACAATATCATGCCAGTTGGACTATGAAAAAGCAATACTTCCTCTTCAAGAAAGAACCACTGCCTTTTCTTGGAAAACATCATGGACTATCGGTTATTACAGGCAAATCCTCTTGTGGACTTGCACACCAAGTCCATTGGCACTTGGGAATGGACAGAGGGAAAATTTTATACAAAGAGATGTGAAGAAGAGTCTAGAGAAAGAGAAAGGCCTGGCAAATGGCTGGTACTGGACCCCAAACAAATCTGGGCCAGTGAGCAAACCCCCATGATAAGAAATGGTAAATATATTTCTAAGAGCAGTGACATTTAACATTTGATTAGAATTAGTTTTTTGTCTATGGTATAATTACCATCCTTTATCCCAAAGCACTCAGCCAGAGTCTGTTATCTACAAGACCCTTATACTAACAATGTTTTAGACCAGTGGTCTTCAACCTTTCAGCACCAGGGACTGGTTTCATGGAAGACAATTTTTCCATGGAGCAGGGAGGGATGGTTTTGGAAAGATTCAAGTGTATTACATTTATTTTACACTTTATTTCTATTACTATTATATCAGTTCCACCTCAGGTCACCAGTCATTAGATTCCAGAGGTTGGGGACCCCTGCTTTAGAGAACAAAGGAAAACGTGTGGTAGTTCTGGAAGTCAGGACAAGAGCCAAAGACAGGACAGGAGTAGATGGGGGAGATGCCATCCATAGCATGGATTAACTAGTGACTGAATGTAATTTAAACCCTTTCTCCCCCTAATTTATTCTAGAGGAAGAAGACAACAGTAGAGAACAGCTGTGTACCTAAGCTTGGGTTTCAATTTTGTAAGAATGAGTTGTTACTAAGACATTCCTATTAAGTCAGGGATAGCATTTCCCAGTCCCCTGCATCTAGGTGGGCCATGCATGTGACTAACTGTCATCAGTGGAATACAAGAAGTGTTGTTGTTGTCACAGTTGAGCCAGGCTGTCTAAGAAGTTGATGTCTTTTCAATGCATGCTCACTTTCACTCTCTCTCCATTTGACTGTTATGCAGGTGAGAAATAAACATACATTATGTTTAGCCACTAACAGTTTGGTTCATAACAGGAGCCAGCATCATCACAAATTATTCTGAAATGGACACCTTGAAGTGGGTGCTGCCATAACAAAAATATGATTATGTAGCATTGGCCATTAACAAGGAAACAGAGACCAGGGACCTGGAACCCTGTTATGCTGTGGCAAAACTATGCTAACTTAGAGGCCAGATCTATAGCTGTATATGGTTGGAAAGAGCCAGAATGCTAGTTAGTATGTGATGGTTGCTCTTCACTGTCTATACCAAGGTATTACAAGATAATGGATGAGCTCATGAAAGAATTGGCTAGTTTGAGAACAGAAATAAGGGTAAATAACCAAATTTCAGAAGTGTAAAACTCAAAGCTGAAACAATTCACTGCTTCAGGGACTCTAATGGTGAAGAATGACATTGAAAAAGGCTTTGAATAACACATGTCTGTTAACACTACTTCCCAGTTAGACAAAGAGAATCAGCCTTGCAGCAAAGATCTGATTAATGAAGTTACCTAAGCACCCACAGGTTTCCTTGGTGACTCAGAGAGTAAAGAATCTGCCTGCAATGCAGGAGACCAGGGTTCAATCCCTGGGTAGGAAGATCCCCTGGAGGAGGAAATGGCAACCCACTCCAGTATTCTTGCCTGGAGAATTCCATGGACAGCGAAGCCTGGCAGGCTACAGTCCATGGGGTTGCAGAGCGAACACGACTGAGTGACTAACACACACACATGGACCCAAGCCTGTTGCTTCAGACGACCCCAAAATGACCACTTGAGACACAGGGGGTTGAGACATGAGCAAAGAAATGAGGCAAGTTCAAGAATTACAAATAGGGAAGAGCTTACGTGGTAGTCAGTGGTGTAACTGACAGCAAATAGATAAGAAAGCTATGAAGACTTTGAGGGAACTGTATTGTCAAAGAAATTAGGAGGCTAGTTCCTAGTGACAATAAAACAACCTCAAAACATCCAAACTTATACCAGTAAGAAATGGGCTAAGAAAGTATTGGCTTAGCCAAAAAGTCCGTTCTAGGCTGTTACCTCTCCCTAAAGCGTTGTCCATCTGCCTCTTTTGAGCCTGGAGAGTGCTTACTCATCTCTTAAAAATTAGCTTAGATGTCACGTCAACTCTTAAGTCTTGTCTGACACTCCCATGTAAAAAATGAAACTCTGACAGTTATGATCAGATTAGTCAGCCTCACATATTATGGCTCCTACTAGTTTGTTTCTAGAGCCTAGAAATACACAGGGTTGAATTTTTTCTGTTTATTATTTAGTCCTCCAAACTTAACTTCTTACTAAAAACTTAGTGAAGTCTGATTTTTCAAAATAGCTTAACTATGCATTAGAATTGGAGTGGCTCCTGTCAATGGGAGAATATAGTTATCATCAGTGTTGCTAAATGGGATTAATACAATCTTTGGGGACGACTCTTCCAAATTGTTAAGTAGTTGGATGACAAGGCCCAGGAATGCAAGAAATTCAATGTGGGTAGAAATTTGGTGTTCTCCATTATTTTACATTTTCATCAGACACTTACATAAATGAAAAACTTGCTTATTATTATTTGACTAGATTCTAACCTTGCTGAATACAAAATATTTTCCCATAGGAATGTTTTAATGATGTAACTACCATATTTAGAACTTCACCAGGATCTGCTCACCATTTTGAAAAGTCACATCATCCACTATAATGCTGCTCATATCAACTGATTCACTGATATAGGACACCCACATCTGTTTGCAATGGTAGCTGTCACATTCAATGAAGATATTTACTTCATTTTTATCTCAAAATGCCAAATTTCCAAAAGTCTCACCAATATTCAGTTGGATATTTTCTCTGAAATCCAAATTTATACATTTTTAAGTAGCAAGCATCTGACTGCTTTATGACACCTTTTAGTGCAGTATACCTAAGCATATACATATTGATAGACTTTAAATTTGCATAAGCTGCTTTCCTTTTATTTTTTCTATTACAGATAGAAATTTACAATGATTTTTAAAACATTAAACATGTGTAGGTAGGTTATACGATCTGTAAACATCATTCCAGGAAAGTAAAAGGGGCATTACCAAATATCACTTGATATAAAAGGGACATTGGGTCTGATGGAGTAGAGAATCATGATCACATACATCTATGAATTCAAAGAAATCATATATATGTACATTTTTTTACTCTAGGGATGCTCCTGTCAGGCAGCTACTCAACTGAACTGCCATCCTGCTCCACCAATAGCTTTTATGACATTTTGTTATGACTTATATGTCTACATGTGTAGGCTGTGAATGTATGATGTCTTTTATTCATATTTATGTCCCCAATACCTAACTTAGGGCTTGACAGAGAGAAGGGGCTCAGTAGATACCTTAAGGCTGAAATAATAAATGAAAATCTTGAGAAGTATGCAGTCCTTGGTTCTCTGCATAGAACTCTGAATCAATTATTCAACATTTTGCCTATTCCAATAGTATCAAGCATTCTTCCTTCTGCCTAATGTTGAAGTCAGTTACATACAATTCTCTCAATTTTCTCTCCTCCTTGTGGGTCCAGTCAGTACTGTTTTACTCTTATCCTAAAAGAACCCCTCACAGAAGCAGCAGTTAATAAATAATATTTAAATTTAATTATTCCCTGAGAATATCCCTACACATATTGGCTGTTTTTAGTACTAACAGTACTATACTTCAGGTATATTATTAATTAAAAGGGTATTTGTAGATTGGTCTGGAGACCAAAGCATCATCTAAAGTACTGTTTCTATCAATGTATTACAAGTTCCAAAAAAAATCAAACTTTTAAGATCAACTTTTAAGCTCCAAGCCAACTGCAGGTTGAGAGTTATCTATTCGGTGGGACTGGGTGGGTCTATGAGACCTAACATCCATGAGAAAAATAAAAATGCCATTCAGTCATGAGGATGTATCTAAATATTTGATCATATGGCATCCTGCAGGCAATATTTAGCCATTTTATCTTCCAAATTTAATCTAGATGGTATTTTTCACATATATAGACACAGTGGATATTTAGAAAGAGATTTAAATGTTATAAAAACTTTTCTTGATGAAAATCTCATTAATTTATGATTTGATTTGTGCTTTCATGGTTTTATTACAGTTATTTATCACAATAAAATAAATGCACTCTAGACAATATAGTAGAAAGTAAATCTATCAAGTGACTATATTCCAGTGTCTAATCAACATATTAAGGGAACATTTTACAGAAGAAAAAATGGGGACATAGAAAATTATATTCAAAACTAATAATTTCTTTTTAATATATGAATATATAATTATAAAAAATAAACTAAAAATATTTATAATACTATACTCAAAATAATTCACTTTAAAAAATCTAACACTAAAAATAAACTATCAGTAGAAATTGAACAGTCAGATTAACTGTCTCAGCCAGTTAATGGTCACTATAAGGGCAGTACTTCCTAATGTTTAAGCATTAATTCTGAGAAAATTCTACTCATCTTTTTAAAATCAGCCTCTAAACTATCTTCTTATTTCAAATTCATAATGAGAGTTTCGGATTTTTTTCCTATTTAAAATGAAGTCCCTACTTTTAGTCTTTTCCAAGCATCCTTTGTCATAATAACTACAGTATTTAATGGGAGCATATACCTTCAAATAAATCTAGGAGCTGCGAACATCTTTCCTCATTCTGCCAGTGATCATGCTTCTTAATAAGTAATATCATAGTGGTTAAGTGAAGCCAGAATGCTTGGGTTCAAGCTTGACTGTATCATTGACTTCCTGCTGCTGCTGCTGCTGCTGCTGCTGCTGCTAAGTCGCTTCAGTCGTGTCCGACTCTGTGCGACCCCATAGACGGCAGCCCATTGACGTCCTATGTGACTTTAAATCAGAAAATTTCTCAGTAATTTAACTTTTTGTCTATATAATAAGGTATATTAGTGATAGCTGGCTCATACGGTGGTTGTGAGAATTAAAATATTTAGTATTTATAAAACACTTAAAAGTGTCTGGCTCAACTGTGTGTTATAAAGATAACAATGAAAATAAAATAATTTTATTGATGTAAATAAAATAATAATATAAATGTTATTAATATTTTATTTAAGTATTTATATATATTAAATATATTAAAATTTTAATATGTTTATATAAAATAATGCTTTAATTTCTATTTTAGAATTTTAATAAAAGTTATTATTATAATATTACTATTATTTTCAGTAATTCCCCAATGCATAGAGGAACAAATTTTCATGATCCTCTTCCTAAATCTGCCTTAATTAACTTATTAAGTGTGAAATCGTGAAATGTATCTCTGAATGAAAGAGATCCCTGATTTTGAATTCTACCTACAATTCTTCAATTCTTTATTCAAGTTTTACTGTCTGTACTATAAAAAATCCTTGAGGAGAAGAGACTATGTCTTCTGTCTCTTTTGTATTTATTATATTGTAATCTCCTTATACATACTTGAAAGCGTTAGTCACTCAGTCAAGTCCAACTCTTTGTGACCCCATGAACTGTAGCCCACCAGGCTCCTCTGTCCATGGAATTCTCCAGGCAAGAATACTGGAGTGAGTTGCCATTTCCTTCTCCAGGGGATCTTCCTGACCCAGGGACTGAACCCGGATTTCCCGCATTGCAGGCAGACTTTTTACTAATTGAGCCACCAGGGAAGACCTAATACATGCATACCTAATGAATATTAAATAAATTAATGAATGAGTTAGTGACTGGATTCATGGCATTAAGTCAGATGGCATAGACTGGTACATTTATTTATACCTACAGGAACAGGAAATTTCCCCTTAAAGATAACACAGGAGGATTTGGCTTACACAAGCCAAAGAGCCCCGAGTTTTACACTCTTGACCTTCTGCCAGACAATCTGGATTTTTGGTGAAGAGTTAGTGGAAATATATATATTAGAATCTCAAGGAGGAAACAAGCAAAGAACCAGAACGGGCTACAGATTTCAAGTACAAAGATACTTGTAGTATACGACTAAACATTTTAAGGCTGTGCTGCTCTATAAAGTTTATCACTTCAGGAGTAATGAGGCCACAAACTCTTACCTTAAAAATTTTTTTGAGCTTAAAAAATATCACATATAATGCATGTACACTCTCCACACCTCTGAAGCCCTTATGAAAATAATAAGCATCAGAGTTTTATGTAAAATCCAGTTGACAAATATAGGCAAATCTCAAATAATATTACATTCTAAAGTAAATGTAAAGTCTTAACCTTATATATTTATCTTAAATGTTCATGAGGAGATGCCCTATCAACTTTTATGATACACACACACATATATAATAACACATACATATACATGTTACGAAAGTAAACAAAGTACTGATAGAAACTGGCAATCTACAAGATAATTCCATCCTGATCCAATGCATTTTTGCTTAATAAATTATAAGGAAGTAATCAGTTCCTTGAAATTGTCTATCTCTTAGAGAGACTAATTCCTAAGAAGTGTATACATGTATACGTATATACACATATATGCATATATATATACACACATACCCTGCCCTCTTTGAACACCATTCCAAAATGCCGGATATAATTTCAAGAAAAAAAATTTCAATGCTTAAAGACTATTTTTCACAGATACACAGGCAGATATGTAAAAAACCTGGACGGATATGATATGCTGTTAAAGTTGCCAACACTGTGACTGAAAGTCTGCCTATCTTTTCATTTTATTTCTCTATCAGTCTTACTTTCATTACCATACTGGAAATGACAAGGACAAGTTCATGTTCACAGTTGCTCCAAGGCATCAACAAGGAACACTCAAAGGCCAAACAGAGAAGACCAACCAAAGTAGTAATTTTCACTAATCTCACCTGAATCTTCAGCAAACATGTATGCCTGGAAAACTCAACTGTGGGATTTGAAGACAAGTGAGACTGAAAATAGTTTCAACAGATGCATGGATTGATTCTATTTAGAAAAACACAGGAGAAAAAAAAAAGAAACACTAGAATTGTCAAAGGGGCAGGCAATGGAGTCGTTCTCTGGAAGTTGTGTGTGTATCTGTGTATGAGGGAGGTTGGGGAACACTAACATGGAGAGGGCAAGGTGAAGGTTAAAAGGAGGAAGAACACAAAGAGAGCTGCCAAGTGATTCACTGCTTTCTCCAAGAGTCTGAGTTGTGCCAGAAAAGAAAAAGGAGTGCATTAGACACAATTGTATTTGTGATAAACAATTCGTCTGAAGCTGACGGCATGAGGGAGGGGAGTAGGATGTTTACTTGGTGGAGGCTTGACCAATCTTTTAGGAGATGAGGTTACTTTTCATTCAGTGTGGGGAAAGGTGTTGATACACCGTGTCTTTCAAATTCTCAGAAACCCTATGCAGCCACACAGTAATCACGTATTTATGCCTTACATTAAGAATACCACCTCCGGTAGCAATTAAATGAATAGACACATGCATAGATAGACCAAATTACTGAACTAAGTTCTGATTAATTTAAGAAACAAGAACTCTCTAGTCTAGATGTCTGTAGAGCTTATCCATGTATGATAAGGAAGCTTTGTACAACTTTATATTTACTGACACACACAACCCTCTAAAGAGTGAAATAAAGTAAAACTTCATTCTATACCTACATAATTTTTAACTGTTACACTCTTTTTCAAAACCTTTCCTGTAAATTATTCAATACTGACAGACTTTAGATTTTCGACTAGAATTTCTTTCTCTTGTTCTATAAAATGTGATTATCTCAATTGATGCTTTTTGATAAATAAACCAAGAGACCTCTGTCCCACACAATACTACACATTTAAAAACAATAATAAATCCTGGTTTTCCCTTTGAGCTGAGCTTTAAAATATCAGATCCTCCTCAAAATTCCAGACCCCATCAATGCAAACACAGAAATGTGAAATGCTATTTAAAATATTGACATTATTGCATAACTTGATTCGAAGGGATGCTGAACCTGCATGAAACGAACCCAAGGTCTCTCTGTGCATGCTAAATTTTTCAGTGTAATCTATTATTATAACACTTGTGCAGTTATAAACGATCCCTACATGGCACGTCTTTGCATACTGCACACTGCCAATTTTTATGAATGAATACACAAAAATGCTCATAATTCGAGAAGATGGATGGCAGCATACTATTTTGAAAACGGTCATTAAGCACTGGAAGCAAAGGATGAGACAAATGGTCAAGTGTCTTTTGGTGCCATGCAGGGCAGCTGTATTCCCGAGTTCCCTAGCAGAGTGTGTTGGAAACAGCCATGAAGCTCTTTCCTTAGAGACTCATTCTGTCTCTCAGAAACCGTGAGCTACAGAACGGAGACCTTGCGTCGCTCGGAGAACAGAATGTATGCACGTCCCTGTGTTCTGAGGACTGTTCATGCATCAGAGACATCACACTCCCCGAATCCGGTCCCACAAGTGTGTGCATGTGAGTGTGGCATTTATCAACAAACGAGCAGAAGGCAAGGAGAGCTCATCGCCTAGAAATAACATCTCCCATCCCTTCTCAGGCAGGCAGCTGGGAAGCTTTTCGGGGGCTAACACTTGAGCGCCTTCCCCACGGGGATGGAGCCTTGCATTTAATAACCCTCTAGGGCTAAGACAGCTTTGTGTGTAAGTCCACTCGGTGCCATATGGCAGTTTCCAATTCCTTCAGCAACTCAATTCTAGCTAGTCTGCCCGCAATGATTCATTCTTAAAGGAAGACCCCTTGGGGCTCAGTAATGCCCCCTCCACTTACCTAGCTCCCACCGACCCCGCTCGGCAGGCGGCTCGGGCTCCACAAAGAGCTGTGGGATTCCCCGCTCCCTCCGGGGCTCCTCTCCCCGCGACGGTCCCCTTCGCCAATGATCTGTCGCTGGAAATCCCCCTCCCCTCCAAGGAGAGGAGGGTCTCCCCGGCTGGCTGGAGCTCTTGCCTTTTTTTTTTTTTTTTTTTCCACCCTCTCTTTACATGCCTGACTCTGGTTCACGATCTCTAGTAGGAAGGCTCAACGGAGAGGCGGCGGGAGGAAGGAAGCTAAGGCATCCTTAAAAAGAACAATAATCTTCAGAGATCTTCACCCCCTTCCCCATCGCGGGTCCCCATTCCCCTGCCGCCGCCGGCGGCGCCCAGACCAGAGAGGGCTGGGGTAGAAAAGGAAAAAAAATCGAGCCGGGCTCAGCTCGCCGCGCGGAAGGAGCCGGGAAGGCGAGCGGCTCTAGCAGGGGGAGTTGTCGCTCGCTCGGGCTGCCCGCGGCGCGGCGGCCGGCGGGGGCGCAGGGCGGTGGGTGCTTGGTGGGTGTGTGTCTGTGGCGGAGCCGGGGAGAGGCTGGGCGCGGGAGGCGAGGCGGGGCGCTCGGGGGCGCCGGCTCGGGCGCGCACACCCGCCCGCGGCCACCCCGCCTCGCGCTCCGCCTCCTCCCGCGCTCCGCGCGCCCGCGGACTGGAGCGGCGGCGGCCACCGCCGCCTTCTCCTCCTCTTCCTGGGAGCCCGCAGCTCTTGAGGTGGGCGGCGGGCCCGGGTGGTTCGGTACGGCTGGCGGGGTACCGCCGGGGACGCCCGGGCTTGGCCAGGCGGCGCAGGAGCGGTGCGCTCGAGCGGGGACAGCTCCCGGGTGTCCAGGGCGCGGCCCCGGGGCGCCGGAGGGAGGGCACCGCCCACACCTCGGCGGGCGCCTCCCACACCCCTCGCGCACCCGCCGCTCCCGGCTGCCCCAGGCGGGCTCCACACCCACCTGCTTCCCTCCGCGGCTCCGGCTCCGCGGAGCCGGAGGGTCCGCGACCCCGCCGGCGCCGCGCACGGGGCGGCGGGGAAAGCCCGGGGCGCCCCGGCCGGGATGCGCTTGGCGGCTTCGCGGGATTCCCTGGGCCCCTCTGTTCTCGGCCGCCGAGCTATCCCCCCGCCCTCCCCACACGCCCCTGACCCTGGCCCGCTGCTCGACCCGGGGGGACTGGGGAGAGGAGAGCCAGCTCCTGAGTGATGACCCCGAGTACCCCCAGGGAAGGAGCGCGCGGGTAACGAGGAGCGCAGAGAGGATCCGACTTTCCTCCGAGCTCCTCCAGCTCTGTTTGGGGGCCGTCGCCAGCTCCATAATCCCCGCTTTCCCGGGTTTGAGGGAAAAGCCTGGTGGGTGGGAGCCGTAACTCTGACTACCCACAGGGGCGCTATTCATACCCTGACTTGCTTTCTTTTGCCCGCTCTCCCTGCCGTCTAGAGAACTGTGCCAAGTTCCTCCGTGGAGAGGCAGCCAGATGGACAGCCAGAACTTTCCCTACCTTCGTGTCGAGCTAAAGACGGGGTAACTTGAGTAACAACTTCACTGGACTCTCTGGGTTCCCGACGCATGAGACCCTCAACAAGCACGGGGTAGAGACAGCCTCCTTAGTTACAGCGGCTTTCACAAAACAAAGTAGCTTGAAACACCCCTTAACCAAGAATGCAGGCCGTGACAGTGTATTTAGAGTTGGGACTCCCTTCTGACTTTCTTTAGGCCAAGAAAGACTGTTGAAGAAAGTCTGTGTTGATGTTTGGTAGAAACCAATGCAATACTGTAAAACAATTATCCTTCAATTTTTTAAAAGGTTTAAAAGGTCCAAATGTACCCAGGTTTAAACGCAGCTCACTTAATCCTTGCTTCTCTCTTAGCCCTCATATACACTGGAATGCTCCATCATCTAGCATTCTCTACACTTTGACTTCCCACGTGTCCACCGGCCGTACCTTAGGTGCTTTTTTCGACATGCCAGATGTTGGGCAGGATGTTTAATATATAATTTGGCCCTCTCCATGCCATCACCCTGCGCCCAGGACCTATTCTGGCCCACTACTGTTCTCAGGGTTTCTCAAGTAGGAACCCTAGGAAAAGGAGATCCCCAGACCTTTATTCCCAGCCCTGACCCATTTCCAAGCTTCAGCCCCACATTTCCAGGGACCTGAAGGATGTCCATTCCCATACCTCCAATCTTTCCAGCCTCCTATACACACTTCCTACAGATTACTCTGCCCCAACCACAAACCTGACCATATCATTTCCCTGGTCACAAATGTTCCCTGGCTTCTCCATTCCCTACCAATCAGTGTCTGCACACTTCTGTGCCATTTCACACCAGAGATCCTGGGATGTTCTCTCACAGTCTCAAGTCCAAATCATTGCAGCATTTCAAGGCCCAGGTCAAACTCTGCCTCCTCCGTGACCGCCTCTTATGAGGAACATAGCCCTAGGGCTTCCCAGGTGGCACTAGTGGTAAGAACCAACCTGTCAGTGTTGGAGACCTAAGAGAGGTGGGTTCCCACCGTGGGTTGGGAGGATCCCCTGGAGGAAGAAATGGCAACCCACCCCAGTATCTTTGCTTGGAGAATCCCATGGACAGAGGAGCCTAGCGGGCTACAGTACATGGGGTCGCAAAGAGTCTCACATGACTGAAGCGACATAGATGCGTGCATGTGATAGCCTTATCTCTTTAAAGAAATAGCACATTCTGCTTCCTACAAAGTATATGTGTTTCCTGTATACAAGTCTTACTGTTTTAAATGTTTATCCAGGGTAGAGTCCATATCACTTTGTTTGCATTCTTTATGTATAACCCAAAGCCACACGTATAAGAGATACCTATTCATCCAACAAATACTTATTTTTCCATTTTTCTCAGGAACTTGATAATTGTTAAATGAGTGAAATTTGCAAAGTACTTTGTCCAGAAACACTGTTTGATTCATTTTGAGGATGTGCTAAATATAAGTGGTGTGATCTTTCATAAATTTTATGGATGATGAAAATCCCCTTACCTTACTAGCCCACATTAATACCACCTTCAATGAGAATTTAATTATTTGACAAGTGTTTGTAAAAAAAAAATTTTTCCCCTTACGTTTCCATTAGGGTTCAAAATCTGAATCCATTTTCCTACTAAGCTGTCATTGATCAAGAGAACAAGTTATCTACTGGGTGAAACACTGCTGCTATCCCCATTAATGAGAAGTAGTACGCTTCCCATGTGGTGCTAGTGATAAAGAATCTGCCTATAATGCAGATTAGAAGAAAGAGACCGGGTTCCATCCCTGGGTCGGAAAGATCCCCTGGAGTAGGGCATGGCGACCCACTTCAGAATTCTTGCCTGGAGAATCCCCAAGGAGAGAGGAGCCTAGCGGGCTACAGTCCGTAGGGTCACAAAGAGCTGGGCAGGACTGAAGCAACTTAGCAGGCTTGCAGGATGCTAGAAGTAATTATTACCCATCATGCTCAAGTCTTGTCTGTAACCATGCAATGACATGGAAAAACAAACTTTGGAAATAAAATCTAATTCCACATACAAAATTACTTGTAGCTCAAATGAATTACAGAGAACAACTCTTAGTATACAGATTTTTTAAAAATGCATATGCATAGCTTGAATTCTAGATGGCTGCAAAAACTCTTGTGTTGATCATCACCATGTGATTTCACTGCCTTAGTGTGTATCATTTTGTATTTTTGTAGTTACTCTCCCCCCAAAAAAAAGAGATGAAAAGGATCTAGCTGAAAACTCAGACATGTTTTCACATTACTCCTTAAGTCAGGGGTCCCCTGCCTCCAGGGATATAATGCCTGATGATCTGAGGCAGAGCTGATGTAATAATAATAGAAATAAAGTACACAATAAGTATAATTTGCTTGAATCATCCCCACACCATCCCTCCTGGACCCCCTCATCCCATCCCTCACTCTCTGTGTGCGGAAAAATTGTCTTCCACAAAACTGTTTCCTGGTGCTAAAAAAGGTTGGGGACTACTTCCGTAAACTATCTTATTTTAACCTTTATTGATATTTATGAAAATGTTCCTATTGCTTGCATTTCAATTTCTCACATTTATCATAAGATTTGATGAAATTATATTTAAAGTAAAGAGGAGAAATATTTGTTTAAAATGTCAGACTGCTTTTCTCATATCACTTGGTGAAAAAAAATCACTTCAATTTAAGTTTAACCTGAAATACTCTTATGTGTTATCATTAGATCAATTTAGATCAAGAATGCATTTCCTCATATATCAGTGCTGGTGATATTGGAATATTTATGTATATAACACAATATCAAGAAAAATAGGTTTTTGGTATTTTTTGTTGAATATGGTATTTGAAAAATATTTACTCTAATCTGAATTACATCATTACTAACTACATTTTAGCCTATCAAACTGAAATTTTCATTGGCAAGTTGACTTACAGAGTCTGTATAGATAAGAATAAAGTAGTAAAGGCTGAAGAATGAACATATTTTAAAATGTTAAAAGCAGAAAAGTAAGAATTTATAGGTTTTTGGAGACTAATTAGAATTTGATTTAAATTTATTAAAGAATTTAAATGGAAATATGTTTATGACATATGAGTAAAATCAAGCCAAAACAAAATCAAGTTTAAAAGAAGAGACTTTAAGAATGATGCAAACCCCACTGAAGGAAAAATACACAAATACAAATGTAAATGTGTGTGTGTGTGCATGCATAAATTCTGGAAGGATATGCATTAATAACTAAAAGAGTTGTCTTCAGAAGTTGAGAAGCATGTTTTGTTTTATTTGGTATAACACGTTTATAACAAAAGATAGGTGCAAATTTATTTTCTTTAAACATCAGCACCATTATACACCAAATATGTACATAGATCAGTACTGTACTTCTTTTTTTTAATGGCGAAAATACTGCTGTGGTGCTCCTCATCATACAAGAAAACCAGCACTCAAGAGTGATTAGAATTTATCACATTCTTACATCTAAAGTGCCTTCTTTCTCATGGCAAACTAAAAATGTTGGAAAATTGGTCAATTTAGAGTAACAGAATCCTAGCAGTCACTGAAATCCTACACTCACACATGACATTGAAGGCTTGAAAAATAAATGAACTGCTTATGTATTCTTCATTGAGGAGCTACATACTAGCTTACTGATTCTTTTGAATTTAGTTAACACAGATTTGACTGTTCTTTGAAGATGTAAGAGATAAGCTCTAATATGACTGTACTTGTATTTTTTTTTTTTGTACAGTTCTTATAGTGAGCATGAACTTTTGGGAAAATATTAAGTGCTTAAACACCACTGTTTTTTGCTATATAGTAGCAGGAACATCAGAGAAGTCAATGGCACCCCACTCCAGTACTCTTGCCTGGAAAATCCCATGGATGGAGGAGCTTGGAAGGCTGCAGTCCATGGGGTCACGAAGAGTCGGACATGACTGAGCAACTTCACTTTCACTTTTCACTTTCATGCATAGGAGAAGGAAATGGCAACTCACTTCGGTATTCTTGCCTAGAGAATCCCAGAGACGGTATTCTTGCCTAGAGAATCCCAGAGACGGCGGGAGCCTGGTGGGCTGCCATCTATGGGGTCACACAGAGTCGGACACGACTGAAGCAACTTAGCAGCAGCAGGAACATAAGAACAGTGTTTGAATCCATCCTTGGAGCTACTTCCTAATGTCATTAGTATCTAAGCAACCTAGTTAGTTCTTAGGAATCCATGAAATTGAGGGTAAAGAATTTCTGGGGCCAGTTAACTGGAAATTCCAAAAATATGCCAGATAAAAAATATTTAATCATGTTTTTCTAGGACATGGTAGAACAGGGCCAGATTCCTGGCCAAATCTGAACCCATCTCTGTTACATATTTGGGCTTCATTAACAACAAGTCAGTTTTACCAAGACATTGCAACATGTCAGGCACTACATTCTTTACAGGTATTGGCTAATTTAATCCTTATTATGCCTTTTTGAGGTAGATACTATTATTATTATTATTTCAGTTACTGAAGAGAGTAACTGAATCAGAGAAAATTTAAATTACTTGTCCAAGATCACACTGTCAAAATTAAAATTTGACCTAAGATAGTGTGATCTTAAAATTCTAAGGTATTTCCCTTTATCTTACTCCACAATGATAACATCTTCCTTCCTGTTTCACAGGTTGTCTCAGGTTCATGTGGGAAATAGTATATCGGATATTATTGTTAATTTTTAGGATGAAAACCTGGTTAATATAAATGTAGATGTCAACAAGCACAATCTACAAAAAGGAGAGAAAAGGAAAAGAAATAACCTACTGGTGGTCCTCAAGGGGGATGGAGGTAGGACATGCATCTTTTGTTTTTCTAATAGGTAAACTGATGCCGATTCAGCCCCACCACTCACTAGTTGTCTTCATGACGTTTGTCTGAGATTTGATGTACCAAGGTAGGGCACATTTGGGATGAGTCATGTTGCCATGGAGTAGGATGAAGGCTTTCAGGCTCGCATAGAGGTTATCTGTGTGGATCACGATCCCTGCAGACAGACAGAACAGCTCCAGATTGTGAACTGGCACAGTGGATCAGAAAGCTTCTGGGGCTCTTAGAATAATCTGGGCTTTGGGTAAGTAGCCAATGGATAATCTCTTGTAGAAAAAATAAAACGGATCACAAGTGAAAGAACCCTCCTAGCAAATATAAGGACACTATTCTTGGTCCCAGACTTTACATTATTATAAGCAAAAAGATAGATACAATGATAGAACATGTCCCTTCTGGCTAAGTAAGGACTCTGTCTCTCAGAAGCCAAGATCACAGCCATGGCAAGCAGAGTTAAATTAGTTACTCACAGTCTTCTCGGACAATTTTCCGAGTAGACCTAGGACTCTAAGCAATTGGGTTTAAATTGTGGCAGATACAGAGAACAGTGCCTTTGTTCCCTTCTAACAGTGAAGCCTGGGCTGACAGTAAATTCAACAGAGACATACTCCCGAAAGGGCCACTCTCAGACTGACAAAAAAGTGATGCTGCCATATTTCTTGGTCGTCCTTGTCATTAGCACTCTTGCACCTTTAAGACCTTTGCCATATCATGTAGAAAATTCTGATCATGAGTGAGATCCACAGTCTGACAGTTATCATTTCTCACTGCTAATTCAGGTAGTGCTTCAGTGTTTTGTTCTGAGTAAAATATATTATGGAAATAAATATAAAATCAAAAAATTTTTAAAGCACCACAGCATTGTTAATTCAGTAAAATTACATCAAGAACTTAACATAAGTAATTATTGAAAAGCTTTTAGTGTTAAAGATGATAGATGTCAATAACTAGTCAAAACTGATCAACATGTATCAGAAGGCATATAGATTTAAAAATAAGCATATTTTACTTAAAATACACTACAGAAATAAAAGAATGTTTTTCTTCAAGAATGCCAACCTTTGCTTAATCACTACTAACAAATTGTCAGTTTATGGAATTAAATATATATGCTAATTATTGCACTTAGTATTTTACTTTGTATAATATCTTATGTTATATAATAAATATATTATTTGAAGTTAAATACTGTCGATGTGCATCTTAGGTGTTTGGTTCTGTTTATTAGTCTAATCCTTTTTGACAGAAAACAACAAAATTATGTAAAGCACTTATCCTTCAATTAAAAACTAAATAAAATTTTTAAAAAATGAAGACTTCTTTCAACAAACACAGGCATGTATTTTTGAATGCAAGAGCAAGTGATTTTGACTGGAATTTAAAATACAGAAGTGAAAATGTTAAAAAGACTATTTTTTCCTCACCTCCCCACCCCTATTTGCACTCTGTACTTGTGTGTGTGCTAAGTCATTTCAGCCGTGTCTGACTCTTTGTGACCCTATGGACTGCAGCCCATCAGGTTCCTCTGTCCATGGGATTCTCCAGGCAAGAATGCTGGAGTGGGTTGCCATGCCCTCCTCCAGGGGATCTTCCCAACCCAGGGATTGAACCCAGGTCTCTTAGGTCTCCTGCACTGGCAGGTGGATTCTTTACCACTAACACCACCTGGAAAGCTCTATTTGCAGTCTATGCAGAGCTAAAGCAGGCCCAACCAGATTTTAGAGTCTGTCATAGTTAATGTTTGATTTGGTTAATTGCATTGCTCATAGAGATAATCAGATATGGGAATGGAGAATTAAACATGGAAATTCAGCCTGTAAAATGAGTCTAATTATCATGAAAGCCGTCTACTTGGACTTTCTGCTCCTGCCATCACGGAAGTCCCCATACGGCCCCAGCAACGGATCAGTTCACATGGCAGTGTGTTGGGAGATGTTAGTGTCACTGAAGAAGCAAGTCTTCATGAGCTCTAAGTCTACTGTGACTCATCCTATCATTTCCTTCTACCACGTAAGAAAGTTAGTTCAATAGAAAATTAACTTCTCCTGAGAACAGCAACAAAAATTAAAATCACATCCCTCCCATGGCTCCTGCTAATTCGAGTAGGGGGATGAACTTTTACCTGCATAAATTAGAGTTTCTCTTCTTCCCTCTTTCACTACATATATTTACCTCCAAAACTAGGCCCTGATGTTAGCTGGGGGTGTCCATCACAGGTACCAGGCGGGCTTAGCTAGTGATAGTATACACGAAGTGTGTCATTCTCTTATACTGCTTTGAATTCCTAAATGTAATAGTTACGACAACTGCGTTTGATAACAATTGACACAAAAGAAGTCTAGTGTAAGCGTCATCACCTTTTCTACTATGAATTGCACTAATTTAAAACATTTCTGGGAATTCCCTGGTGATCCACCAGTTAGGACTTCATGCTGCTGCTGCAGGAGGCACAGGTTTCATCCCTGGTTGGAGAGCTAAGATCCTGCAAATTGGGGCCACAAAAAAGAAAAAAAAAAAACACAGAAAAGCAAAATAGTAAAACATTTCTAATATCTATATTCCAACGAGAAATCTTTAGAGTTCAGTATTTTGCACAAAGTTCATTTGGAAATTTGAAGGGCACTGTACAAAGGATGTCATGAAATTGTTTGGAGGAGACTGTGTTTTCATACGGGATTTCCCCAGTGGCTCAGACGATAAAGAATCCTCCTGTCATGCAGGAGGCCTGGGTTCAATCCCTGGGTTGGGAAGATTCCCCTGGAGAAGGGAATGGCTACCCACTCCAGTATTCTTGCCTCCATATGTACGTAAAATGAAATTTACCTATTAAGAACTACAAGCTCAAGAGAGTTCCTAGGAACAAGAATTTCAACAGAGTCAGGTTTTCAGCTTATACAATTTTCTGTATCACCTATGGCAATTACCAATAGTTGTAGAACTGGAAACTAGTGCAAAAAAAAAAAAAGAAACATTAACAAAAAAGCAGAGTGGGTAAATTGAATTTGTTAAATAGTGAATGCTGAGAAAGGAACACTTTCCTATCTCTTTACAAACTCTCCAGTTTTTTCCCCAAAGCATGAGATTTGAGTGCCCTTAGATAGTATTATTGTTTGGTTTGCAGAGTTAGAAAATACTCTTGGGATCCCCATTTGAAAAATGTGGCTGTTGACATTTAAATGACTCTTATGATTTGACCTGGAAAATTATGGTCAGATCTGTACACTTTATTACCAGAAGAATGTGACCAGATTAAAGGGAATTTGGAAAAGACTAACTAAATGATTAAAAAAGAAAATAAGAGGGGAAACATTACAATTGTACTCCCAGAGTGGAAAACAGAGATTTAGAAATCCTGTGTCCAAGGAGGTAGCATTGAGGTTATATTCTGTGTCACAAAATAAATACAACAAAATAATGAGATTAAAGATAACCAGCATTCCTGTTTTTAAAATATCCACTTTACAAGATATTTAAAGTTATTGTAAAATATTTTTCTTCTCAAAATATTAAATACAGTAAGCCCTTTAAAAAAATAGAAACTTATTTTTATTTATTTATTTGGCTGCTCCTGGTCTTAGTTGCAGCACATGGGATTTTTAGTTGCTGTATGTGGAATCTAGTTCCCTGACCAGGGATCGAACCCAGACCTCCTGCCTTGGGAGCTCCAAATCTCAACCACTGGACCACCAGGGAAGCCCCAGAAAGCCCTTCTTTAAAACAAAACAAAGCAGAGCAAACCACGATGACATTTAGACTTAAAGGATATAACCTGCTACTGCTATATTTGAAATAGATGACCAACACAGACCTGTGTATAGCACAGGAAACTCTGCTCAATGTTATGTGGCAGGCTGGATGAGAGAGGAGTTTGGGGGAGAATGGATACATGTATATGTATGGCTGAGTTCCTTTGCTGTGTACCTGAAACTATCACAATATTGTTAATCAGCTATACTCCATATAAAATAAAAAGTTTTAAAAAAAAGAACTTAACTTGCTCATAATAAAAAGCTACTTTCCTTACTCTCTCAAGAAAAAAAGTGTTTATCCTGAAAATACTTGCTTCTGTGAAAACCACCTAAAGCGTATTATGTAATGTATCTTGCGGCCTCATGATATATTGAAAATATATAGCTATATCATGCAGTAAATATTAACATTATTAAATACTTAGACTACTTATTGTTTCATCCATAATTATTATTTTTAATAAGAATTATGTCTGAGTGAAAACTTAACTTGACAATGTCAGAGTAAGTAATTTCTATACAAAGCACTGCATTTTCTCCTTAAGAAATTTATAGATTTAGCCAAGATTTTGGCATTCCTATTGATATTCCTTCCCTCTTTCCTTCCTATTATACTTTATGAACAATTTTATATCCATCACAGCTAGAATGACAGATTTAGTAGGTAAAAAATATGTGATAATTTCTTCTGCAACTTAGGTTGGCCCTTAGAAAATGGCATGGAAATGATAAAATTAGGAAAGATAGAATCACTGCTAACCACATCTTCTCTCTGACATCCCTGCCTTTTTCTCCCTTGGTGGTCATCACTGCCTCTAGAACCTTCATCTAGATCCAGATGACTCCCCAAATCATCTTTTCTAATCCTTGATAATTGGAATTAGTGTTACATTTCTGACTGCCTCTTGGAGCCTTCCAGTTGGATATTATGCCAGGGCCTCAAGTAAATTTATCTGAAAGAGTTCCTCCTCTTGATCTCCAGTCCTGCAGATTACCTATGTTCTTCCACTGTCCTGCATCAAAGCTTTTGCACGTATCTTTCTTTATTAATTGGTGTATAGTTGCTTTATGGGCTTCCCTGGTGGCGCATTAGTAAAGAATCCGCCTGCCAGAGCAGGAGATGAGGGTTCAGTCCCGGGTCAGGAAGAACCCCTAGAGAAGGAGATGGCATCCCACTTCAGTATTCTTGCCTGGGAAATCCCACGTTTGAGGAGCCTGGTGGGCTACACTCCAAGGAGTCTCTAAAGAGTCAGACATCATTTACCAACTAAACAACAATAACATAGTTGCATCATAGTGTTGTGTTCATTTCTGTTGTACAAAGAAGTGAATCAACTACGTATGTATGTGTATTCAGTGTGTATGGCAGTCTCCAGGTCCATCCACATCACTACGAATGACCCAATTTCATTCTTTTTTATGGCTGATTAACGCTCCACCCTTTATATATATGCCGCATCTTCTCCGTCCATTCATTTTTCAATGGACCCCTATGTTGGATCCATGTCTTGGCTATTGAAAATCATGCTACAGTGAAACACCTCACACAAGTCAGAATGGCCACCATCAAAAAAGTCCACAAATACTAAATGCTAGAGAGGGAGTGGAGAGAAGGGAACCCTCTTGCACTGTTGGTAGGAATGTAAATTGATACAGCCACTAAGGAGAGTAGTATGGAGGTTCCTTTAAAAAAAAAACCCTAAAAATAGAACTTCCATATGACCCAGCAATCCCACTTCTGGGCATATAGCCTGAGAAAATCATAATTCAAAAAGACCCCAGCAGGCCGGTGTTCATGGCAGGCATCTTGACTCATTGCTTTCTCCTTCCCAATTCAGTAGCCAAGTCCTCTGACTTTTCTTTCATAAAGTCTCTTAACCCAGTGTCACAGGTGCACACACACACACACACACACACACACACACATGCACACACACAACTACTTCATAGTTTACCTCATTCCCACAATTCCCTCCAGTGTGGATGGTTCAATTCTCACTGTTACCTTCCCAAAACACACCCATCATTCCATCACACCTGGCTTTAAAAACAGTTCCCTTCTGTCAAATAAACCCTCAATCCCTTACCTTGAGGTTCAGACTTTTCCCTGACTTGACTCCAGCCCATACTTCCACCCTCACTGCTCACTCATAGTCCTGTCCTCACCATCCCTCAAAGTGAGCTTGCATTCCCAAGCCTACACTTTGAACAACACCACATTCTTATTTTTACAATACTCTCTCCTTCCTACTCCCTCAATCAGAATTCCAAAAATAATAATCATCACCTAACTAATAATCATAATCTCACTCCCTGAAGTTTTCCTTGACTCTTTCAGGCAGGAGAGGTTTTGTTTTCTCTTAACCTGTATCACATACCTGCTACTCATTTATCTTAGAAAATGGTAGTGTTTAGCACTTAGAACAACATACTGTTTTCTGAAAAAAACAATGACTGGGTGGTAGTCACTCAGTCATGTCCGATTCTCTGCGACTCCATGGACTGTAGCCCATCAGGCTCCTCTGTCCGTGGAATTCTCCAGGCAAGAATAGTGGAGTAGGTAGCCATTCTCTTCTCCACCCAGCAATCAAACCCAGATCTCCTGCATTGCAGGAAGGTTCTTTATTATCTGGGCCACACTCTTTTCTACCATATATTCTATTGAATGCCTGCTGCTGCTGCTGCTGCTGCTAAGTCACTTCAGTCATATCCGACTCTGTGACCCCATAGACAGCAGCCCACCAGGCTCCCTCGTCCCTGGGATTCTCCAGGCAAGAACACTGGAGTGGGTAATTGAATGCCTAATATGTGTTAAATGCTATCTCACCACTGCTTTTTATAGAGCACTGCAAAGGTCATCTGTTTCTCTGATTAGATGATCAGCGACTTGAGAGAAATTCGGTAAAGAAAAAATGAAAAAAACACATACTTTGAAATTACAATAATCTAGGAAGTTCAAAACAAACTCAAGATATCACTGTGAGAGTGGGCAGGTTACTTAGCTTCTCTAAGTCTCAGGTCCCTTTTTTATGAAAAAAAAGAAAAGGATATACCTGTCTTGAAAGCTTGTTTTAGAGGTTAATTAAACTTATATATGTAGAGTTATCACCCACAGAAGGCACTGAAGATATGCCTGTTCTCCTTTCCCCATATGTCCTCTAAAAATCATACTCACAGTGAGGACTTGGTCAAAATTAATTGATCACAAAAAATTTGTAGCAATTTAAATGTTTAATATTTCTTAGGAAAAAAAAAAACAAACTTTTTTTTTTTCTCCCTAGAACAAAAGCATACATGAGAGATTAGAGAATAATAGGATTGACAATGTAGGTACAAGACAGAGGAAACCCTGGACTGTCAGGCCATGGGCTATTTTCACTTAAACTGAAGCAAGACATGCTGAAATACATTCACCCAAGAGTCATGCAAACTGCTTTCTCATTTTAATTGGCCCTCATTGCAATATGTGGGAAACAGCTGGAAGGGAACACAGATAGGTGCTCGATATTTGTAAAAGCATGAATTCCCTTTCAGAAGACTGGGCTAATGTTCTGATATTGATAATGAATAGCTGTGTGACCCTAGGGAAATCCTTTACCTCTCTGAGCGTCTGTTTTCTCATATGTAAAGTAGAATTAATCATTCCTTTCTCATGGAATGTCTTTGAGGCTTAAATGAGATTAAATATATAGTATATAATTCATAAGATGTAATGTACTGCATGTATATAAAATGTTTAAAATGACATATATGTTCTGTTTGATAGGTGATAGTATCATTACAGTTAGATTTGATGAGATATACAACATGGTTTGTAACTCTCCACACACAAAAAATTAAGATTTCAGTCTATGTTTACAGAGGTTTCCCTGATGGCTCAGCAGGTAAAGAATCTGCCTGCAGTGCAGATGTGGGTTTGATTCCTGGGTTGGGAAGATCTCCTGGAGGAGAAAATAGCAATCCACTCCACTATTCTTGCCTGAGAAATCCCATAGACAAAGGAGCCTGGTGGGCTATGGTCCATGGGGTCACAAAGAGTGGGACACAACTGAGCAACTGAACATTATGTTTGTGGTGAAATGGATGTTTAATAGTAACGATGGAGTTGAATCCCATATTAGAAAAGGGCTATAGCTACAAAGAAAACAATAGACCAAAGGCAGTGATCCCTATAAGATGGGCTCATTCAACTGTTCTTTGTCCTTTTCTTCTTTTTCTGGTCTCAGTGCTGCCAGATTTCAAAAGAAGGCTGAAATTCTATAAAACAAAATAATGTAATTTGACTGTTTACTAAATATATAAGACAACATCGACTGCTGGAAAAAAGTAATAGCATTACATCAAGTTAAATTAAATCCAGTAGGCAGAAAATTCAATAGAATGTTGCAAAACAAAAGCATGCCTTTTGCTTTGAGCCCTAAGGAGCAGCAAGGGATTGGTAGTACAGAAGTCCCCGTGTAGAAATGTTGCCTTGTGTTTCTGTATTTGGGTGTGGGAAGAGTTGACAGTGGTACCTAGCCGGAGCAGCTAGGATATTGGATGCAAAGGCAATCAGACCCCAAATCTTCTATGGCTTTAAGGGGCATAGATAATTCAATACAAATTTGTAAATCAGCCATCTGAGATTACCTACAAATTATGAATAGAGTTAAGACACATGCAATAATCAGTAATATTGTTTATGTTTCTTGATATTATTTAGGGGACATTCGTCACTGACTTTTTGGTTACAGAAAAGATTATGTTTCTTTGGTAACAATAAGTAACAGAAGAAGACTTGTAGACAGAAATAAGCCTATGAAAGTCTGGATTGTACAGTTGATTATGTACATAGAATATTTGGCAGACAACTCAACTAAGGTAATATCACTAGCTTTCTTTTCACCTAAAATGAGCTCAGAGTATAAGGACATGAAGAAAGTTTACTTAAAAGTCTCACTTTTATTATATATTTTAATCATTTCTTGTTTGTATTTAAGCCTTCAGGCTTGGTAATCTTCCCATGTAAGGTAAGGAAATGAAAAATTGAAACACATACCACTTTTAATTAAAATTCTAGTATCAAAGATATGGAGCAGTCTCCCTTGATAAAATCAGCCCCAACTGTGCTTTTGTCTTTACAGTTAGTGATTAGCTTCATGCTATTTTTTATATTAGGATCTATAGTGTTTGGTTCAGAGAAGGCAATGGCAACCCACTCCAGTATTCTTGCATGGAAAATCCCATGGATGGAGGAGCCTGGTGGGCCACAGTCCATGGGGTCGCTAAGAGTCTGACATGACTGAACGACTTCACTTTCACTTTTCACTTGCATGCATTGGAGAAGGAAATGGCAACCCACTCCAGTGTTCTTGCCTGGAGAATCCCAGGGACGGGGGAGCCTGGTGGGCTGCCATCTATGGGATCTCACAGAGTTGGACTCGACTGAAGCGACTTAGCAGCAGCAGCAGTGGCAGCATAGTGTTTGGTTAGGGAGTAAGACTTCACTATTTCCAAGTTATAACATAGCATAAAAATAAACAAGTATCCACCTAGGATTCAAATTCCTTATTAGAATAAGTATAGAAGACCCTGTCTTGATCATTTGATTGGCATGGCCAATTAGTTGCAAAACTCTAAAGGTTGTAAGAATGAGTTATTTTTACACACCATTACTAATCCTTAGATTTCTTAACAGATCAAGTGTCTATAATTTAAATTTAAAGCTTTGTCGGTAGTTGAAAATTTAAGGGAAAAGGCCCTGTGGAATTTCTTAGGTCCTTAATTGTTGTTTAATCACTAAGTTGTGTCCAACTCTTTTGTGACTCCATGGACTGTAGCCTGCCAAGCTCCTGTGCCATGGAATTTTCCAGGCAAGATTACTACAGTGGCTTACTGTTTCCTTCTCACAGAGAATCTTTCCTATCCAGGGATCAAACTTGCATCTCCTGCATTGGCAGGTGGATTCTTTACCACTGAGCCATTAGGGAAGCCCACATCCTCAATCAGTGTGTCTTGTTTTAAGAGCACATGCTAAATTGCTAAGAGCTTTCAAGAATCAGCTGTCATTAGACTTTTCACTGGCAAAGAGACTTCAGCTTCTAAGTAAAAATGATTTTCAACCCAGAATTCTATACTTGGCTAAACTATGAATAAAATCTAAGGGAAATTAAAGAGATTTTTAGACTTTCAAGGACTCAAAATATTTTCTTTTCATTCATTATTTAATATACAGTCTAAGTAACTTTATTTTTTCAATATTATAATTTTTTTCAACTTCAAACTTTTTTGATTGAATTTCATTATTCAATATATGTACATATACATATATTGATGCACACATGTGATGTAATGCTGTACATCATACTTCCATTTGATGTACAGTATTATTCAAGTATGGATGTGAGAGTTGGACTATAAAGAAAGCTGAGTGCCAAAAATGATGCTTTTGAACTGTCATGTTGGAGAAGACTCTCGAGAGTCCCTTGGACTGCAAGGAGATCAAACCAGTCAATATTGAAGGAAATTAGTCCTGAATATTCATTGGAAGGACTGATGCTGAAGTTGAAACTCCAATACTTTGGCCACCTGATGTGAAGAACTGACTCATTTGAAAAGACCCTGATGCTGGGAAAGATTGAGGGCAGGAGAAGAAGGGGACAACAGAGGATGAGATGCTTGGATGGCATCACCGACTTGACAGACATGAGTTTGAGCAAGCTCCGGGAGTTGGTGAAGGACAGGGAAGCCTGGCGTGCTGCAGTCCATGGGGTCGCAAAGAACTGTACACGACTGAGAGACTGAACTGAACTGAACTGATTATACAAATTACAGGTGTAGAATATAATGATTCACAATTTTTAGAGGTAATACTCCCCCTATAGTTGTTATAAAATATTGGCCATATTCCCTGCATTGTACAATATAACTTTGTAATTTATTTTATACCTATTAGTTTGTACCTCCTAATCCCCTGCTCCTATACTGCCCCTACCCTCTTCCCTCTTGTTCTCAAAATCTATCTGTGTTGTAACATATATTGAAATATCTCTTCTTTTAATGTATGAATAATGTGCCATTGTATGTGTATTACACATTTTGTTTATCTGTTCATCTGTTAATCTATATTTAGGTTGTTTTTACCTGTTGGTTGCTGTGAATAATGCTGCTGTAGACACTGGTATACAAACATCTGTTCAAAGCCCTGCTTTTAGTTCTTTTTGATAATACCCAGGAGTGAAATTCCTGGATCATATGGTAGCTCTATGTTTAACTTTTTTAAGGAACTGCCATACTGTTTTTCATAGCAGCTGCGTTATTTTACATTACCACTGCTGCTGCTACTGCTGCTAAGTCGCTTCAGTCATGTCCAACTCTGTGTGACTCCATAGACGGCAGCCCACCAGGCTCCTCTGTCCCTGGGATTTTCCAGGCAAGAACACTGGAGTGGGTTGCCATATTACCGCTAGCAATGCACAAAGAATTTCTCCAATCCTTGCTAACATGTGCTATTTTCTGGTTGTTTGTTGTGTGTTTGTTTACAATAGTTATCCAAGTGGATGTGAAGTGGTATCACATTGAGATTTTGATTTTCATTTCCCAATAATTAGTGATGTTGAGCATCTTTTCATGTGCTTACTGGCCATTTGTATATTTCCTTTAGAGAAATGTTGGTTCAAGTCCTTTGGCCTTTTAATTGGGCTTTTTGTTGTTGAGTTGTAAGGGTTGTTTATACATTCTGGATATTAATACCTTCTCAGTTGATTTGTGCATGTTTTCTCAGTAATTGCTTTTTCAGTCCCTTGATAGTGTCTTTTGATGGCATAAAGCTTTTTATTTTGGTGAATTTTAATTTATTTTTTCTTTCATTGCCTATGTTTTTGGTGTCCTACCCAAGAAATAATTTCCAAGCTCAATGTGATGAAGATTTCCCGTATTTTTTCTTCTAAGAATTTTATACTTCAGGCATTTGATCTATTTGAGTTATTTTTTGCATGTGTATAAGGTTAAGCTGAGCGCCTAAGAGTTGATGCTTTTGAACTGTGGTGTTGGAGAAGACTCTTGAGAGTCCCTTGGACTGCAAGCAGATCCAACCAGTCCATCCTAAAGGAGATCAGTCCCATGTGTTCACTAGAAGGACTGATGCTGAAGCTGAAACTCCAATACTTTGGCCACCTCATGTGAAGAGCTGACTCATTGGAAAAGACCCTGCTGGGAGGGATTAGGGGCAGGAGGAGAAGGGGAAGACAGAAGATGAGATGGCTAGATGGCATCACCAACTCGATGGACATGAGTTTGGGTAAACTCCGGGAGTTGGTGATGGAAAAGCAGGCCTGGTGTGCTGCGATTCATGGGGTCGCAAAGAGTCGGACATGACTGAGTGACTGAACTGAACTGAAGATTAAGGTTAAATTTTCATTCTTTAAAATGTGGATATCCAGTGTTCCTAGAACCATTGATTCAAAAGACTGTCCTTTCTTCATTGAAGCTCTTGGCACCCTTGTTAAAAACCATTTGACCACGTATGTAAAGGGGGGAGCTCTCTCTTCTTATTCCATTGATCTTGATGTCTGTTCTTATTATGCTCATCAGTTCTTAAACAGTTGCTTAAAGACACGTTCCAACTAAACTAAAAAAAATAAAATACAAAAATAAAGGACAAGATAAGCCTTTAGGAGACAGAAGTGCCTAATTAGAATAACAATTGTATACAATCCCCAAGTGGTGGTTATACTGAGACCTAAAGAATAACCAGTACACATTTGAGCAAGAGGTCAGAAATTTCCAAGTGCAGATCTTAGGGATAGAAAGAGAGTCAGTTGATTATATAGAATTAGAGTGTTACCAGCTTGAGAATATAGTCAAGACAAGTGATATGGTAGGGCAGAGAAAGGAGGATCTATTTGAACTTAACTCTAGGAATGTTTCCTTTGAATGGCACAGCAGCAGTGATGTAACATGGGATCTAAGGGGAAGGAATGTAACCCAGTCCAACGACTGGATTCTACAGGAAACAGAATTTACATATTCATAATACTGTAAACATTGAGTTGTAAAGCAGTACCCCCATACCCATTTGCCTTGGCTTAAATAAGGCAAAAGATGACTACTTAAGGCCTTTGAGCTTAGTTGGAGAACAGCAGGAAAACCACAGACAAGGAAACTTCTTACTAACCACCTCCTTGCACTGAACATCACACAGGTGCTTTGAGGGACTAGATGACCAATCAGTGAACTTTAGACATTAGGGACCAAAAAATCCACCACATGTAACAACACCCAGAACCTCCCAAATCTGCAGTGACCTATGAAGACAGTCATGCCTGTGCAGAAGACCCTTGAAATTTCCCTTTACCCTTCCCCGATCTTTACTCAACTCCAACACCTTCCAGTCCCCTCTTTGATGAGAAATACCCTACTCAAAAGCCAATCAAGAAGACAGAGCTGAACTTTGCCTCCTGTCTCCTTGCTTGGCTGCCCCACAATAAAGCCTTTTCCCCCTGTTCTTTCCCTTGAGAAGAGGGCCTACTTGCTTGGATACAGTTGTTCACTAAAATTTCATTTTAAAAGTTAACCCATAAATGATTGACATATATATACATATATATATACCCTACATGTAAAATAGATAACTAATAAGGACCTACTGTAAAGCACAGGGAACTCTACCCAATACTCTATGACCTAAATGGGAAAAAAATCTAAAAAAGAGTGGATATATATATGTGCAACTGAGTCACCTTGCTGTACAGAAAAAACTAGTACAACATTGTAAATAAGCTACACTCCAATAAAAATTTTTAAAAATAAGCCATAAACAAATCAGAGACTTAATTGTATTCCAAGAAAGAATGTAAAGTTTATCCACCTTGACAATGGGGTTGGAGTTGAAGAGGTAGAAAGCCTGTGTATCAGTGTCTTAATGTTTATAGGGAGGAGTCAAGAGGTGTTGGCTGTGGCTTTTGGACCAGCAGGTGGAGGTTTAACAGGCTGTTTAAAATTGCAGAGGTGGGTCTTCCCTGGTGGACGAGTGGTTAAGACTTTACCTTCCAATGCAGGGGGTGTGAGTTTGACCCCTGGTCTGGATCCATGTGCCTCAAGGGAAAAAAAAAACAAAGAACAGAAACAAATTGTAACAAATTCAACAAAGACTTTAAAAATGGTCCACATCAAAAAACTTTATAAAAAATAAAAATAAAATTGCAGAGATGTCTACTAGAAGAGTTCTAAATAGTGATAAAACATGGGGAGGTAAGGAAAGAAAAAAGGAAGGCGAAGTAGGGAGATGCAGAGGAGGCAAGCCCTCACCTTTCAGTAGCAAGTAAGATGATACCATCGAAAAAGCTGTAAACACACACACCAATGAGCAAGTTAAAAGACTGTTGAGGCATCCCAAAGGGACTAGAAACAAGTATTTTTAAAGTTTTGCCTCCAAAGAGCGAACTAGTGGTTGTAAAGATTGAGCAGCAAACTCTTCTTTTCATTCTAAGCCCTTCTGTTTGATGATTTAACCACATGCATATCTTGCTTTGATAGTATAAAGTAAAATACAAAATACAATTCAACTTCCCAGGCAATCCGGTGATTGGGACATCCCCTTCTGGTGCAGGGAATGCAGGTTCAGTCCCTGGTAGGGGAGCTAAGATCCCACATGCCTCTTAGCAAAGAATCAAAACATAAAACAAATAATATTGTAACAAATTCAATAAAGACTTTGAAAATGGTCCACATCAAAAAAAATCTAAAAAATGCAAGGCCAAATGAAAAGAAAATAGATCAGATTAAAATTCATAAATCAGAATAATTTGAAATACTGATTTGATTACAAACTATTGTTTAATTTACTAATGATTCAGTGATGGGCATCTTTAAGCAATGTGGGTGCCATCTGCATTTCATTGTTAGTCCTGACCTGCTTGATGAAGATGGTCTTCAAGCTGAAGTGATGGAAGTAGGCTATTAAAGATTCATCTTAAAGAGTGTCTGAAATTAAAATGTAAATCATTTGGTTAAATGAGTTTCTTAAAAAATTCAGTTCATAAATAGCTTATTTGTAAAGGGAAAGCAATTAAAAATGCTGAGATTATGTCTGAATCTATTATAGCAAAGTTTCACTGATCGAGAACCCAAGTATCTGACCCCTTAATCTATCATGGAAAGAACACCAGAATCGGAGTATAAGTGATGAAATTATGTATTTATTTGACTGCATCAGTTCTTAGTTGCCACTCTGCTTACTTGCCCTGCCACATGTGGGATCTTAGTTCCCCAGTCAGGGACTGAACCTGCGTCCCCTGCATTGGAAGGAGGATTCTCAACCACTGCCCACCAGAGAAAATTCTTTTTCACCCTTCGGCAAAATTCTTAAGAGACAAAACCTCCATGTCTCAGTATTTTACCAAGACAGCTTCTCATCTCCCTTTAGTTAGATATATTCATAGATATTGATATTAATATAGACATACAATCCTAAATTTGCAGAGAGGTTAGCTTTACTGGTAGCTCAGATAGTAAACAATCTGCCTGCAATGCAGGAGACCCGAGGGTTAGGAAAGATCCCTTAGAGAAAGGAATGGCTACCCATTCCAGTATTCTTGCCTGGAGAATTCCATGTACAGAGGAGCCTGGCAGGCTATAGTCCATGGAGTTGCAAAGAGTCAGACTCAACTGAGGGACTAATACTTTAGCCAATCTCTACCTACAGAATATATTTAAAAGTAGGCAGAAAAGGGAGTATAACAGGAGCTATTTGACAGTATGAAGAATGACTACTAAAAGCAAAGGAAGAGACATTAAAAAAAAATAAGGCAGACACAAGAGCTTTAAAAAAAAGCAGTTAGCGGTGTTCAGTTTGCTGACAAATCATCCTTCACACCAAAAACCCCAAAGAGATGGTGCAGCTTCAACATTGCTGTAATCACTACCTGTACGTTGACGCTCAAATCTAGATTTCTAACTTGGGCCAGTCTTCTGTTCTACAGACATGTTTATTCAACTACCCATTGAATGTCTTCAGCTGGGTATGTCACAGGCCACTTGGATTTCCTCATCCTCAGTCTATTCCCAAAGCTGCAACTCCTGATTTCCTATTTCAGTGGCAAAACTCCAGAGCACTGATCTGTATGGTTTTATACATGATTTCTTCTCTCTTGAACAGATTCCCAGCTGAGAGAAATGCCTAAGAAATACTCATTTGCAAGACCCAGTAGCTGAAGCATCACGTCCTGAATTGAGACTTCCAGTCCTACCTGGGTCTCCAAAAGGGTCTCCCTTATACTCTGTTATACAGACATTTCTTGCTGTGCATGTAACGCTGTATCACTTGAATCCCTCTACAAGACTGTAAGTTCCTTGAAGGTACAGTCTGCATCTTAATTGCCATTGGCCATAGTCCCAGACCCCCACACTCTGCTCCATGAATGTTTACTGAGCAAATCAGTGAGTTATATAGAAGATATCAAATTATTTTAACAAGAGAAAAAATATTAACAGGCAATTCTCGAGTGGAAAAAATGCAAATATATAGTAAACATAGGAAATATGCTCAAACTTACAAGTTGTTAAGAAAATGAACAAACAAACCAACAAACAAAACCAACTGATAATTTGGAATGCCAAAGATGGAAAAGGTTGATAACTTCTAGTGTTGCCCAGGATACATAGAACTGGCATTATTGTACACAGTTGGTGGAACTGAAAAAATTACAACTGTTATTGCAAGCAATTTAGTGATAGTTATTAAAATGTAAAATGTATACTTTTTTTTTCCTTCTCTGATAGCTCAGTTGGTAAAGAAAAGTGAAAGTGAAAGTCACTGACCCTATGGACTGTAGCCCTCCAGGCTCCTACTGTCCATGGAATTCTCCAGGCAAAAGTACTGGAGTGGGTTGCCATTCCCTTCTCTGGGGGATCTTCCTGACCTAGGGATCAAACCTCAGTTGGTAAAGAATCCACCTGCAATTCAGGAGACCCTGGTTCAATTCCTGGGTCAGGAGGATCCCCTGGAGAAGGGTTAGGCTACCCACTCCAGTATTCTTGGGCTTCCCTGGTGGCTCAGCTGTTAAAGAATCTGCCTGCAGTGTGGGAGACCTGCGTTCAATCCCTGGGTTGGGAAGATCCCCTGGAGAAGGGAATGGCTACCCACTCCAGTATTCTGGCCTGGAGAATTCCGTGGACTGTATAGACCATTGGATCACAAGAGTCGGATACAACTGAGCGACTGTCACATACATTTTTTGATCCAGAAATCTCACTTCTGGGAATTTATCTGACAGAAATAAAAGTACAGTAATTCATTATATAATTTTAGTTACAATTTCTTCCAAACAAACAGCAAACAAACAAAACAACTCCTAGAAGTCTAATCAATATGAACATCAGTAGAGAAAATCCATGAAAATAAATACATCCATGAAAATAAAGTGAAAGTCACTCAGGCATGTCTGAGTCTTTGCGACCCCATGGACTATATTGTCCATGGAATTCTCCAGGCCAGAATACTGGAGTGGGTAGCCTTTCCCTTCTCCAGGAAATCTTCCCAATCCAGGGACTGAACCCAGGTCTCCCGCATTGCAGGTGGATTCTTTACCAGCTGAGCTACTATAAGCCCATGATACATCCATACTGTAAAAAAAAACAAATGCATGTGTGGTTACTTAGAAAAAATTGTCCACAATATACTGAGTCAAATATTCAGTTTCAGAATTATTTATATTATGTTACAATTTAAAAAATATATGTATGTATTCTTGCACAAGCAAAATAAAAATATAGAAAGATAATATTGCCGGGAAAAAGGGGTAGAAGAATAATTTTGTTTTGTATACTTCTGAGTTATTTGAATTGTTTTTATTTTAAAATGAGTAATTTTAATACATGGAAAAGTACAGACACTGTAACAGACACCTGTCTACCCATCACTTAGGTATGCTCCAGCTCTCTTTTTACAAAAAGAATAAAGTGTCATAGATAGAGCTGAAGCCATTTCACCCACCTCCAGATCCCACTCTTCTTCCCACTCTCCCCAGAGGTAACCATTATCTTAATGTGGGAAGGAATCTTTCCTGTGCATGACTTTTTTTCCTTTGCCCATGCCCTGCCAGCTCTGTCTGATTTTAATCAGTATATACGTTTCTATTAATCATGCTTTTTGCCTTCAGTTCAGTTCATTTCAGTTCAGTCGCTCAGTCGTGTCTGACTCTTTGCAACCCCATGAATTGCAGCACACCAGGCCTCCCCGTCCATCACCAACTCCCGGAGTTCACTCAGACTTGCATCCATCGAGTCGGTGATGCCATCCAGCCATCTCATCCTCTGTCGTCCCCTTCTCCTCCTGCCCCCAATCCCTCCCAGCATCAGAGTCTTTGCCAATGGGTCAACTCTTCACATCAGGTGGCCAAAGTACTGGAGTTTCAGCTTTAGGATCATTCCTTCCAAAGAAATCCCAGGGTTAATCTCCTTCAGAATGGACTGGTTGGATCTCCTTGCAGTCCAAGGGACTCTCAAGAGTCTTCTCCAACACCACACTTCAAAAGCATCAGTTCTTCGCACTCAGCTTTCTTCACAGTCCAACTCTCACATCCATACATGACTACTGGAAAAACCATAGCCTTGACCAGACGGACCTTTGTTGGCAAAGTAATGTCTCTGCTTTTGAATATGCTATCTAGGTTGGTCATAACTTTCCTTCCAAGGAGTAAGCGTCTTTTAATTTCATGGCTGCAGTCACAATCTGCAGTGATTTTGGAGCACAGAAAAATAAAGTCTGCCACTGTTTCCACTGTTTCCCCTGTTTCCCCATCTATTTCCCATGAAGTGATAGGACCAGATGCCATGATCTTTGTTTTCTGAATGTTGAGTTTTAAGCCAACTTTTTCACTCTCCACTTTCACTTTCATCAAGAGGCTTTTGAGTTCCTCTTCACTTTCTTCCATAAGGGTGGTGTCATCTGCATATGTGAGGTTATTGATATTTCTCCCAGCAATCTTGATTCCAGCTTGTGCTTCTTCCAGCCCAGCGTTTCTCATGATGTACTCTGCATATAAGTTAAATAAGCAGGGTGACAATATACAGCCTTGATGTACTTTTCCTCTTCGGAACCAGTCTGTTGTTCCATGTCCAGTTCTAACTGTTGCTTCAGAGAGCTTCAGTTCATCAGTGTTAGGATATCTGTGAATGATTTTATAATTTACTTGTGCAAAGATGCATTCATAAACAATCAAGGTCTCTTTTTGTGTGTATAAGTTAAAATAAATGGCAGCATTTTTTTCTGTCTTTGCCTGCTACTTGCTTTTTATATTCAGCATTCCTTTCCAGCATTATCCATGTTGATGTAGTTAATTTATTTTAATTGCCTATAATGTTCTAATATACAACCTTACCAACACTTATTTGTTCTGCCATTCATGGAGATGAATGATGTCATGCATATTATTTATATCTTCCTTTTTAAGCATTTTTAATTGAAGTATAGCTAATTTACAAAGTTGTGTTAGTTCCAGATATACAGCAAATGATTCAGTTATTTATATATATTTACTTGCGGTTTCCTAGGTGACTCAGTGACAAAGAATCTGCTTGCCAATGCAGGAGATGTGGGTTTGATTCCTGGGTCTGGGAGATCCCCTGGAGAAGGAAATGGCAACCCACTCCAATCTTCTTGCCTGGGAAATCTCATAGACAGAGGAGCCTGGCAGGCTACAGTATGGGGTCCCAAAAGAGTCAGACAGAGTCGAGCAACTGAGATATATATATATCTCCTTTTTCAGATTATTTTCCATTATAGATTATTACAAGATATTGAATGTAGTTCCCTGTGCCATACAGTAGGTCCTTGTTGTTTATATATTTTATATCCAGTAGTGTGTATAGGTTAAGCCTAACTCCCAGTTTATCCTACCCTTTTCTGCTTTGGTCACCAAAAGTTTTGTGTCTATGAGTCTATACCTGTTTTATAAATAACTTCATTTCTATCTCTTTTTAGATTCCACATAAAAGGGATATTGTGTGATATTTGTCTTCCTCTGTCTGCCTAATTTCACTTAATATGATAATCTCTGTATGCATGAGATTATGTGCGTGTTCCAAGGTCCTCTCTAGGTTTGTAGCTAAAAGTGGAATTGAAGGACCATAGAGGCTTTCTATTGGATTGCTCAACTTTTTTTTTAAATTCCTCACCTTTTTATCCCTTGACTGGTTTAATGTTATAGATATTTTTCTTATTGATTTAGTAACTATCCTTACATTTTTAACATGCAGGTTTGAAAAAAAGCTGATAATAAGCAAAAGGTCTGACTTCATCTTGAACAATAGAAGCATCTTAGAATGCATGGACTTGAATATCTGTGCTTCCTATCTTCCTGTCATGGCTGTGAAATAGTTTACCTTCACATTCTTTTAAAATCTTTTAACTTCAAATTAGTCTCTGCTCTTGTTCTTACAGTTAGTGTCTATTTAGATTTATCCAGATGTTTCCTAATGTCTTTGTTTTTCTATGCTCCATATATATCCTAGTCCTTTCATGATCAATACAACTTTTCCTACAATAGTGCTCATTTCATATGCTAGCAAGGTAATACTCAAAATCCTTCAAGCTAGGCTTCAACAATACATAAACCAAGAACTTTCAGATATACAGCTGGATTTAGAAAAGGCAGAGGAACCAGAGATCAAATTGCCAACATAGAAAAAGCAAGGGAATTCCAGAAACACATCTACTTCTGCTTCATTGACTATGCTAAAGCCTTTGACTGTGTGGATCACAAAAAACTGTGAAAAATTCTTAAAGAGACAGGAATACCAGAACACCTTACCTGCCTCCCGAGAAACCTGTATATAGATCAAGAAGTAACAGTTAGAACAGGACATGAAACAACAGACTGGTTCAAAATTGAGAAAGAAGTTCGTCAAGGTTATATAATGTTACCCTCCTTATTTAAGTTATGTGCAGAGTACATCATGTGAAATACCAGGCTGGATGAATCACAAGCTGGAATCAAGATTGCTGGGAAAAATATCATCAACCTCAGATATGCAGATGATACCACTCTAATTGTAGAAAGTGAAGAGAAACTTAAAAACCTCTTGATGAAGGTGAAAGGAGAGTTAAAAAGTTGGCTTAAAACTCAACATTCAAAAAACTAAGATCATGACATCTGGTCTCATCGCTTCATGGCAAATGAATGGGGGAAAGTGGAAACAGTGACAGATTTCACTTTCTTGGGCTCCATAATCACGCCCTGATAGCTCAGTTGTTAAAAGCCTAATGACATCTGCAAACAACGCAGGAGACCTCAGTTCGATTCCTGGGTCAGGAAGATCCCCTGGAGAGGGGATAGGCTCCCCACTCCAGTATTCTTGGGTTTCCCTTGTGGCTCAGCTGGTAAAGAATCTACCTGGAATGCGGGAGACTTGGGTCCAATCCCTGGGTTGGGAAGATGCCCTGAAGAAGGGAAAGGCTACCCTCTCCACTGTTCTTGCCTGGAGAATTCCATGGACAGAGGAGCCTGGCAGGCTACAGTCCGTGGGTTCACAAGAATCAGACATGACTGAATGACTAACACTTTAACTTTCTCTTTTTCCCCACTATATCTTTATCTTTCAGTTTTACAGAAATGCAGAAGCCAATACCCCTACAATTGTGTCATGTTTTGCCTAACGACATTTTTATATTCTGTTGAAATAAGAGAAGGAGAGTGAAAACAAAGAGCTCCAGTTCTGAAAAGAAGATCAAACTAATAAGCCAGAAATGTATGTAATTGCCTAGCTACTCCTAGGTATTAGTATTTACATGTGTGTATATATATAGTATATAAATATATAAGTCAATATATCTATTAAATTTTATTTTATTTTATATATTAAAAATTTATATATTTATGTGAATATTTATGTTTATATGATTGTGGTTCCTATGTGTATTTGTGTGAAGAACATGAATATAAGGGAAAACCATTCATTCCCATACTCATTTTTCTAATACCATCCCAGGTGGCACTAGTAGTAAAGAACCTGTCTGCCAGTGCAAAAGGTGTAAGAGATGTGGGTTCAGTCCCTGGCATGACAGTTCACTCCAGTGTTCTTGCCTGGAGACTCCCATGGACAGAGGAGCTCGGCAGGCTATAGTCCATAGGGTCTCAAAGAGTTGGACATGACTGAGCAACTAACACTCACGTTTTTACGAGCTAGTTCATTTCCTACATTCTCTTGGGTCCTTTACATTATGTACTGATGAGCTGTTTCTTCTAATAAGCTGAAGTCCACAATTTATTCAGATTTCCTTAGTTTTTACCTGACGTCCCTTTTCTGTTCCAGGAGTCCATCCTAGATGCTACGTTACACTCAGATGCCAGGTTCCTCTGGGCTGGACATTTTCTCAGACTTTCTTCATTTTTGTTGATTTTGAAAATTTTGAGGAATACTAGTTATGCATTTAGTACAATGTACCACTGTTGGGATTTTTTTCTGGTGTTTTTCTCATCATTAATGTGAGGTTATGAGTTTGGGGGAAGAATATAGAAAAAGAGATGAAAGAAGATCCACTTACAAAAAGCACCATTCTCATCACATACCATCAACATGATTTATCACCGTCAATGTTGGCCTCGGGCACTTGACTGAGGGGGTGTTTGTCAAATTCCTCCACTACAAAGCTACTCTTTTTTTTTTACAATTAATTTTTATTTTAATATAGTTGCTTTACAATATTGTGTTAGTTTCTACCATACAACAAAGTGAATCAGCTGTGTGTGTATATATGTCCCCTCTTTTTTGAATTTCCTTCCCATTTGAGTCACCACAGAGTATTAAGTAGAATTCTCTGTGCTATGCAGTAGGTTCTCATCAGTTATCTATTTTATACTAGTGTCAACAGTGTATATATTTGTTAATCCCAATCTTCTAATTCATCCCACCTCCCTCCCCTGTTTGGTGTTCATACCTTTGTTCTCTATGTCTGTGTTTCTATTTCTGTTTTGCAAATAAGATAATCGATACCATTTTTGCAAAGCTACTCTTTTCTCCTCTTTCCCCACTGCAGTCTTTGGAAGGCAGTCACTGTGCACTGCCCATACTTACGGGATGAGGAATTATGCTCCATCTTCTTGAGGGTGGAGTAGTTATAAAAATCACTGAAGTTCTTCTGCACAGAGGATCTGTCTCTTCTCACTGTTTGTCTGTTTATCTATCATTCATATCAGTATGGACTCACAGATACTTATTTTACATGTTAGGTTATAATCCAGTACTACCTTATTTTCTTGCTTAAATTATTGCAGCTTCGGCCATTGGGAGCTGTTTCAATTGACTCCTGAGCCCTTGACATCCCCATTATTGGTGCCTTTTTGGCACTTTCTTTCTTTTTTTTTTTTTTTTTTTTTACTTTTTGTTGGAGTATAGTTTTTTTTACAATGTTGTATTGGTTTCTGAAAGTGAAAGTGTTAGTCTCAGTTGTGTCCAACTCCTTGTGACCCCATGGACTGTAGCCCACCAGGCTCCTCTGTCCATGGAATTCTCCAGGCAAGAATACTGGAGTGGGTTACCATTTCCTTCTCCAGGGGATCCTCCCGACCCAGTGACTGAACCCAGGTCTCCTGCATTGCAGGCAGACTCTCCTGACTGAGCCCTCAGGGGAGACCTGTATTGGTTTTCACTGTACAGCAAAGTAAATCAGCCACACAGATACATATATGCCCTCTTCCTTGAGTTCCTTCCCATTTAGGTCATCACAGAGCACTGAGTTCTCTGTGCTATACAGTAGGTTCTCATTAGTTCTCTATTTTGTACAAAGTAGTGCATATATATCAATCCCAATCTCTGATCCATCCCACCATCCCCCTCCCCAGCACTTTCTTACTATCTGGCACTATAAGATACTCCAGGCTCACCATGTACATTTCTTGTTCCAGCTCTATACTCAGGATTTCTCCAAGGCTCCTCAGTTCTTTTGTTGAAGAATGGTAGAGAAGTGGAGATCTGAGCATTGGGTGTGCTCATTCCTGCTGGAGTGTTTATTTCTAGGGCTTCTCAGTTAACAGAGCCAGAAATTCCATAGGTGCATAATAACTTATCCTGTATATTTATTTGTATCTACAGGTCTATCTGTGTATACATCTGTACTTGTATTAAGCTAAGTAGGGAGTTCACACTGATGTCTCCAATTCTAATCTATTATCACATAGATCATTCTAGTTTTCCCCCTTTGTTTGTCTGTAACATTCCACTTCCAATGGAGAGAAACCTGGCTTCCACCTTCTGCCATCCATTTACTTAATTGTCTAATTCCAGGATCCGTGTATAGTGGTTTCAGTTTATAAGCTTTTATTGAAGAAAGTTGAAGCCAATTACTCATTCCTAAGTGCCATTATGGACTGCCCATAAGAATGGCAATAGGCATCTATCTGCTATTATTAGTGCCATTTGGAAAGTGTTAGGAAAATTAAAATAATCATCAAATATTTGTCTTACATGTAAATGGATTCTATTCGATTCTACCAACATTTGCAAAGAGCATCCCATATTATTGACAGGTACAGATGAAGGTGTGGGGGTGGGTAATGAAGGGGAGTTGCATAGCAAAAAGGAAGGACAGAAACTTTACCTTGGGGAAGACAGAGAAGCTTTACAGAGCTGGTATTTGACCTGAGCTTTGAATGCTCATGCTCAGTCGCTAAGTCGTGTCCGACTCTTTGCGACGCCATGGACTGTAGCCTGCCAGGCTCCTTTCTCTATGGCATTTCCCAGGCAAGAATACTGGAGTGGACTGCCATTTCCTCCTCCAGGGGATCTTCCTGACCCAGGGTTTGAACCCACAATCTCCCGCATCAGCATGTGGATTCTTTACCACTAAGCCACCTTGGTGACCTGGGCCTTAAATAAAAGCAGACACTGAAGAAATTCAAGAAAGAGAGAGAGATGGCAAAAGAGGGAGATAAAGAGGATCCTGGGTCAAGGGAATAATAGGCATGAAGGCGCAAAGGCATGACAGTGCACATTGTTCTTAAAAAATTCTCAGTATCCCATTTACCTTCTCCTGATAATATCCTATGGCTGCTTAGTGACATTATTTCCTAGTAAACCATAAATATGAATGATTAATGGAGGTTTATGCTTTGGAAACACAGTGACATTTATAACATCTGCACTATTTCCAGTGTGGGACAAACAGTGCAAAAGTGAGTTACTAACAGCATCCTCTGAGAATTAGCTTTTTTAAACAACAGACACGGAGATTATGCCTGAGGAAGTGATGGAATAATTAGGTTTGTGATCTCTTGGGTCTAATGGAACAAATCACTTCTTTTTTTTTTTTTTACTTGAGATTGGCCCAATGATTAAACCATGCTTTTAAAAATGTCAGAATATTATCCTACCCTTTCTGAGTGAAAGTTAAAGTGTTAGTCTTTCAGTTATATCTGACTCTTTTGTGATCCCATGGACTGTAGCCCACCAGGTTTCTCTGTCCATGGGATTCTCCAGGCAAGAATACTGTAGTGGGTTGCCATTTCCTTCTCTGGGTAATCTTTCCAACCCAGGGATCGTACCCGGGTCTCCTGCATTGCAGGCAGATTCTTAACTATCTGAGTCACAAGAGGAGCCCATATGACCTAAACACTGTATAATCTTCTCCAAGGTTATATGAAAATGGAAAATACATTTTTTTAGGAGTTAAAAGAGCAATCATCAAAAATTTATTTTATCTGTTTGGGTCTATCATACTTAGTAACTTGTTTTGTCTAATTTTTATAAAGGTAACCTGCATCCCTGTATAATGACATTATGCCCACATGTTCTTTCTCTTTGTAGTTATCATCACCATTTCCTATTTATCACTTCAATACTCATCAGCGTTCTCAAACCAGAGCCATCTATTCTCAATACCTAGAATTCTTTACAACATCAACTTTAATCAAAAGCGATCCTCTTGAAAATACCATCAATGATTTTAACTTCATTCCAAAATATTGGGTTTAAACCTAGAAAATACAAAAACATGGAGCCTAAAGTTTTTAAAATAGTAGTTCAGTTCAGTTCAGTCACTCAGTCATGTCTGACTCTTTGCGGCCCCATGAATCGCAGCACACCAGGCCTCCCTGTCCATCACCAACTCCTGGAGTTCACTCAGACTCATGTCCATCGAGTCGGTGATGCCATCCAGCCATCTCATCCTGTCATCCCCTTCTCCTCCTGCCCCCAATCCTTCCCAGCATCAGAGTCTTTTCCAATGAGTCAACTCTTCGCATGAGGTGGCCAAAGTATCGGAATTTCAGCGTTAGCATCATTCCTTCCAAAGAAATCCCAGGGCTGATCTTCTTCAGAATGGACTGGTTGGATCTCCTTGCAGTCCAAGGGACTCTCAAGAGTCTTCTCCAACACCACAGTTCAAACGCATCAATTCTTCGGCGCTCAACCTTCTTCACAGTCCAACTCTCACATCCATACACGACCACAGGAAAAACCATAGCCTTGACCAGACGGACCTTAGTCAGCAAAGTAATGTCTCTGCTTTTCAATATGCTATCTAGGTGGGCCATAACTTTTCTTCCAAGGAGTAAGCGTCTTTTAATTTCATGGCTGCAGTCACCATCTGCAGTGATTTTGGAGCCCCCCAAAATAAAGTCTGACACTGGTTCCACTGTTTCCCTATTTCCCATAGTAATAAGCTAGTGTTAAAATTTTATCTATTAAATTAGAATAAAGATAACTAACTCTAAAGCATAAAGGGATGAATTTAGAACATGGAAAGTAGCCTCTACAAACCAGAGCCTCAAGGTGGAAGGTACCTGCATGAACATATCAATTCATTTATGTTTGGGGATAATTTATTAAAGCAGCAAATACTACCTTAACTAATCTACCAATTCTACTTGAAAGGATTAGTGCATGATTCAAAGTTGAGTTCTTAGTCATATATGAGGTTTTTCAAGGAATTCATATAGGAGAGATGGGAGTGGGACGGGATGGAGCAATTGTATACAGAAAATAGCATGAGCAAAGGTGTAAGAATCTGAAAACATGGTCATATAAAATGTTATCAGTCATTCAGTATGATATCATATATCACATATGTTAATTATATATTACTTATATATGTACTTTTAGATGTATAATGATTCAATTTTAGTATATGTTGCTTAATGATCACCACAATAAGCCTAGTTAACGTCTGTCTCCATATGTGTTACATACATAGCAGTGTTTTATAAATATAACAGAAAAAGTGGAAAAGACCTAAATATTACTCACAGGGAATAAATTGTGGTCTAGCCACATAATGAAATATTATCTAGCAGTTAAAAACCCCTGAGAAGTGCATTCATTTGTGACAATAAGGATAGATTTAAAAAATAGGTTGAATGAAGAAAACTGAGTTGAAGAGAACTTTATTACACTATGGTAGAATTTATGCAAAAATTTGAAAATAAAAAAATAATACAAATATGTATATAACAAAATATAAAAGATTACATTGAAGAATATGTGACATGTTGATAGTGGCTGGCTCTGGGGAGAGAAGAAAATGGAACTGGGGAGGGAGAATTTAAAGTACTTCCATTTTATTTATAATATTTTTCTTTATAAGATGCAAAACCCCACAAAAATGAATTGGACAGAGGTATATTACAATGTTAATAGGTAGTGACTGTGGAAGGTAACACTTTGGACAGTTTTCTTCCTACTCTTCATATATTTTCTCATTTTTTAAATATTCTAAAATGACCAAGTATTACTTTTATAATTATCCCCCTATTTTTTAAAACCATTCATGTCATAGGAACAATCATGGCAACCTTCACTTTAGAAGAAAAGCTTGGTAGCACTCAGCAGGGGATATGAAGGAAGCCTTATCAGTTACATCTACTGTTCTTTCCTAGTCAGGGGAAAGCCAGTGGGCTTACTGCTGCTGCTACTGCTAAGTCGCTTCAGTCGTGTCCGACTCTGTGTGACCTCATAGACGGCAGCCCACCAAGCTCCACCATCCTTGGGATTCTCCAGGCAAGAACACTGAAGTGGGTTGCCGTTTCCTTCTCCAATGCATGAAAGTGAAAAGTGAAAGTGAAGTCGCTCAGTTGTGTCCGACCCTTAGTGCCCCATGGACTGCAGCCCACCAGGCTTTTCTGTCCATGGGATTTTCCAGGCAAGAGTACTGGAGTGGGTTGCCATTGCCTTCTCAGAGAGATGATAATTTATAACAATAGGATGTTCTGACTTCAGCAATGCTTATGATTCTCTCCTATTTTGTACTGAGGACATGGAGAAAAGAGCTTCTGGAGTTATAATTTTCATTAGAATTTTCCCAGGGTCACAAACAGATTAATAAGATATGTGGGTGAATCCCTAGTGATTGTGTATATATGTAATATATGTGGTCTACTTTTAGCCATGTTCAAAAAGAAAACTTTCTGGTACTCTTTCTTTCTTTTAAATTTTAACCTCTGAAGTACATTTACAATTTTGGTACTCTTTCTAAATGTATTATGCCTTAATTTTTTCCTCCTCCTCAAAATCTTCTCACTCTCCCACACTTAGATCTCTTAAATCAACCTCTCTTTCTATTGCCTTCTTTCTCATTCATCATTTTTTTTTAAAACCAATCAAGCCAAAAGGCAGCCTGTCACAATGTGAGGAATATGGAATTTGAAATGAGAAACAGTAGATCTGCTTCTGATTAGTTACATGATATGGAGCACATGACCATCTTTCTGTGCCTCAGTTTATCTCTCAGTTGGAGAAAGTATCACCTGGACCTCAGGTGAATGACTTTGCTAGAACAACCAGATCACAGCTGTTAATGTTATTTGTAAACAAAAAAAGCCCAAGTCAAGTTTTACCAGCTTTCTCGAAATAAATGAGCAGCTCTAGGATATCCAAGATGGAGGAAGGGTATAGTCATGTCCTTGACAGTCAATGAGCTGAACAATTTGAGGTGTTCATTTCAGTTCAGTCACTCAGTCATGTCCGAGTCTTTGCGACCCCATGGACTGCAGCGCACCAGGCCTCCCGTCCATCACCAACTCCTGGAGTTTACTCAAACTCAGGTATATTGAGTCGGTGATGCCATCCAACCATCTCATCCTCTTTCGTCCCCTTCTCTTCTCACCTTCAATCTTTCCCAGCATCAGGGTCTTTCCAAATGAGTCAGCTCTTCGCATCAGGTGGTCAAAGTATTGGAATTTCAGCTTCAACATCAGTCCTTCCAATGAACATTCAGGACTGATTTCCTTTAGGATGGACTGGATGGATCTCCTTGCAGTTCAAGGGACTCTCAAGAGTCTTCTCCAACACCACAGTTCAAAAGCATCAATTCTTCAATGAGGTGCCTCTAAATGCAAATTACTAATTAATCTATGAGCTTGTACATGGGACACCCTGCTGTTCAGGGTGTCCTTACCACCCATGTCCATCAAGCAAGTCAGTGACCCTGGTACTTTTTTTTTTAGCTTTACATTTTTCTGTTCTTGGACTGACTTCTTGACCGACATCCCATGAATTCAATTGCATACTGCCACAATCCAAACCAAATAGAAATGTGGTAATATTAATAGTTGTTCATTCATTCAATTTTAAATTTATTTTTTTCTTTTTTCTTTTTACTTTTCACCAGTATATAATACCTGTTTACTCCTTTTTAATTTAATTTTTATAATTTATTTATTTATTTTAATTGGAGAGTAATTACTTTACAATATTGTGATGGTTTTGTGCTTTAGGCACTTATCCTTGTAGAAGAAGTGTGTTAGTCACTCAGTCATATCTGACTCTTTGTGACCCCATGGACTATAGCCCACCAGGCTCCTCTGTCCATGGAATTCTCCTGGCTAGAATACAGGAGTGGGTAGCCATTCCCTTCCCCAGGGGCTCTTCCTGACCCAGAGATAGAACCAGAATCTCCTGCATCGCAGGTAGATTCTTTACTGTCTGAGCCACCAGGGAAGCCCCATCCTTGTAGAAGGAAACAGGCAATAAACTCAACCAGTCAGGAAATTATATAAATTGTTAGAAAGTGATCTATACTATGTGATATGGCTGTCATAAGGCAGGGGAAGGCTAGGGAATAAAAGATAGGACTGCCTTTTGATAGGATTGTATCGAGGCCTGGAGGAGCTGCCTCTGGTCTTCAGCTACGGGAAGTGCATATTTGTTTTCTTTTGCTCCTGTAAAATGTTACCCCAAACCTCCTGTAAAAAGTTACCCCAAAACAGCACATGCTGTCTCAAGGTTTTTGTAGGTCAGAAGTCTTGGGTTGGCTTGGCTGCTTCCTCTGCTTTAGGTCTCACAGGGCCGAAATCAAGATATAGACAGGCTTGGACTCATCTCTGGGCTCTGGTGAAGAAGTCACTTTCTGACCACTCAAGTCTTTGGCAGAATTGGTTCCCTGAAGTTGTAGGACTAAAGTCCTCATTTCCTTTCTGGCTCTCAGCTGGAATTCTCTCAGCTTCTAAAGGCACCCTGCATGTCTTTGACAGCACAGCAAGGCCTTCTCATGCTTTTAATTTCTCTGACAACCTCCTGCTGCAGTTCTGCCCTTAGTGGGAGAAAGTTCACTGCTTTTAAGGGTCCATGTGGTTATACTGGTCTCTTATCCAGGATAATCTTCCTACCTTATGGTCTCTGACTTTAATTACATTGGTAAAAACCCCTTTTTTGCTATGCATTGGAGCAATTACAGGTCCTAGGGATAAGGTTGTGAGCATCTTTGCAAGGACATTATACCTCCCACAAAGTTTAAGGGGTCCAGCTGCTGCACCAAGGAAGGTCCATGCCTGGGACACATGAGATTCTCTGACAGCTGGCTTTTGGCTTTGGGGCTTCCCAGGTGGTGCAGTGGTTTCAAAAAAAATCTGCCTGCTAATGCAGGAGATGCAAGAAATACGGGTTCTGTTCTGGGGTTGGGACGATCCCCTGGAGAAGGAAAAAGGCAATGCACTCCAGTATTCTTGCCTGAGAAATCCCATGGACAGAGGAGCCTGGACAGAACTACAGCCTGGGCTGTAGTTCATGGGGTCACAAAGAGTTGGACACAACTGAAGCAACTTAGCAAGCACATTTAAGAGATATCGTGTGATTTTTGATCCTCAGTTTCCTCTGTAAAATGAAACAAATGATACAGACATAACTGAGCATTCACACACGTACGACTTTGGCTTAAGGACTCCTGCCAGGAGCCAGCATGAGGAATCCCACCCATGGCAAAGGTCATGAGGAAGGAAGCCCAACAAAATGCAAAGGCATGATCTGGCTTCAGGTGTTCCCCCTGAGTTTTCCTGAACATCTACCCCCAAAAACCAGAGTCAGCCTGATTTTATTGTACTGTGCTTTTCCACTCTTCTGACACTCTCTGGAAAAAGTTAACTTAGGGCTTCAGTCTTCTGCATTTGAAAGGAGTATTTCAGCCCCTCTGATGGCTCTCTACCTTGCCTTACCCGGACTTTTACAACTATGCATGTGATTGTTTACAGCCCCCTCCAACTGTGAGAGGCATGGGAAGCCTAAAACATAAAGCCTTTCAAAGAGTTAAAAGTTATTAGAGTAGCACTGGTGTAAGATTTCACTATTGAGCCAATGCTTGTTGCTGCTGGTGCTGCTAAATCACCTCAGTCGTGTCTGACTCTGTGACCCCATAGATGGCAGCCCACCAGGCTCCTCAGTTCCTGGGATTCTCCAGGCAAGAACACTGGAGTGGGTTGCTATTTCCTTCTCCAATGAATGAAAGTGAAAAGTGAAAGTGAAGTTGCTCAGTCGTGTCAGACCCTCAGCGACCCCATGGACTGCAGCCTTCCAGGCTCCTCCATCCATGGGATTTTCCAGGCAAGAGTCCTGGAGTGGAGTGCCATTAAGTTCCCATATCTCTTATCCACTGTGCACCTGGGAGCACATTCGTTAACATAGTTAGAATGAAAGAAAAAACAAGCGTAGCCTTGAAACTGACCACATCAGACTTTTGAGCTAATTGGTTCTTTCTTTGTTGTAACTTATTGCACCTTTGCTTCCTGAAAATGTAATTTTGTTTGATACTTTCTGAGGCTGACATAGGTTAGAAAATTGAAGAAAAAACACTTCAAGGGAAAATAAGTTTTCTGGTTGAGCAGCCTTTATCAAAAGAGGGTCTTAAAATGTTTCACAGGCCTCCAAGGCCAGAAGATAATGTACACAACATTGTTGTTGGGAAAGGTACAAAAGTCCTTTTAAAAAATAAAGTTATTGGGGCCTCGCTCACTGAAGCAGCTTGGTCTACCCATGTCTTCGTTATTTTCTGGCTGAATTCCCATCTGGGGCATGGAGGCTCGCCATGTCTACTTACTTGCCCTGGCTTCAAAGACCCACGAGAAAGGGAGCCCAAGGCGGGGCACCCTCCACTATTCAAATGGATGCTGGTGGCCTAATGTAGATGGTGCAAACCTCTTGTCTCGAGGTTTTATTAGTTCTCCACGTAAACCAAGTTATTCAGCCTCTTTTCTCCACTAATTTTCCTACTACACTATCCTTTCCTAATCTAATCTTATTTCTAATTAAATAAATCTCTCTTCGCCAACTCCGTCCACCCTTCGAACTCCCTGGATCCACCAGGGCTGGACCCCGGCAGACTCCCTGAGGGTTTTTTGGAACCTTCCTTAGTGCATGGCTTTCTAGGACTCTGTCACCCAACCTTCTTTTCCTCTCCCCTTCACTTGGGTAAAGCTACATCAAAGGGATTTTCCCTAATAAAGTCCATGCACACTGAATCCCATCTTGATATCTGCCTCTTGGAAGACCTGAACTCACAAAAGTGGTACACCAGTGGAGACAGGCAGGTAGGAATGGGCATCTGGGCTTGGCTCACCCACCACCCAGCAGCAGATGGAGAGGATGCTGTGCTGGTTGGTAGGAGGGACACCAAACTCCCTGACATATGATATCATCTCCAATCCTAAAGATTTCACTGGGGATGATATAGAGATGAGAATGCTGTGGCAAGTGTAATATATGGGCATTATGAAAAATCAGGGGAGAATTGCCTATAAAGACATCAGAATTAGTCAGTTATTGCTAAACTGTGTTCACACTTTCCAGAAGGAAAATGAAAAAAATGGGGCTGTCAACAAATATGACAGTCTTATGGCTTATAAAGAGGCTTTTATGTCTACAGTGGCCGGGCACTCACAGGCTGAAGATCTAATTGTTAGAGTTGCAGGGATGTTTGAAATCAGCCAATGCAAGTCTGCTTTGCAAAGTCAAGGGATCCTGAAACATGGAATGGGGATGTCTTAATGGATGGCTCTGAGGATGTGGGCTCTCTCTGCAAGCCCACACCCCTCCTCCCAGACTCTGTGGGCTTGCCTAGGTAGCCCACTCTTTCATCATAAAAACTAATCCCTCAGTTTTGCTAGAAGGTGCTGCAAAAGCCTCTACCCCACAGACTGCACAGTCTCAGGCACCCCAACTTCCTTCCACCTTCCCTGGCATTCAGACTTACATCACAATCTGATGATTCTCTTAGCCTTTTCAAGATGTCTCCCAAAATGTGTCTAAGAGGAGTTTCCCCTAATAAAATCCCTCCACATCTGACTTCTTTTTCGTGTCTGCTTCTTGGAAGATCCAGATAAACAGAGGTGGTCTAGGAAGGTCTCAGTGAGAAGGTGACGTCTGAGCCCAAGTCAGCAGGAGGTGGAGGCAGCTAGCCATGAGGGAATTGGGAAAAAAACATTCCAGGTGAGGGAACAGCAGCAGCAAAAGCCTTGACGTGAGCCCTCCCTGCTGTGCTCATAGAGACCAAGAAGGCCAGTGTAGCTGGAGAGGAGGCGATGGGGACCAGGAGGAGCAGGCAGCCTGGCACCTGGGCTTCCCAGGTGCTGCTAGTGGTAAAGAATCCGCCTGCCAATGCAAGAGACGCAAAAGATGCAGGTTCAGTTTCTGGGTTGGGAAGATATCCTGCAATAGGAAAGGGCAACCCACTCCAGTATTCTTGTCTAGAGAATTTCATGGACAGAGGAGCCTTGTGGGCTACAGTCCATGGGGTCCTACAGAGTCGGGCACACAGCACGGTAGTAGGCAAGCTCAGGAAAGTGGGTAATTGGGAGCCTTTTACTCTGAATGACAAGGAAAGAAATTGCAGGATTTTGAGCAAAGAAATTACATGACATAGCTTAAGTTTTTAAAAATCTTTAAAAAATTGAAGTATAGTTAATTTACAATGTTATGTTAGTTTCAGGTGTATAGCAAAGTGATTCAGTTATCCATATATATATATTACAAGATAGTGAATATAATTATGTGGGCTATACAGTAAGACCTTGTTATTTGTCTGTTTTATATATAGTAGTGTGAATATGTTCATCGTAAACTCCTAATTTATCTCTTCCCCTACCCTCCACTCTCCCCTTTGGTAACCATAAGTTTGTTTTCTATGTCTGTGAGTCTATTTCTGTTTCATAAATAAGTTCACTTATATCAGTTATTTTTTAGATTTGACATGTAAGTGATACCATATGATATTTGCCTTTCTTTGTCTGACTTAATATGATAATCTTTAGGTCAGTCTGTGTTGCTGCAAATGGCATTATTTCATTTTTTATAATTGAGTGGTATTCCATTGTGTGTGTATATATATATATATATATATATATATATATATATATATACCACATCTTCTTTGTCCATTCACCTATTAATGGACATTTAGGTTGCTTCCATGTCTTGGCTGTTGCAAATAGTGCTGCTATGAATATTGGCATGCTTGTATCTTTTCAAATCAGAGTTTTCTCTGGATATATGCCCAGGAGTGGGATTACAGGGCCATATGGTAACTATTTTTAGGTTTTTAAGGAACCTCCATACTGTACTCCATAGTGACTGCACTAGTTTATAGTCACAACTACAGTGTAGGAGGGTTCCTTAAATTCATTTTTAAAAGGCTATTTCCTACAGCTATTTGAGAATTCAATTGCAGAAGACCAAAGGCAGAAGAAGAAATATCAGTTAGAATACTATTGGAAGATCCAGGTCAGGATGATGGAATCAGCTGAGGGTGGAAGCTACGGAAGTGAACAGAATCTGGATGTATTCTGAAGAGAGTGACAACTGAATTTCCTGAAGGATTGGGTGTGTTCTGTAAGAGGAAAGATGGTGAGAAGAATGCAGATGCCACTTGATGAAACTGGAGAAAGGGGAAATTGCTTGAGGAAATCAGGAGTTGGGACATGTTAAGTTTGAGACATTTATTTAGCACGTACATGGACATGTCAAATGGCTGTTGGATGTATGAGTCTGGTGTCCAGGAGACAAGTCTGGGCTGGAGGCGTAAATTTGGGAGTAGTTGGCAGTAAGGTGGTATTTAAAGCCATGAAACTAAATGAGCTCACCAACGAGTGACTGTGGATAGCAAAATTGTGCAGTGGATAAAATAACCTACGAGCAAGAATTTGTGAAAGCAAGAAGTGTTAGTGGCTCGGTCGTGCCCGACTCTTTGCGACCCTATGGACTGTAGCCTGCCAGGCTCCTCTGTATTTTGGATTCTCCAGGCAAGAGTACTGGAGTGGGTTGATATCACCTCCTCCACGGGATCTTTCCAACCCAGGGACTGAACTCAAGTCTCCCGCAGTGCATCATCTGAGCCACCGATGAATCTGTATTACTCACAAATATCTATGTTCAAAAAGCACCAGAACATCTGTATGATTTTTTTCTACAGCTAAATTTCGATGATGCAAATCCTCAACCTGTTCACTGTATATCTGTTTAAGAAGCAATATATTTTTTTACCTCCAACTTTCCTAAGTGATTAACAAAATTGAGAACTAAAGTGAGTAAAACTGATTTTTTCCCCACAAATTATTCCACCTGTAGAACTGAAACCTAACGTTAGAGCTCGAGGCTAATTTGCTTATTAGGTTTATTTCTGTCTATATTTTATTCCTGAATTACATTCATCAGTATTTTCCATTTTCTTCTTTTTGGCTGCATTAAGACTAAAATAAGATCTATCTCCCTTATTATACGTATTTAAAATTTGTGTTAACTGTTTAGAATCAAACAGTCTTCACTGAATTCTCACAGGGCAATTTTCCCACATGTACTTCACAGAACAGTACAAGGGAAACTGTCTTATTTCCTCCATCAGTGGAGGGAAGATTTATTCAGTGAATATCCCCAGCCTGTTCTTCAGGGGAGCATTGGTGCAGTATTGCAAGGCAGCTCTTCAGAATTCCATCTCGCTCATGTTCATTCAAATTCATTCATTTGAATGAATTAGTTCATTCAAAATACAGTAGATGACATATTATTTTTACTTCATTTATTTATTTGCCATGTCTCTTGGCTTTTGGGATCTTAGCTCCCTGACAAGTGATCAAACCCAGGCCCCTGGCAGTGAAAGCACGGACTACATCAGGGAACTCCCAGTAGATGATACCTTAGTGGAAGAGCCCTATAGACTCATGAATGTTTGGAGGTAGAAGGAATCACAGTGATCACTGACACCCCCTCATCTTATAAATCAGTGTATCAAAGAAGAATCCATTTGCAAATGTTGGCGATTCTTACTTGTCTGTCTTCTTTCCCCCTATATTAGGTTCCTAGGTCCGCTGCATAGGCTTCAACAAAAAGAAGTCATCTTCTCACCGTTTCAGAGGTCAGCACTCTATAAAATCCAAGTGTCCGCAGGGCCACACTCCCTCCAGACACTTGAGTGAGTGAGTGCTAGGTGACTTCAGTCATGTCTGATTCTTTTCAACCCTAGGGACTGTAGCCTGCCAGGCTCCTCTGTCTATGGGGTTCTCCAGACAAGAATACTAGAGTGAGTTGCCGTGCCCTCCTCTAAGGGATCTTCCCAAACCAGGGACAGAACCTGTGTCTCTTGCGTGCCCTGCATTGGCAGGTGGGTTCTTCACCACTAGTGCCACCTGCGATGCCCAAGAAGCTTGAGAAAAGGCTCCTTTTCTGCACCTTCAGCTTTGGGTGTCTCCCTGACTTGTCACAGCATCACTCCAGGCTCTTCCTCTGTCTCCAGTCTCTTCTGCAGTGTGTCTGTGTCTCAGCACTCTCTCTCCTTTCTCTAATAAAGACACCAGTCATTGGATTTAGGGTGGACCTAAGTCTGGATCCCAAGATTTTCAACTTAGCTACTTAATTACATCTGCAAAGAATCTATTTCCAAACAGAGTCATATTCATAGGTCCAGGTGTTGGAATTTGGACATATCTTTTGATGAGGGGTATTGTTTAATCCATTACACCATCCTTCCTTCTTTCCTTTCCTTCTTTCTTCTGTTCAATTCACTTCTCCCACCAGTTAGGTCCTTTTATCCTTTCCTGCGTCACTTTAATTCCCATCTATCCCTGACTCTTTGTTGTTGTCCAGTCAATCAGTCATGTCTGACTCTTTGTTGCCCCATGGACTGCAGCATACCAGGCTTCCCTGTCCATCACCAACTCCCAGAGTTTACTCAAACTTGTGTCCATTGAGTCAGTGATGCCATCCAACCATCTCATCCTCTGTCGTCCCCTTCTCCTCCTGCCTTCAATCTTTCCCAGCATTGGGGTCTTTTCTAATGAGTTGGCTCTTCTCATCAGGTAGTCAAACTATTGGAGCTTCAGCTTCAGCATCAGTCCTTCCAGTGAATATTCAGGGTTGATTTCCTTTAGTGTTGACTGGTTTGATCTCCTTGCTGTCCAAGGGACTCTCAAGAGTCCTCTCTAGCACCACAGTTTGAAAACATCAGTTCTTTGGTGTTCAGCCTTCTTTGTGATCCAGCTCTCATATTCATACATGACTACTGGAAAAAGCATAGCCTTGACTATATGGACCTTTGTCGGCTCTTTAAGAAGGTCATAATCCTTCTTTTTTAAAAAGGGCTTAGAACAGAAGGGTTAGTTGGAAGAACTACAGTCCCTACTTTTACTTTTGGCCCGGAGTAGCTATAGTTATAGTCCATTATCTCCCTCCATCTACTCTGTAATATCTTTGTTTTTCACTCCATAGGCCACTCTGGTTTAGTTTGCTTGCCCAGTGGAGGAACAGGAACCTTAATCCTTAAGGGCTCTGAGCCTTTGGTTATCTTAACTTTACAGGCTGTGGTCCTGGCAGTTGTTATTATGCAAATAGAAGTACCAGTAGATGTTTTGGTGAATCTTCCATGCCTCTGGCGTATTCCTCCCTGGTTCCATTACAAAGCAGGGCCCTTAGCTTGTCAACTCTCAGGGCTGATTATAACTGGTCAGCACAATCGCCTCTGATCTCCCAGCATGAGGATCTCAAAGCGAACGATTATAATCCAGCTTTGGGCTCAGGGGAGCTGTCACTTTTGCTCCACCTCCATTGGAACAAGCGCTTCAGTGTCAGCCAACTACTACCGTAGAGGACACTGCTTCAGAGCTCAGTGGTCTCCAACCGTAAACATGCATTATGCACAGATTTCTTGGAAACACTCTGCTTCGGCTGCCTGTCTGCTGGCTGGCTGGAGTGGTTCTGCTCTGTGTGTCTCTTTGTGGGTGTGACCCGGAGAGAGACAACTTCTATGTGCTCCGCTGAGACCCTTGGAGCTTTCAATTTTAGCAATGCCATAGTGTTTTGTAACTGCTTGTCTGAAGCTGTCACATTTGGAGGACAAGAATTTTGTTCTAGTTGTTGGTTTCTTTTTTTTTTTGGTGGTGGTTGTTTGTTTTCAGGGATGGAGTATGTGTGAGTGCATATTACATTACACTGCATTGCTTTTCAAGGTTTACTTTATCTTTGTAGATTTGTAATTCTCATGTCCTCTCTCTATTTTTTCCCCCAATGAGATATTTGTATTTTCCTTGCTGATTTTACAAGAACTCTTTAGGTATGGGGCTATTAAATCCCTTGCAGTAAACATCTCCCTTTAGAGATGATTAAAATGAAGGGCTGGGACTTCCCTGGGGGTCCAGTGGTTACGAATCTGCCTTCCAGTGCAGGGGACATGGGTTTGATCCCTGGTAAGGGGACTAAGATCCTGCATGCCATGGAGCAACGAAGCTGTCCTAGAAAAGACGCTTAACCTCTGCCCTTCATTTTTATTCTAAATGTTTTATGTATTTGTTTGCCTGTCTCGGGTCTCAGCTGTGGCGCACAGGGTCTTTGTTGCAGTGCTTCGGCTTCTCTCTAGTTGTGGAGTGAGGGCTCCATAACTACTGAGCCTGAGCGTTCTAGAGCACTCACTCCACAGCTAGAGAGAAGCCGAAGCACTGCAACAAAGACCCTGTGCGCCGCAGCTGAGACCCGAGACAGGCAAATCAGTAAAGAAATCAATAAAATATTTAGAATAAAACTGAAGGGTAGAGGTTGAGCATCTTCCCTAGGACAGCCAGTGAGAGTGAGCAGAGGGTTTCCTCTATTGATATAAACAACTCTCACTGTCACCAAAGAGACTGACTCCCCATCTCACTATACACTTACGTCGTAGTTGAACTCTAAATAATATTTTGATACCATTAAAGATGGGTGTGGGGAAGCGATATGAATAAAATTAGCAAGTGATTTGGATTTGTCTAACTCTGGTATCAGGTTTCTTCTTAACTAGATTATGAAATCTTTGCAAGAAAAGAATATTTAGAAAATATTTCTTTTATCTCATTATCTCCAGTGCAATCACGCTGTCAGGTATGTAGCAAGAACTAGTTCAACATTATTTAAACACCAGTTAGTAAGTAGTCAGAATTTTGAAACAGTGAAGGGCTTCAGATACTACCCTGTGAAGAGTTTCCTAAATTGTCTTCTGCAACAGTAACATCAAGAAGGGCTTCCCAGATGGCTCAGTGGTAAAGAATCCACCTGCTCGTGCAGGAGATGCAGGTTTGATACCTCGGTCAGGAAGATCCCCTGGAGAAGAAAACGGCAACCAGCCCAGTCTTCATGCCTCGGAAATCTCACGGACAGAGGAACTTGCTGAGGTGCGGTCCTGAGGGTTGCAAAAGAGTGGCACACGAATTAGCGACTAAACAACAACAATATCAGGAAAATGTGATTCCAGATTCAAAACTTTGAGAGGTCCAGCATACACATTTTTCTAGAGTTGTCATATTCATTAGCACCCTAAAGGCCCTGAAAAATTCTGCCATTAAGAAACATTTTACTCTGATTAATCTGGTGTGGAACACTTTCTCTTTTTCTTAATTAACAGAATGTTAACGTTATACTCAAGACTATTTGGGAAGAGTGATTCTCTTCTAATCACTGAATGCAATAGAACATTTAGTGAGCTAGTTCAACTTCTCCCAGCTGGTTGATAGCAGAGCTGGGGCTAAAATCCAGTCTCTTAACTTTTATTCCAATGTTTTTCTTTCCACTGTAAAAGGCAGCAATTGTCACTTCATGATAATTATGGGTGACAACAGTTGAATGCCTCTGCTGCTAAGGGAAGGAGATTAAAGAGGAAAAAAAGCATCATCAACACTGTATGGAAAACTTTTAAAAGTGATCGTTCATATTGCATGTGAAAATTCTGGGAAACAGAAAAGTGTTTTTATTTGTAAGCTCACTACTAATTAACATGCATGTCATTTGAAGTAGTGTCAATTGATGGTGTGTTAGAAAACTCTTTGCTATCTGGTGCATTGTGCCTGTTTATGTCTCCTTAGTGGAACGTTAACAAATCATCATAAGGGTGACTTCAATGGCTTATTTGAAGAAAACAAAGAATATCGCTTTCAGAAAGTCAGAGGGAAAACTGGATGGTGGGTGTCTAAATCAAACATTAAAGCTAGTATTAGAGGTCTGTTAGAAAGAAATTTTCTATTCCCCAGGACCTATTGAGGCATAAGCAAAGTGGAACAGAAGACCCCAATGAAGACTTTCCATTGCTTAAAAAATTGAATCTTTACTGATTTGAAGAAAGCTAGAGGATAAAGTTACTATTTATTGAGGATTTATTTTTATCAGATATCATAATGTGTTATTTCACTTTATCCTTATAACATTTGTGAATGATGAGCCACATTATCACCCTCTTTCTACAGACAGAAAATTGAGGCATGGAGAGGTTAAGTAACTTTCTCTAGGAAGCATAATTAGGAAGTAATATGAGTGCCATTGGATCTCAAGCTTCAAGTTCTTTCATCATTCCTTATTATATAAACTATTATTAATTTCCAAAGAAAAGTGTTGAAACAATGACCTCAGTTCCAAGCAGGTGTTAGAGAATGTACTGGGCATGTGGTTCAGTGGTCTCATTCTGGGTCTTCGAGGGAGGTGTCTGATGACACCTAGGAGGCTGCAAAGTCTGTGTCTAGAGGATGAAGCTGAACCTCCTCTGGGATCCAAATGCTTAGCCTTCAAGGAAGCAAACAAAGATAAACACAAATGAACACCACCAACCACAAAAAGGACTACTCAGCACAAGAAAGAAAACAATGAAAACCAGAGACAATGTTGGTTAATTTTTTCATCTCAGACTTTCTTGGTAAGCCGAGCATACAGTTGTCATAAAATATGAGATCAGTCATTGAAAAGGAAATTTTTAAAAATGAGTATTGCTGCTTATGTACAGAATTAATCAAATGCCCTTCTCAGCAAGTCTGGAAGTTTTTCTTTAGGAATGGCTCAGCAAGACAGTGTGAATAGTGATTTCATTTTGAAACAGACTAAGATGTCCAGATGTTCAGGCTGGTTTTAGAAAAGGCAGAGGAACCAGAGATCAAATTGCCAATATCCGCTGGATCATCAAAAAGGCAAAAGAGTTCCAGAAAAACATCTATTTCTGCTTTATTGACTATGCCAAAGCCTTTGACTGAGCACAATAACCTGTGGAAAATTCTGAAAGAAATGGGAATACCAGACCACCTGACCTGCCCCTTGAGAAACCTATATGCAGGTCAGGAGGCAACAGTTAGAACTGGACATGGAACAGCAGACTGGTTCCAAATAGGAAAAGGAGTACGTCAAGGCTGGGTATTGTCACCCTGCTTATTTAACTTATATGGAGAGTGCATCATGAGAAACGCTGGGCTGGAAGAAGCACAAGCTGGAATCAAGATTGCTGGGAGAAATATCAATCACCTCAGATATGCAGATGACATCACCCTTATGGAAGAAAGTGAAGAGCAACTCAAAAGCCTCTTGATGAAAGTGAAAGAGGAGAGCGAAAAAGTTGGCTTAAAGCTCAACATTCAGAAAATGAAGATCATGGCATCTGGTCCCATCACTTCATGGGAAATACATGGGGAAACAGTGGAAACAGTGTCAGACTATTTTTGAGGGGTCCAAAATCACTGCAGATGGTGACTGCAGCCATGAAATTAAAAGATGCTTACTCCTTGGAAGAAAAGTTATGACCAACCTAGACAGCATATTAAAAAGCAGAGGCATTACTTTGCCAACAAATGTCCATCTAGTCAAGGCTATGGTTTTTCCAGTAGTCATGTATGGATGTGAGAGTTGGACTGTGAAGAAAGCTGAGTGCCGAAGAATTGATGCTTTTGAACTGTGGTGTTGGAGAAGACTCTTGAGAGTCCCTTGGACTGCAAGGAGATCCAACCAGTCCATTCTGAAGGAGATCAGCCCTGAGATTTCTTTGGAGGAAATGATGCTGAGGCTGAAACTCCAGTGCTTTGGCCACCTCATGCGAAGAGTTGACTCATTGGAAAAGACTCTGATGCTGGGAGAGATTGGGGATAGGAGGAAAAGGGGACGACAGAGGATGAGATGGCTGGTGGCATCACTGCTTCGATAGACATGAGTTTGAGTTAACTCCGGGAGTTGGTGATGGACAGGGAGGCCTGGCGTGCTGCAATTCATGGGGTCGCAAAGAGTCGGACATGACTGAGCAAGTGAACTGACTGAAGGCAGATACCTTACATGACTACTGGAAAAACCATAACTTTGACTAGATGCACTCTGTTAGCAAAGTAATGTTTCTGCTTTTTAATATGCTGTTTAGGTTGGTCATAGTTTTTCTTCCAAGGAGCAAGTGTCTTTTAATTTCATGACTGCAGTCACCATCTGCAGTGATTTTGGAGCCCAGGAAAATAAAGTCTGTCACTGTTTCCATTGTTTCCCCATCTATTTGTCATTAAGTGATGGGACCAGATGCCATGATCTTTGTTTTTTGAATGTCGAGTTTTAAGCCAGCCCTTTCACTCTCCTCTTTCACTTTCATCAAGAGGCTTTTTAGTTCCTCTTTGCTCTCTGCCATAAGGGTGGTGTCATCTTCGTATCTGAAGCTATTGATATTTCTCCCTGTAACCTTGATTGCAGCTTGTGCTTCATCCAGCCTGGCATTTCACATGATGTACTCTGCATGTAAGTTAAATAAGCAGAGTGACAATATATGGCCTTGACATACTCCTTTCCCAATTTGGAACCAGTCTGTTGTTCCATGTCTGGTTCCAACTGTTGTTTCTTGACCTGCATACAGTTTTCTTAGGAAGCAAATCAGGCAGTCTGGTATTCCCATCTCATTGAGTGTTTTCCACAGTTTGTTGTGATCCCCACAGTCAAAGGCTTTGGCATTGTCAATAAAGCAGAAGTAGATGTTTTTCTGGAACTCTCTTTCTTTTTCAATGATCCAGTGATCTATAGTTTTTCCAATAGTCATGTATGGATGTGAGAGTTGGACCATAAAGAAAGCTGAGTGCCAAAAAATTGATGCTTTTGATCTGCGGTGTTGGAGAACTCTCTTGAGTGTCCCATGGACTGCAGGGAGATCAAACAAGTCAGTCGTAAAGGAAATCAGTCCTGAATATTCATTGGAAGGACTGATGCTAAAGCTGAAGCTGCAATACTTTGGCCACCTGACATGATGAACTGTCTCACTGGAAAATACCCTGCTGCTGGGAAAGGTTGAATGCAGGAGGAGAAGGGGATGACAGAGGGTGAGATGGTTGGATGGCATCACCAGCTCAATGGACATGAGTTTGGGCAAGCTCTGGGAGTTGGTGATGGACAGGGAAGCCTGGCATGCTGCAGTCCATGGGGTCACAAAGAGTTGGACACATCTGGGTGACTGAACTGATGGCAGATACCTTAATGTCTGTAACTCTTTGGACTGTATCTTTGTGTATTCATAAGAAAAGGAGATGATTAGTGTTATGCTGAATATCTTCATTAAATGCAGTTTTAATCTCTGATGTGGAGTATCTGGACAGTAATGAATGAATAAGCAATTTCATGAAATTGTCTTCCTCTTTCCATCCACATAGATGACGGGCTAGCACATGATTCTCGGTAACTCTTCCCCATCCTTTACTGACCTCTGTTCTTTATGCTCACTCAGTCATCTTAGTTCCGTCTTAGCCTTTGACCTCTTGATCCATCTCTTACATGTCAGAGTCTGAACCATCACTTCTGGTCCATTCTCTCTCCCATTTCTTTGTCCCTATTACATCTACTCAAACTGTCCTAATTATTTCAGACTGTTACTCTATTCTCCCTTCACTTTCTTCCCTCCTCAACCAATTTCATGTTTAGATGGATCTAAACTTCAATCAGCGCCACCCTAGATTCCTCAAAACTTAACTTTCCTGCCTTCTGCTTCCACATTTCCTCCTTCCCTGTCTTAGATTCTTCCCCCTCACATGCACACCAACCTGTGTAACTCCCTGTCCACCTTCTCTTCTGTTTTCAGGCTTCTAGTTTCTGCAAAACAGAGACCACAAAACCATACTAATTAGGTACCCGTTTGATGCTACCTGTGGAGCACTGATTAATTTTATAGCTATATAGTATTGTTAATGAATAATCTCTCTCCCTGAGATATTTTCTTATGGAAACATTCATGTACATCTTCCTTGTGCTGACTACTCTCCTGTGCTTCCAGATGATGAAAACTAGCCTTGCAGGCTGAGCCCTTCACCCTCAACCAAAGAGTCTCAGTTCTTCGCCCTGTAAAATCTTTCAGTGGGTGTGTACTGTCTTCGCAACCCTCAGCTGAATGTATTTATACAAAGTTCCTTAAAAAAGCAACCATATGAACTACCATATGACCCAGCAATCCCACTCCTGGGCAGATACCCAGAGAAAAGCATAATTTAAAAAGACACATGAGCCCCAATGTTCATTGCAGCACTGTTTACTATAGCCAGAATGTGGAAGCAACCTAAATGTCCATCAACAGAGAATGGATAAAGAAGATGTGATACATACGTACAATGAAATATTACTCAGTCATAAAAAGGAACAAAATTGGGTCATTTGTAGAGATGTCAATGGACCTAGAGACTGTCAAATAGGGTAAAGTAAGTCAGAAAGAGAAAAACAAATATCGTATGCTAATGCATATATGTGGAATCTAAAAAAATGCTATAGGTGAATGTGAAGTCACTCAGTCGTGTCTGACCCTTTGTGACTGTAGCCTACCAGGCTTCTCCATCCATGCAGTTTTCCAGGCAAGAGTACTGGAATGGGTTGCCATTTCCTTCTCCAGGGGATCTTCCTGACCCAGGGATCGAATCCAGGTCTCCCACATTACAGGCAGACACTTTACCATCTGAGCCACCAGAAAAAAGGTATAGATGATCTTATGTGCAAAGCAGAATTAAAGACACAGAATAGAGAACAAATGCACGGATACCAAGGGGCAAGGCCAAGTGTATGGATACCAAGGATGAATTGGGAAATTGTGATTGATATATACATGCACTGTTGATGCTGTGTATAAAATACATAACTAATAAGAACCTACTGTGTAGCTCAGGGAACTCTCTTCAGTGCTCTGTGGTGACCTAAATGGGAAGAAAATCCAACAAAGAAGAGATATATGTATACATATAGCTGATTCACTTTGCTGTACAGAAATTAATACAAGTCAACTCTACCCCAATAAAATTAATTTAAAAAAAATACCTATTTAAATGTACTATAAACTCCATCTTGGCCTCCCTTTCAGCCATTATCTGATGCTTCACTGAAACATTTCTACATGTAATGGCTGACAAAGGGTATACCATTGATAGTGAAACTCCTGCAATTGAGCAAATAGGAAGAATCATGCCTTTTTTTTTTTAAAGAAAGGTTTAGGTTTTTTGAGGTGTAAGAAAATTGTATAAGTAGAATGTCTTTGATTTCAAATAACAGAAAATTCTGACTTACAGTGATTTAAATAATAAATAAAAATATATTACCTCACCTAATGAGAGGTCAGGTTTCAGAGTTGTTACAGTGGCTGAATATCATAAAGGCCCTGTGTTTTGCATCATTTTCTCTGCCTCCTCCCTGTGTTAGCTTTCTCTCAGGCTGTCTTGCCTCAGTGCTATAAGATGGCAGCAGTGATTGCAGAGATAATCAAGAGACAGCAATGTTCAGAGACAGAAAGAGACTGTCTGTCCCTGGGCCTCCTTCTGTGTGTGTGTACGCTCAGGACTTACCCGGTAACTCAGCAGTAAAAAAAAGTAAAATGCTCAGCTCTGTCTGACTCTTTGCTACCCCATGGACTATAGCTTGCCAGGCTCCTCTGAACATGGAATTCTCTAGGCAAGAATACTAGAGTGGGTTGCCATGCCCTTCTCCAGGGGATTGTCCTTACCCAGGGATTGAACTGGTGTTTCCTGTGTCTCCTGCTTTGTAGGCAGATTCTGGCCTTGCCTACTGGTTCAGATGGTAAAGAATCTGCTTGCAGTGCAGGAGACCTGGGTTCAATCCCTGGATTGGGACAATCCCCTGGAGAAAGACATGGCATCCCACTCCAGTATTCTCGCCTGGAGAATCCCATGGACAGAGGAGCCAGGCAGGCTACAGTCCGTGGGGTAGCAAAAGGGCCTCCTTCTATCAGTGAGCAAAACTATCCCTCAAACCCTCAGCGGAATCACCATCACCCACTATGGCTACCATGACTGGCTGTCAGTTACAATTTACCTTTGGAGTTAGAAGTGAGGAAAAGTTTGGACACCCAAGAAACTCCAAGGGTAAATCTTAATTAGGTCTAAGTAAACTGTCCATGAGAGCCATGATCTATTATTTCTGGTTCCTGTGTATGAGGGTCCTAGTTCTAGTGACTCTTCTTGCTACTTCTGTTTTTGTCCTTGTGGGTCTGACACACAATGCCGTCATCCTGTTTGTGCTCTATCCTAGTGGCCCTGTCTGTTGATATACACCATAAAGTCATTTGTCTCCCATTGTTCTCCTCCTTTCCTGGGGGAGATGCTCTGGCCTCCACTGCTATCAGGTCCTACAAATCTCTCTGGACCTTGTGTGATCACTTCCCACCCTATACCCTTTCCTCTTCTCTCCCAGAGCCCAGACCAAATGGCACAGAAGTTGACCAGTATCTAAACTCCTTTCCCCCTCATTTTCTTCCTGCTCTCATCCCTCCTACTTCAGGAATCTTTGTACAGTTTAATTGGTAAGAATACACTGTCTGATTTATCATGATTTATTTGCACCAAATTCTTTCTGCACTTAGTCTTATTAAACTCAAATAGCACATGTGTTAAAGGAGAAGGAGCACTTAAGACTGACTGTCAGAATCTTAGGAAGCTTCGTGGAGAAAGTTTTTGACAGGAGAGTTATGAATGAGTAGGAATTTTCAGGAATATTGGGGTAGGAATTCAGAATATGGAGACATTATGTCCAGGAAGAGAGTCTTCTATGAGCAGGCATAGAGTTGCATGAGAACATGAGGTAGTAACACTGGTGGGAGATGAGGCCAAGCAGATAAGTAGAGGACTTGGGGGCAAGACTTTCATAAGGCATTTTCATCTTATCTTTTGATGAGACAAGGAGCCATTGAAACACTGAGCACTAAGGCCATAACACGGTTCATACTTACACTATAAAAAGTTCTCTGGCAGTGAACTGAAGGGATGACTAGGGGTGGGTAAAATTTGAAGCAGGGAGACTATGAGGAAGTTCTTGTTCTTCTATAAGGGAAAACTGATGCAGGCCCACAATATATTAGTAGGAAAATGACAATCCTAGATAGAATATTAAAAAAAACAGAGACATTACTTTGCCGACAAAGGTCCATTTGGTCAAAGCTACAGTGTTCTGATAAAGCTATTGGAAAAGACCCTGATTCTGGGAAAGATTGAAAGTGGGAGGAGAAGGGGACGACAGAGAATGAGATGGTTGGATGGCATCACTGACACGATGGACATGAGTTTGAGTAGGCTCTAGGAGTTGATGATGGACAGGGAAGCCTGGCATGTTGCAGTCCATGGGGTTGCAAAGAGTTGGATACGACTGAGTGACTGAACTGAATTGACGGTTTTTCCAGTAATCATGTATGGATGTGAGAGTTGAACCATAAAGAAGGCTGAATGCCAAAGAATTACTTCTTTTGAACTGTGATGTTGAAGACTCTTGAGAGTCCCTTGGACAGCAAGGAGGGTCAAATATGTCAATCCTAAAGGAAATCAGTCCTGAATATGCTTGGAGGGACTGATGCTGAGGCTTCAATACTTTGGCCACCTGATGTGAAGAGCCGACTCACTGGAAAAGACCTTGAGGCTGGGAAAGATTGAAGGCAGGAGAAGGGGATGACAGAGAATGAGATGGTTGGATGGCATCATTAACTCAATGGACGTGAGTTTGAGCAAGCTCCGGGAGATGGTGAAGGACAGGGAAGCCTGGCATGCTGCAGTTCATGGGGTCACAAAGAGTTGAACATGATTGAGCAACAAAGGAAAATGGTGGGACGGGGTGTATATGAAAGGAAGAACTGATAGAAATTCATGATTGAGTCAATGCAGAGTGAACGGAAAAGACAAATTTAGGGTAACTCCCAAGTCTCTGGCTTCAGTAAGGGGATGATGGTGGTACCATTATATAAGGTAATGAATGTAAGTTATAGGTATGCTTCTGGGGAAGATAAATCCCTTCTTGAACATGTTGCTTTGGAGAGTGTTTGAGTAGAGAACATATCAACTTTGGACATATGGATCTGAGACAGGCAAGTAATTTGAGTCGCTATTAATTTGGAAGTCATAAACAGCAGGGTATAATTAAAGTCATGAACATGCTAAGATTGCCCAGGGATAATATATAGGGTGAGGAAGGGAGGGGAGTAATGAGGAAGTTGGAGAGGAGAGGGGATCTTGAGAATACTTCCATGAAGAATGAGAAGGCTTCAGAGGATACTAGTGGTAATCAAGGAGATGACCTGGAGATCGAGTAGACACGAAAAGTGAGGGTAGAACCAGATTTCAATGGTTCAGAAGTGAATTATTGCTGTGTCTGCAAGTTAACCAATCTTTCCTTTGAAATATCTAATTTTCTTTCCATCCCATCTGATGTACTTTTTGAAAAGTCTCGTATTGTATCGCTTTATCCCCAGGAGTCTAATCTGTGTACTTAATGTTAGAAAAAGAGGGTTCACCTTGAGTAAAAGAAGAAAATCTCCAGGGACCCTAAATTCATATGTCCATATTTGCCATCTCATTTTTTTCCTCTTTTTGGTGAAACTAAAGTGCTAATTTGGTAGGGAAAATTATTTTCCCAACTTTCTTGTCAAACAACTTTATGAATCAAAACTTTATAATTTTCAATGTGTTGTGGAAATGGAAGAAGTTCCATGAGTTTTGAAAAATATTTTAACATATAGGAGAAAATTCAGAATTATTTTCATTGCTCATTTACATAGTAGATTATCCTTAATGGATCAACTGATGATTATAATTACATTTTAACGATAAAGTAAGTTAAAATAATACAGTGTACTTTCACTTTGATTTCATTTTCTTAAAAATAAAATACTCACAATAACATAGCTTATCTCTCCTGATTTGCCAGGCAAAGCAGAAATAAAATCATGCTGTCTGTGTATAAGGTAAAAATTAACTGCTGTGACACTTCCACATATTTGTATTCCTCTCTTATCTTCTACATTTTACAAAACTAAAGAATACTAATTAAAGTTACTATACACTTGAGGAAATAAAAAGAGGAAGAGATCCTTCAATATAAATATTCGATCTAAAATAATGAGAACAGGCTAGGACAGTATAGCACATGGCTTAACTAAGCTTTATATAATGAATGAAAGAAACTGAACTAGTTAGCCATAATTTAGGGTAGCTGTGACACTTTGAAATGTACAAAATATACATAATAAGCAGAGGACCATAAAATATTTGAATATTTTCAAAATAATTTCTTTAGTAATAACTGTATGATTTATAATGTTGTCTATGATGCAGACGCAATCACTATTAATGTACCACAATAAGATGTTTTAAAATCTCAGAGTCATTACCCTCAAAAATCTTAGTTCTATAAATATTCCTGCCTCATTCATTTTGTCATACTGTGTAGCACTGAAATAATATAAAGTGACATTTACTATAAAAAGCGTACCTCTATGTGTGTTACAACATATATGGCTATCATAAAATTCCAAGCACAAATAGAAACATCTCTGTGACATGTACCTATTTATTTCAGAAAAGGCCATTTGGGAGTTTTTAATTAGCCTAGTAACTTATCTAAACTTGTCAAGATTATTACAGGCTGCATGGAAGATGATTATACTGCAGATAATTTGCACAACAAATATTTGCATTCAGTCCACTAACAACTTTCCCAACCCTTGACATAGTCATAAAAGGGCGTGCTAAGTCACTTCAGTCATGTCCAACTCTTTGTCTGTAGCCCACCAGACTCCCCTGTCCATGAAATTCTCTAGGCAAGAGAATTGGAGTAGGTTGCCATGCCCTCCTCCAGGGGATCTTCCTGACCCAGGGACTGAACCCATGTCTCGTGTCTCTTGCATTGGCAGGAGGATTCTTTACCACTAGTGCCACCTGGGAAGTCCCTAACACCACCTGGAAAGCTCATAAAGGGACACTAATCTGTAATTGGGCATCATTTTTAATATACAGAGAGAACAGAGGTGAAATTATTTCTTCTCATCATCTGTAGGGAGTCTTTCAAGTGTTTTTAGAAAATGAGGCTAAAAATTCACCGTGATGAGAAAAATAACATCAAAATAATCAACATAATTACAAGTTGTTTATTTGAAAATTAATAAAGCAGATGAACCTATGGTGATCTGGGAAGCCCTGGTGGCTCAGTGGTAAGGAATCTGCCTTCCAGTGCAGGAGATGCAGATTCGATCCCAACTCAGAAAGATCCGCTGAGAGAGGGCACGGCAGCCCCCTCCAGCATTCTTGCCTGGAAAATCCTATGGACAGAAAAACCTGGTGGGCTACAGTCCACGGGGTTGCGAAGAGTCAGACACAACTGAGCACAGACACACACATCATGATCTGGAGAAGTAAGAAAAGACAGATGACACTAGAAATGACAAAGCGTAGGTAGAAGCTATGGATCCAGCAGAGTTTTAAAAAACAACTGAATGACATTAGAGAAGTTATTCCAATAATTTTGCAAAGGTAAATGAAATTTATATGTTTCTAAGAAAAAAGTGACTTACGTAAAGCACTTCAAGAAGAGATAGAACCTGAAAATATATACAACCACTAAAGAAATTGAATTAATAGTTCAAATTCCTCTAATAAAGAAAACACTAGGTCCAGATGTTTTTATGGATAGGCACCAACATACATTCAAGGAAAAGATCATTTCATTGTTTATAAAGTTTTCTAAAACACAGAAAAGAAGGGAACACTCCCTGTGGTAGATTATGGTGTTGTTCTTCACTTTTCCTTCTCTCTCTAGAATAATACATCCCCACTCTACTCAAAATGCCTTTCTTCTGTATAGAGAGGAAGAGGGTTCAGATATCTCTTTCTCCTCTTTTAAGGACATCAATCTTATTGTATTAGGATCCCGCCCACATGACCTCATTTAACATTAATTAGTTTCTTAAAGGAGCTACCTCCATTGGTTGTTAGAACTTCAACACATGGATTTTGGGAGACACAATTCATTCCATAACAGTGAGAATATAAATCCATGGGAACTCATCTTCTCTTGGTGGTGGTATGTGTGGCAAATTGTCTCAGCTATTTTAGAAAACATTTGACAGCACCCCAAAGATTGAAGTTGTACATTCCCTATGGTCTAGCGATTCCACTCCTAAGAATAAGAAATCCTTAAGACTGCTCTATTAAGCAAATAAAAACACAGGACACCTAGTTAAATTAAATTCCAGAGATTTGACAATAAATCTTAGATATCCCAATTTTGCATGGGGCATACTTACATTCAAAAAGTGTTCAATTTTTTCCCCAAAATTCAAACTGAATTGAATGCCCTGTTTTATATTTGGCAACCCTAGAAACTCATGCATGTGTGCTCCAGGAAGCATGTACAAGATTGCTCTTAGGAACATTGTTTGTAACACAAAAACAAACAACCTGGAAATAACTCACACATTTATAAATAAATTGTGAGGTATCAGACTCTAAATGTGGATGAGTGCTTTTTATATGTATCCTCTGGAGGGAATATCAGAAGCTCAATACTGAGAGGAAAAAAGCAAGTCACAGGAAAAAATGTGCAGGAAGTAGTTCCACCTGTGTGCTTAGCCGCTCATTGTGTCCGACTCTTTGCAGCCCGTGGACTGTAGCCCACCAGGCAAGAATCCTGGAGTGAGTTGCCATATCCTTCTCCAGGGGATCTTCCCAACCCAGGGATTTAACCCACATCTCTCCTGCAATGGCACGTGGATTCTTTACCACCTAATTCCACATTATGTAACTTCAAAATGATGCAATAAAGAAACAGTATGTTTTCAAACATTAATGTGGGAAAACACTGCAGCAAAGTAAGAGAAAGAAGAACATGAAAGTCAGGGCGGGGATTACTTCTGAGGAGAAAGAATGGAGATGAGGTGGATAATACACCGTTTCTTAAGCTGATTGCTGAGAATGTGAGTTTAGGGTTTGTTAGTGTAATCCCATCCCCACCACTGCCTGCAAGCTCCCCAAGGGGGCATAGTCTTGTTCAGTGTATCATCCTGTCACCAAGCCCAATGCCCAGTTCAGAGTGAATTTGGTGGTTGATTGTTAACTTTCACATATAAATTCAAAATAAATTATAATAAATTAATTCTGAAAGGTTTCAGATTAGGTCATCTGTAACACTGCCATGTTACAGTGTAACTGCAGCCATGAAATTAAAAAGCACTCCTTTGAAGGAAAGCTATGACAAACCTAGACAACATATCAAAAAGCAGAGACATCACTTTGCCAACAATGTTCTGTATCGTCAAGGCTACAGTTTTTCCAGTAGTCATGTATGGATGTGAGAGTTGGACCATAAAGAAGGCTGAGCACCGAAGAATTGATGCTTTTGAAATGTGCTGCTGGAGAAAGACTCTTGAGAGTCCCTTGGACTGCAAGGAGATCAAACTAGTCAACCCTAATTAGAAATCAACCCTGAATATTCATTGGAAGGACTGTTGCTGAAGCTGAAGCTTCAATACTTTGGCCACCTGGTGTTAAGAGCCAACTCATTCGAAAAGGCCCTGATGCTGGGAAAGATTGAAGGCAAAAGGAGAAGTGGGTAGCAGAGGATGAGATGGCTAGATAGCATCACTGACTCAATGGACATGAATTTGAACAAACTCAGGGAAATAGTGGAGGACAGGGGAGCCTGATGTGCTGCAGTCCATGGGGCCACAAAGAGTCGGACATAACTTAGCAACTAAACCATAACATCTGTAACACGTCATTCACTTATTAAGCACTTTTTCTTACTATTAACACTTCAGTGATAATGGCAGTTTTGAAAACATTCTCAGAGGCGTATAAGTAAACAGTGGAATTATATGGTGCTGGCTTGTTTAATCTTTTCTAGGATCATACCAGTCCCATCAGTGCATGAAGGATTTTCTCCATGGTAACATTTCCTTGAATGCAAAAGCTTTGTGGACTTTGAAAGCACTCACTCAGTGATGCTATTCCTGCCAAATTCTAACCTTGATGAGTTAGAACCTTGAACCAAAAAGAAATTGGTTATACCTCATGTTCTGTGTGTTGGAAAGAAGACACAAACTGTGGCCTGGGGATCTCTGCACTTTAATTATTGCTGTAAAACTGGTATACAATATCTGCTCTAAGCAAGGAATCAAATGTGACAAACATATTCTTTATTTTTGTATATCAGAGCAAGAGGCGAGCCAACTGACTCTTGTCCCTTCACTCTGCTAAAGGATACTATGCCTCCAACTTGCAGGAGAGCTTACAATTCATAAAGGTAAATATTGGATACATCTCTAAGACTAATTGAAACCTTTGGGATTACTGAGACATGCAAACACTGATATGAGTACAGATAAACAGAGATGGAGTGCCCATAGTAAGCTATTGCTACAGCTTTAATGCCATGGATTAAAAATAGAACATCATTTGAGGTATTGTAGTCTATCCAGTAATAAAGGTAAATACCGATAGACTTAAATATATGATTTTAGAGAAAGCAATGGCACCCCACTCCAGTACTCTTGCCTGGAAAATCCCATGGACGGAGGAGTCTGGTGGGCTGCAGTCCATGGGGTCGCTAAGAGTCGGGCACGACTGAGCGACTTCACTTTCACTTTTCACTTTCATGCATTGGAGAAGGAAATGGCAACCCACTCCAGTGTTCTTGCCTGGAGAATCCCAGGGATGGGGGAGCCTGGTGGGCTGCCGTCCCTGGGTCGCACAGAGTCGGACACGACTGAAGCGACTTAGCAGCAGTAGCAGGCACATTCAATTTAGCAAACATATATTGAGTGCTTACTCTGTGTTGGGCACCTAATGACCTGGGGAGTTCCTCTTTTGGTATCCTATCATTTTGCCTTTTCCTACTGTTCATGGGGTTCTCAAGGAAAGAATACTGAAGTGGCTAGCCATTCCCTTCTCCAGTGGACCACATTCTGTCAGGCCTCTCCACCATGACCCGCTCATCTTGGGTTGCCCCGCAGACATGGCTTGGTTTCATTGAGTTAGACAAGGCTGTGGTCCTAGTGTGATTAGATTGACTAGTTTTCTGTGAGTATGGATTCAGTGTGTCTGCCCTCTGATGCTCTCTTGCAACACTTACCATCTTATTTAGGTTTCTTTTATCTTGGCGTGGGGTATCTCTTCATGGCTGCTCCAGCAAAGCACAGCCGCTATTCCTTACCTTGGACGAGGGGTATCTCCTTACGGCCACTGTTCCTGACCTTGAATGTGGAATAGCTCCTCTAGGCCCTCCTGTGCCTGCACAGCCACCACTCCTCGGGTTGCTCCTCCTGGCCACTGGCCCTGGCCTCGGGCATGGGTGGCTCCTCCCAGCTGCCGCCCCTGGCCTCAGGCTCTGGGGAAATAACTCAGTGGAGTTATTCAGTGGAGAAATAACTCCAGAAAGAATGAAGGGATGGAGTCAAAGCAAAAACAATACCCAGTTGTGGATATAACTGGTGATAGAAGCAAGATTTGATGCTGTAAAGAGCAATATTGCATAGGAACCTGGAATGTCAGGTCCATGAATCCAGGCAGATTGGAAGTGGTCAGACAAGAGATGGCAAGGGTGAACATTGACATTCTAGGAATCAGCGAACTAAAATGGACTGGAATGGGTGAATTTAATTCAGATGACCATTACATTGAGGGCAGGAATCCCTCAGAAGAAATGGAGTAGCCATTGTGGTCAACAAAACAGTCCAAAATGCAGTACTTGGATGCAATCTCAAAAACGAAAGAATGATCTCTGTTCGTCTCCAAGGCAAACCATTTCAATATCACAGTTATCCAAGTCTATGCCCCAACCAGTAACACTGAAGAAACTGAAGTTGAACGGTTTTATGAAGACCTACAAGACCTTTTAGAACTAACACTCAAAAAAGATGTCCTTTTCATTATAGGGGACTGGGATGCAAAAGTAGGAAGTCAAGAAACACCTGGAGTAACAGGCAAATTTGGCCTTGGAATACAGAATGAAGCAGGGCAAAGACTAACAGAGTTTTGCCAAGAAAATGCACTGGTCATAGCAAACACCCTCTTCCAACAACACAAATGAAGACTCTACACATGGACATCACCAGATGGTCAACACCAAAATCAGATTGATTATATTCTTTGCAGCCAAAGATGGAGAAGCTCTATACAGTCAACAAAAACAAGACCGGGAGCTGACTGTGGCTCAGATCATGAACTCCTTATTGCCAAATTCAGACTTAAATTGAAGTAGGGAAAACCGCTAGACCATTCAGGTATGACCTAAATCAAATCCCTTATGATTATACAGTGGAAGTGAGAAATAGATTTAAGGGTCTAGATCTGATAGATAGAGTGCCTGATGAACTATGGAATGAGGTTCATGACATTGTACAGGAAACAGGGATCAAAACCATTCCCATGGAAAAGAAATGCAAAAAAGCAAAATGGCTGTCTGGGGAGGGCTTACAAATAGCTGTGAAAAGAAGAGAGGTGAAAAGCAAAGGAGAAAAGGAAAGATATAAGCATCTGAATGCAGAGTTCCAAAGAATAGCAAGAAGAGATAAGAAAGCCTTCCTCAGCGATCAATGCAAAGAAATAGAGGAAAACAGCAGAATGGGAAAGACTAGAGATTTCTTCAAGAAAATAAGAGATACCAAGGGAACATTTCATGCAAAGATGGGCTCGATAAAGGACAGAAATGGTATGGACCTAACAGAAGCAGAAGATATTAAGAAGAGGTGGCAAGAATACACAGAAGAACTGTACAAAAAAGATCTTCACGACCCAGATAATCATGATGATGTGATCACTAATCTAGAGCCAGACATCTTGGAATGTGAAGTCAAGTGGGCCTTGGGAAGCATCATCATGAACAGAGCTAGTGGAGGTGATGGAATTCCAGTTGAGCTGTATCAAATCCTGAAAGATGATGCTGTGAAAGTGCTGCACTCAATATGCCAGCAAATCTGGAAAACTCAGCAGTGGCCACAGGACTGGAAAAGGTCAGTTTTCATTCCCATTCCAAAGAAAGGCAATGCCAAAGAATGCTCAAACTATCACACAATTGCACTCATCTCACATGCTAGTAAAGTAATGCTCAAAATTCTCCAAGCCAGGCTTCAGCAATACGTGAACTGTGAACTCCCTGATGTTCAAGCCGGTTTTAGAAAAGGCAGAGGAACCAGAGATCAAATTGCCAACATCCACTGGATCATGGAAAAAGCAAGAGAGTTCCAGAAAAACATCTATTTCTGCTTTATTGACTATGCCAAAGCCTTTGACTGTGTGGATCACAATCAACTGTGGAAAATTCTTCAAGAGATGGGAATACCAGACCACCTAACCTGCCTCTTGAGAAATCTGTATGCAGGTCAGGAAGCAACAGTTAGAACTGGACATGGAACAACAGACTGGTTCCAAATAGGAAAAGGAGTACGTCAAGGCTGGATATTGTCACCCTGCTTATTTAACTTCTATGCAGAGTACATCATGAGAAACGCTGGGCTGGAGGAAGCACAAGCTGGAATCAAGATTGCCTGGAAAAATATCAATCACCTCAGATATGCAGATGACACCACCCTTATGGCAGAAAGTGAAGAGGAGCTAAAAAGCCTCTTGATGAAAGTGAAAGAGGAGAGCGAAAAAGTTGGCTTAAAGCTCAACATTCAGAAAATGAAGATCATGGCATCTGGTCCCATCACTTCATGGGAAATAGATGGGGAAACAGTGGAAATAGTGGCAGACTTTATTTTTGGGGGCTCCAAAATCACTGCAGATGGTGATTGCAGCCATGAAATTAAAAGATGCTTACTCCTTGGAAGAAAAGTTATGACCAACCTAGATAGTGTATTCAAAAGCAAAGACATTACTTTACCAACTAAGGTCCATCTAGACAAGGCTATGGTTTTTCCAGTGGTCATGTATGGATGTGAGAGTTGGACTGTGAAGAAGGCTGAGCGCCGAAGAATTGATGCCTTTGAACTGTGGTGTTGGAGAAGACTCTTGAGAGTCCCTTGGATTGCAAGGAGATCCAACCAGTCCATTCTGAAGGAGATCAGCCCTGGGATTTCTTTGGAAGGAATGATGCTAAAGCTGAAACTCCAGTACTTTGGCCACCTCATGCGAAGAGTTGACTCATTGGAAAAGACTCTGATGCTGGGAGAGATTGGGGGCAGGAGGAAAAGGGGACAACCAAGGAAGAGATGGCTGGATGGCATCATGGACTGGATGGACGTGAGTCTGAGTGAACTCTGGGAGATTGTGACGGACAGGGAGGCCTGGTGTGCTGCGATTCATGGCGTCGCAAAGAGTTGGACACGACTGAGCGACTGAACTACTCTGTGTTGGGCAATGTTCTAGGCTCTATACAGTGATCAAAACAAAGTTCTCAATCCTTGTGAAATTTATATCTGAGGCAGGAGGCAAGACAGATAGTTCAATTCAGTTCAGTTGCTCAGTCTTATCTATTTGTGACCCCCATGGACTGCAGCACGCCAGACCTCCCTGTCCTTCACCAGCTCCCAGTGCTTGCTCAGACTCATGTCTATTGAGTCATTGATGCCATCCATCGCATCCTCTGTTGTCTCCTTCTCCTCTACCCTTCAATCTTTCCTACATCAGCATCTTTTCAAATGAGTCAGTTCTTCACATCAAGTGGCCAAAGTATTGGAGTTTCAGCTTCAGCATCAGTCCTTCCAATGAATATTCAGGACTGATTTTCTATAGGATGGACTGGTTGGATCTCCTTGCTGTCAAGGGACTCTCAAGAGTCTTCTCCAACATCACAATTCAAAAGCATCAGTTCTTCAGCGCTCAGCTTTCTATACAGTGCAACTCTCACATCCATACATAACTACTGGAAAAACCATACCTTTGACTAGATGGACCTTTGTTGGCAAAGTAATGTCTCTGTTTTTTAATATTCTGTCTAGGTTATTAAACAGTAAAAATAAGAAATGAGAATAGCCAATATAGTATAAATTATAAGATGATGATATTGTAGAAAAAAAAAGAAGAGGAGAGTGGGATAGTGGTCTAATATTTTGGATAAATTAGTCAGGTTGAGTAAGCGTCATAGAAAACAAGAGTTAAGCAAAGAATGGTTGGAGGTGAGGGAGTTAGCTATGCAGATGTTGAAAAAGCATTCTGAGCAGGCTGACAGCCCATGTATGTTTATTTTACAGGGAACAGGAAGGAGGCCAGAATGACCAACATGGTAATTAGTTTACTGGTTAAGTTAATGCAATAAAATCTTAATGGCTTATCAGAACAGAAATCTAACATTTTGTTCACATAAGTCTGCTTCATTCAGGAGACCAAGCTGATGGCAACTCTGTTATCTTCAACAGGTGACTTTCAAGGTAACCTTGGACGTTGATATCCAGCAGGTGGTAGAAGAGAATATGAAGAATTATAAAAAGGGTTTTATGGGCCAGGGTTAGGGTGACTAACTCCCCATTTGCCTGGGAATGATGGGTTCCTCAGAATGTGGGAACAGGAATGGCTGGTAACTGTTGGCCAGACCTAGAAACGCCTTGTGGTGGGTACATGTCTTGGCCAGATGTTAGTTGCACATTATGCAGGTACGAGGTTCCTTAGAAGCAAGGTCCCATCACTGTCATCCCAAGAATACCTCTCCCCCCAGAAGAATGATTCCCAAAAGCAATAGCTATAATGTATGCCTTTAAAGATTTTTTTAATTTAAGTATAATTAACTTACAATATTACATCATCTTCAGACGTATGACATAGTGATTTGATATTTTTAAACATTACAAGATGATCACCGTGATAAGTCTAGTTACCATCACCATACACAATTATTACAGTGTTACTGACTATATTTCCTATGCTGTACATTGCATCCCCAGTGACTCATTTATTTTATATAATGTGTGTCTTTGCAGTAACTGGAAAAGCAGTGATTGAAAAGGAAAGGATACTCTAATAACCACTTCAAAGACCTCTGCCTACTATAGACTCCGCAGTGTCTTCTCCCTTTTCCCTTTTATATCATAATTTCCTATTATGGAACATTTGAAAGAGTACTTTAAGTCAGTGTAAATATTGCTTTCTTATCATTGACTAAACTATAATTTCTTAATTTAAGTTCATGCCTTTGTGAATTTTTTCAATAGCGAGATCTAAATGTTGGAAAACCCTACCATCTGTTAACATCGACTACTGGTTTGAAAACAAAGTGAAGTAAGCCCTGTGAATATGTGTAAGTCAAGTTCCATAATAGAAGATTGAGTAGACATTAATTATCTCTCATAATCATGAGATACTGAAGGTATCAACCGATAAGTATGATATATTGTTCATTTCCTTAATAACCTTTTAAAAATGAGATGCTATAGAAAAAAACCATACTGATGGCAGTGTTAAATTCCAGCAGATAGAAAAAAAAATTTTAACAGAGGAGACTAGGAAAAAGCAGGCAGAAAAACCCAATATAAGCAATAAAGAAAAGAAACCACTATGTAATTTTGAGATTAGGGACAGACCTAATTCCTACCAGCTATCCCTAAAAGCTGGGTAAAAATATCAGTGAGGTTCAATTATACTTCCCATCAGGTAAGTTTATGTTTTAGATCTACTCTCTAAAGAAAAAAAAAAAAGAAAGCTAAATTAGCAGTTTTTTATCACTGGATAAAGCACTATGCGTTTATATACAGAGAACAATCCATATTCATTGCTCACATATTTTTTCTTCGTAAGAACATGGAGGTTCACCTCTTGAAAACTCCAACATTAGTGCCTATTTCTAGTCTGTGTCTGGAATTGCTAAAACTTCCTTCTGAGGCCTGAACCAAATATTTAATTAATTTCATACATTGGCAGCTTTGCCAGGGCATAATTAGTGTACTCTGATATCATTCATAAATTAAGAGGAGAATGATTTTCCTAACCTGATTAGTGGGCTCTGGCCTTGGTTTCAGGGTGGAAAGTACATCTAATGATTATAAGAGTATATTTCCTTTTACTAGCATATTGTCACTAGTGAATAAAGGAATTAGGCTATATTCATGATGCTTATAACATTAATGAACTTCACTTAAAACAGAATTTATTGGTGGCCATTAGTAAGCAGACACAAATTTTAAACAGGAGTTAAAAAGAGCAGGGAGGTGGGTTCAGGATGGAGAACACATGTACACCCATGTCAGATACATGTCAATGTATGGCAAAACCAATACAATATTGCAAAGTAAATAAATAGATGAAACTGAGACTAAAAAAAAAGAGCAACCTCAATTTCCTTATTTCTGACTTGAATGATATGAAAATGAGCTTCCCTGGTGATGGATATCACTTATTTATTTTTGAAAGATTTATTTGTTTATTTATTTTATTTTTGGCTATGCTCACTCTTTGTTGCTGCCAGCGGGCTTTCTCTAGTTGCAGCGAGTGAGGGCTACTCTTCGTTGAGCTGCACAGGCTTCTCACTGCAGTGTCCTCTCTTGTTGCCGAGCACGGGCTCTAGGTGTGTGGACGTCAGTGGCACACAAGCTTAATTGCCCCTTGGCACATGGGATCCTCTTGGAGCAGGGATCGAACCCGTGTCTTCTGCATTGGCAAGCACATTCTTAACCACTCAATCACCAGGGAAGCGTAGATATCATTTAACTGATAAAAACTAAAGAAAGGATTTGCATTGCATTTCCAATCAATTCTCAACTTGATACAAGACCCTCACAGCTGGGGCCATGGACTCTACCTTTGGAATCACTGGTCTTCAGACAGAGTATCCTCTTTAAGACTGCTGACTGTAGGGCCTTTGAAGTCTCATTCACAGAAGAGACGAGGCTTTCTGCTCCTATCCGCTCTTGTTTTTTGTCTTCTGTGACTATATTTTACTTTTTCACTTTTTAAAATTTAATCTTATTTTTTTTTTAATTGAAGTGTAGTTGCTCTATAGTTTTGCATCAGTTTCTGCTATATAACCAAATGAATCAGCCGTATGTATGTATATATCCTCTCCCTCTTGGACCTCCCTCCCACCCTACCCCAGTCCCACCTGTCTAGGCCTTCACAGAGCAGTGAGCTGAGCTGCCTGGGCTATGTTTTACACCTGGTAGTGTATACATGTCATCCCATTCTCCTAATTCACCCCACCTCCCCTTCCCTCTCGTGTCTGCCTGTCCATTCTCTATATCTCCATCTCTATTCTTGCCCTGAAGATAGGTACCATTTTTTTTTAGATTTCACATATATGTGTTATCTTTGGCTCTTTGCAATTGCACACTGCTGAGAGGAAGACAGGACCCTCCATCTATAATATTTTGGAAAAGGAAGTCTCTTTTTTCTATCTTTAGTAAGCTGTGCTTGGGCTGAAATCCCAAGTGCTCCTCTAACTCCCAAGTTGCATTCACTGAACTTCTTTTAATGATACTGTTCTGGTTTCAAGAAGTCTCAGGTTCAGGATCAGTCTTGGGAGATTGATCAAGACTAGCACAGCTGTGGAACCATGGTGTCACTGACAGTGTCTTCTTCCTGTCCTTGTAGGCTAGTGTAGTCATCCCTACCATTCTGGTCTCAAAGTTCATTTCCAATTTGTTCTAAGTGAGGCTCTCAGGTTTTTATGCAGACTAAAGAATTGTGATTTTTAGAATATAAGTGTATAAAGGATTCTATTTTAACAGCTTTGGTTATCATGTGGAGTAATAACAATAGTATGTGCCAAACTTACCATTTGCTAAAATCTTTGTTGTCTCATTTAAGTTCTCACAAGTAATATCATGGAGTAGAAATGATTATCCTTTGTATTTTACAGAGTTTTAGCAATTTTTAAAAACAGTACTGAAGTTGAATCTACTTGCATTATATGGGGGAGAGAGGATTCTCATTTAAAAGTCTTATTTTTATGAATTACGTAGATCACCAATTCAATTCTCTTCTCTATTTTGATATTCTGAGCTACATCTCCATTTCAAAGGCAAAGTATACTACGATTAAACAAATACCCTCCATATCCATACGTTCAACATCCTTGGATTCAACCAATTATAAATCAAAAATATTAAAAAAATAATAATTTTAATTTGTCATGTACCAGCAACTATTTACATAACATTTACATTATATTTACAACTATTTACATAACATTTACCCTGTATTAAGTATTATAAGCAATCTAGAGAGGTCTTAAAGCAGAGGTCCCCTGCCTCCCAAGATCTAATGCCTGATAAATTGAGGTGGAGCTGATGTAAAAATAACAGGAATAAAGTACACAATAAATGTAATTAGCTTGTGTGCATGTTGCATCGCTTCAGTCATGTCTGATTCTGTGTGACACTATGGACTGTAGCCTGCCAGACTCCTCTGACTATGGAATTTTCCAGGTAAGAATACTGGAGTGGGTTGCCATGCCTTCTCCAGGGGATCTTTCCAACCCAGGAATCAAACTCGTGTGTCTTACATTTCCTGCTTTGGCAGGCTGGTTCTTTACCTCTAGTGCCACCTGGAAAGCTTAATGGGCTTAAATTATCCCAAATTATCCCCCGAACCCCCAGCTTATGGAAGAATCGTTTTCCACAAAACTAATCCCTGGTGCCAAAAAGGTTGAGGACCAGTGTGTTAAAGTATACAGGAGGATGTGTGTAGGTTCTATGCAAATATTTTCCCATTTTATATAAGGTACTTGAGCATCTATGGATTTGGGTGTCCATGGTGGGTTGTGGTTGCTGGAGCCAGTCTACACTAGATACTGAGGGACAAGGGTATATGAACTGTGCCCGGATTGGATCCTGCAACAGAAAAAGAATATTAGTGGAAAAGCTGGTGAAATCAAAATGAAGTTTGGAGTTTAGTTAAAAACATGTACCGATATTGGTTTCTCAATTTTGACAATTCCACCAAGGTCATGTAAAATCTACCATTAGGGGAAACTCAATGAAGGGTCAAAGGAAACTGTCTCTATGACCTTTGCAATTTTCTATAAAAGTATTCCAAAATAAATTTATTATAAAATAGCAGAGTGGAGAGTTGAGACATTCTTCTCTGTCCAGTACACTTTGCCCTTTAGCAACAGTGATAAGGTCTTGAATTGCTGGTACCTAGATGGGGGCCCACTTCAAATCAATGTTTTTAGAATTCCCTGGTGGCTCAGAGGTTAAAGTGTCTGCGTGCAATGCAGGAGACCTGGGTTCGATCCCTGGGTGGGGAAGATCCCCTGGAGAAGGAAATGGCAACCCACTCCAGTATTCTTGCCTGGAGAATCCCATGGATAGAGGAGCCTGGGGGGGCTACAGTCCATGGGGTCCCAAAGAGTTGGACACGACTGAGCAACTTCGCTTTCACTTCACCATATTCAGAAAATGCTACACCTCATCCTTCTATTTTAATGCATAGGTTTTATTTGTTTGTTTGTTTTGTTTTGTTTTTGTTTGGTTTAACAAGGCTTTCAAGTAGGGGGACAAAGAGTAATGGAAAAGGAACTCCTCCCCTTTCTTTAACATTCTGAATTGTTAATGATGGTACATTGGTAAATCCTGGTATTTGGTGGCTGTCAGTGGAGAGAAATATTTGCAAGCCTCTTCTTCTCCATAGGGTTCTCACAGAAAGGGTACTAGAGTGGTTTACTGTTCCCTCCTCCAGTGTTTTGTCAAAACAAAACAGCAAACAGCCGACTCACCGGGAAAGACCCTGATGCTGGGAAAGATTGAGGGCAGAAGGAGAAGGGGGCGGCAGAGGATGAGATGGTTGGATAGCATCACTGACTTAATGGACATGAGTTTGGGCAAACTCTGGAAGGTAGTGGAGGGCAGGGAAGCCTTGTGTGCTGCAGTCAACGGGGTCACAAGAGTCGGACACAACTTAGTGACTGAACAATAACAACATCTTTCTCCATGAAGCTCCCAAGGGACACACTTGCAATTGTTATGGTAGCAAGCAGGTCCCTTCCTTCCTAGGGGCTCCCGCTCATCACTACCATTCAGAGCTCTTTGAGAAGCTGTGACTGAGTCTTATGGTCCAGGGGAAGTCTCTCCCCCTTTCCAAGGCCAAGGTCACATCTTAGCCCAAGTGCAGGAAACTGAAGTAATGAGACCACTCAAGTGTGTGATGTTAGTGTATTTATATTTGTAGCTGAAGATTCCCAAGATTATCAATGAGTTCAGGTCAAACAAATCCTCATTTCGGATGGTGGGTGGGTACCTTGTAGGATTTGGTGAGATTTCCCCAGCATCTTGCTCATGCAGAACCTTCTAATCTCTTGGGGACAGTCAGGTGCTGAGCATTCTGGGAAAGTTGACTCTCCAACCACTTTGCGTGTGTATGTGTGTTAGTAGCTCAGTCATTTCTGTCTCTTTGCAACCCCATGGACTGTAGCTCACCAGGCTTCTCTGTCCATGGAATTCTCTGGGCAAGAATACTAGAGTGATTTGCCATTCCCTTCTCCAGGGGATCTTCCTGACCTCAGGATCGAACCCAGATCTCCCACACTGCAGGCAAATTCTGTACTGTCTGAGCCACCAGGGAAGCCCCCAGCCACTTTAGAGCAGGTTTAAAGAAAGAATGTTGGAACCTGATGAATGTTTTCCCTTTGCCTATCTGTAATCTAAATGCCACGTTTCTACCTAATTCCTCCATGTCAAGGTATTGGCTCATGTACTGACATACTGACATTTTCCTGCCTTTATCAATTAGCAATTAAGCAGCGTTTGCAAAGCAGCCAATTAAAGACTACATATTGTCAAAATGCCTAAAAGCCAGAAACCCAGCAGGCAGGAGAGTTATGGCAAGCAATGCCCCTCTGAGTGATTATTCTTGTTCAAATCCTCCAGTATTAAGACTTGTCAAGCTGCCTTGAAAATACTTATTCCTGGGTTGATACTGATGGGGTTAATGCAATTGAGTTCATGAGGAACATTTTTTAAGAAGCAAAAGCATTTAACATATACATCAACATGTCAGTTTCAAACAATACTGAGAAATTTTCTTTCCCATAATTAAAAAAAGACCTAAATAGACCCTTACAATAATGCAGATGAATTAGATACTTAAAAGTAGATATTTTCTACCATTCTAAAATACAGCCTATTTACAAAAAAGCCATGAGTTTGATTGAACATACTGAGGTCAATTAAAGTTACATTGTCCCTCTTTTTTTATTTATAAATGCCTATGTTAAACAAAAAGAAAAATAAATGTGTTGTAGGTCTATATGTAACCTATTCCTTAGTCTCAAGTTAGAGGTATGTTATAAGAATGGATATTTTACTTGGCTTCAAAATGTCTTATAAGAAAAATAATTCTCAACTGATCAAGTCCTTATTCAAATGCTTGTGTTTTTCATCATGACATCATATGCTTCTAAATTAATAATAATTCTCATTGTAGAAAAATAGATCTAATTTATATTAGTCTTAGAAACTGCTAATAGCATTGTAAATTTATGAGATGATTTTAACAGAAAAAAGTTATAGAAGAATATAGTTATTTTAACTGTAATATTACTAACTGTAGGGTGAGAAAGGGAGGTCCCGTTGGGGTAAAATATGTTATTATAACTTGTTACTCACAATTTCTTTTTGATCATTTATTTAGTCTCTGAGGTGAAATGAATTACTAATTAAATTGGTAAACTCACATATTGTGTATGTATAGAAATGTAAGCACATTTTGTCTTAGAATTACAGTAAACTGTTTGGAATCACTGTAAAACAACAACGACAAAGTTACATTCCTGGCCTGTTATTTAATAGGTTCTAATAGTATGGTGGCTCAGTGGCTCAGAATCCATCTGCCAGTGTAGGAGATGCAGGAGATGAGGGTTCCAGCCCTGGGTTGGGAAGATCCCCTGGAAGAAGTGGCAACCCACTCCAATGTTCTTGCCTGGAAAAGTCCCGTGGAGAGAGCAGCCTGGCAGGCTAGTCCATAGGGTTGGAAAGAGTCGTACATGACTGAGTGACTGACCACCCAGGCAATAGTATTAAACAGTAATGTGACCTGGGTAATCGCTTGAGTTTCAGTTTTCCTATTTATAAAATTCGAATGGTGACAGACACGTGGCTCACTGGATAGTTTTGCCAGTTTGATACAAGGCTGGATGTTAGGAGATGCTGACTTTTCCTCCTTGCCTGCTTCCTTACTTTTCTTCCCCATTCTTCCTGCCAGTTCCCACAAGTGGTGACTGCCCTGACTACAGGTGTGAAGAAAGGAATAAATTAGAAAGTAAATAAACGTCTATTGGATTTAGTTTTTCCAAAAGCATAAGCTCATAGAGAGTTTGAGGTTTTTACAAAGAGAAGAAAGGAGTGTGTGGATAAGGAAAGCATCTGGAAAAACTTAGAGGAAGAAGGATTTCTCCAGGATCACACAGATACCCTGTGATTGTGAGAGGAACAGAGAGAGGTCTGTGGAATTTGAAAGCAGCCAGTGTTCATGCTTCTTCCTGGCAGCACCCCTGAGGCAGCAAAGCCCCAGAGAAGAATGACTACTTGATAGTTTCAGGCTGATGAGATCCCAGGACACCTCAAAACATTTCCTTGTGACCCAAAAGTAGCTGCAAAGCAGCTAAGTGTGTCGTGAGCTGTGAAGTCACATGGATGGGAAGGATGCACATTTCAGTGGGAATCTGTGAAAATATATGATCAAAGAGCAAAGTTTCCCCCATTCTGTGTCCTTTGTTCTTTCTTTAACCTCAGAACAGTTTCACAGTTCTAGGCTTGGTAGGAGAGAAAGTCTGAGAATGACTGACATTACGTTTCCTGCCAGCTGGAGGGATGGGCATTAAAATAAAATTTAAGTTGATTTGTTTAAAGATATGAACTTTTTCCTGCATACTTGAATACATGGAATGATATTTATACCCACTCACATGTAAAACATTCAGTGTGACCTCAGGTATGTGGATGATGCTCAGTTAACACTACTTGTCATTATTTATCAACTTACGTTGACAACTATAAAAAGGATAATGTAAAAAAAAATCTAATTTTGTTGTATCTTTTTACCCTCCAATATGAGACCATAGAGGAGAAGGAAATGGCAACCCACTCCAGTATTCTTGCCTGGAGTATCCCGTGGACAGAGGAGCCTGGGGGCTGCTGTCCATAGGATCGCAGAGTCTACACAACTGAAGCGACTTAGCATGCATGCATGCATTGGAGAGGGAAATGGCAACCCACTCCAGTATTCTTGCCTGGAGAATCTCAGGGAAAGGCCAACCAGGGGGCTGCTGTCCATGCGGTCTCACAGAGTCAGACACGACTGAAGTGACATACCAGCAGCAGCAGCAGCATGAGACCATAGTCTATAAGAGATGGATTTTCATATACTGGCAGTATTTTCTCTGAACTTGAACTTGGAATACATTTCCCATTACAATACTTAACTAATGACCAAAATGGTTGAGATAGCTTTAAAACACCAGAGGAGGGGAGGAAAGGGGTCAGTGGCCAAATAAGACTGTGTGGTCTGGGGACTTCCTTGATTGTGCGGTGGCTTGGCCAAGACTCCATGCTTCCAATGCAGGGGACAGGGGTTCCATCTCTGGTCAGGGATCTAGATCCCACATGCCTCAGCTAAGAGTTCACAGGCTGCAACTAAAGATCTCCCATGTCACAACAAAGATGGAAGATCCCATGTGCCTCAATTATGACCCAGTGCAGCCAAATAGATAGATAAATATATTTTAATTTTTAAAAAAAGACTGTGCAGGCTGGAATCAGAATTTTACCCTTATTTAACTGGAGAAGGATGGAACCTTATTCCCTGATACTACGTAGACATCCAAGGGCTTTGGGATACTGTTTTTGTTTTGCTTTTGGTGTTTAATTTAGCTTTGAGTGCTGGAAATCTCAGAGTAAATAATAAATTTTGGAGTAAACAATAACTTTGATGGGTTTGGTGGAAAAGCAATGAATTGAGATTTAATGGGATTTTGTTCTTGGTGATAAGTTTTCTGCTCTATGACCTAGAGAGTGTGTGCAAGTGGTGGTGAGGGCAACAGATATGCTTTAAATATCAAGCAAGTGACACCAGTTGCCTACCTCCAGGAGCAGCAGGTACTGTCAACCCACTTCATCATTTGCATGGTTTGTAGATGTTGGGGTCACCAAGAAAGACACAACTCACGCAAGCACTGGATGGAACAATGCTTGACTCATACAGAGAAGAGACAGAGCAGGATCAGCTTCAGTGGTGTCAGTCCCCCATGGCCAGTGGGTCTCAGCCTGCAGCTGACATAGGGAGATGGCTTATGGTGCAGCCAAAGGACCTTGCTCTTTTCCTGCAGGAAACAGAGACAGCAGGAGGTTGACCAGATGCCATCTGATGCACGTGCTTAGGCAGAACAAAGAAATATACATCAAGCCTGGAACAGGGGAAAACATTTCCAAGCAAAGAGACATGCCCAGGACAAGACATAAGAGTTCTTTATCTCTTTGTAAGGACAAATTCTGGACCAGGACACGTTCTTCTGTGACCACGCAGAGGTCAAAAGTCCCTGTGCACATAACTACCTGTCCCAACATCTTGTTTCCAACAATGGCTGGTTTGTTTTTAACCCATTTTCAGGTAGTGTCTTGCCTAATGCTATTTTTTTGCCTTCTCAGTATTTAGATTGAGAAGATTCTCAATCTTCTTAGGCTTGGGGATGTGTTTGGGGGGTATATATATCAAGTTACAAAAATAACTTGGAGTTTGTATCCAGGCAGAGAAGAAATTATGGTTTTTCTATTTGAATTCTTCCAACGTGTATATGGTTCTATTAGTCTGGGCTAGGCACTCCCCATGGGTGCTGAGAAAGAAAATTTGAGCAAAATGTAGAGGAGATAGAGGTTGTCTTTAGGTTTCTCCAGAGTTTATTGCAATGCCTGGTCCTCACCTTTAGGGACTCGGCGTCCTCAGGGTGCCTTCAGTTGTTCTGGGTCCCATTAACACAGAACTTCAGGCTTCCCAGGTGGCTCAGTGGTAAAGAATCTACCTGCCTCTGCAGGAGATGCAGGTTTGATCCCTGGGTTGGGAAGATACCCTGGAGTAGGAAATGGCAACCCACTCCAACATTCTTGCCTGGAAAATTCCATGGGCAGAGGAGGCTGGCAGACTACTGTCCATGGGGTTTTAAGAGTCAGACACTCACGAAGAGGCAGACATGACTGAATGAACACACAACACAGAGCTTCATTGTAGACCCAAGGTTACCGACCGTATATCCTGCTTACCTGGGACAGCCTTCATCGCCTGTCTTACTCATCTCCCAAACGTCAGTGTCTCTTTTGTTCTTCAAAATGGCAGTGAGCTAATTTGCTTAGCTGCTCATAATAAACACTTGTATTGCAGATTATAGACATACTGCCATTATGACAACAGATGAATGTGCCCCACAGTTTAGGCTGTCTCAGTGAGGGGAGGTGCGTTACCGTTCTTTAATGCCCCAGAATTCATGGTTCCATATGTCCTGCTAAGAGTGCTACGTGGAGAGTATTGGAACCTCCGATCTAAAACTGTAGCTCTGATGAGAAAACCTCAGTAACGCAGAATGGGAATGGGACTGATGGACAAGTCAGAAGGTCAGAAAAGGTGGGGCCTCCCGGAAAAGCCAAGGAACTGCTCTCACCATCCTTGGTTGACCAAGCAGTTTCAGCCCAAACCTAGGAAAGTGATAGTCAAACTTTTTACCTTTAAGTCATAGAAATAAGGGGAGGAGTGGCTTTCTCTTCATCTCTCTCAATCAATCAAGATCTTAACTTTTTGAGGTCACTCTGTTAGGCAGAGTTGAGTGAAACCAACAAGGGCACTGACAACTATTAAAGGTTTTCTCAGCACCACATGGTGTGATCTTGGCCAATTGACTTAAGTCTCTGGATTTACTTTCTCACCTGTAGAACTGTAAGTGAACCAGACAAATGATGTCTTTGGATTATTTTAAAAATAGTTTTGAACTTGCAGACAGGCTGAGGGAGTCTGAGATCCACAGAAGTCCCTGACTACACTGAGAACTGCTGACTTAAACCATGAGATTGTGGAAAGGATTAAATGAGATAATATACTATAAGGATTTGGCACCATGCCTAGTGAATTATAAAATCCTAAAAATGTTAACTATTGTTCAATTTAGTCACTGAGAGTCACAAAACCACTCATAACACTAAGGAGGAATTCTACCCTAATGATACTGGACATGATTATATTATAGCTCAGAAGCTGTCAGATCAGTGCATTTTCTACCATATTTTCTGCCTAAAGTGGCTTTCAAAATATGCAGATATTGGATTTCCAAGACTATCATTTCATTTTTTTAATATTACTTATACTTTTATATTGTATCTTATAGAATAAAATTTATTTTTAATCTTAAACATAATTTTTATCTCATGGTGGGAAATTTAGAAGTTATAAATGCAAAGAATAATAACACATTCAATCTCAACTATTCAAAGAAGCCACAGTGAACATTTTGATGGATTTTCTGCTGGTCTTTTGTTTTTGTCCAAGCATATGTAGTTTAGGGCTGTTTATGACAGAGGATGAGATGGCTGGATGGCATCACTGACTCGATGGACGTGGGTCTGGGTGAACTCCGGAAGTTGGTGATGGACAGGGAGGCCTGGCGTGCTGCAATTCATGGGGTTGCAAAGAGTCGGACACGACTGAGCGACTGAACTGAACTGAACTGATGACATACAAATTAATTGTTTCCATGGTTAATTTCTAGCTGAATTAGTAAGCTTTTAAAGCTAAAAATTTGTTTGGTTTTTACCACAGTCTCAACAATTATTCCAACTTCTGATTTCACAACTTATCAGGATGTCTTGCATTTATGTCTTAATTCAGCAGAAAGATGGAGAACCTTTCTCTCAGCCCCTCAGTTTCATGGATTCATTGCGTAAGTAGCAACCAGCAAGTGAAAGGTAATGTATTAATAGCTGCCTCCAATGAAACATGATGTATAGGAAAGGTTATCAATAATAATAATAATAATAAATTAATTATAGACTTTTTTTGGCCATGCCAGGAACCACATGGAATCTTAGTTTCCCAACCAGGGAGTGAACCTATGACCTCTGCAGTGGAATCACAGAGTCCTAACCACTGGACTGTCAGGGAATTCCTAATTATAAACATTCTTGATTAAAATTTTTTGTTTAAACTTCTATATATTTAACAATATTCTCCTAAATATTTTAACAGTATATCTTACTTTTGAAACTTTTTTGTTTATATGCTTTTCTAAAAAGCTACTTATTGCTGTTACTATTTTACTAAAGATTTCTTAAACAATGATTTATTGTTTCCACTGTTTGCTAAGTAAGGTGCTAGATTCTCAGAATACAGTGGAAAAGAAGGGAGCCCTAGTACCTTCAGGGAATTTACAGCCCAGTGCGGGAGACAAAAACCAAACAAATAAACATAGAAGCAAACAAAATGCAAATTGTATTGTTTCCAAGGATAAAAGAATAAAAATAAATACAAGGGTCACACAGAGAAAACTACTTTATGTAGATGGGTTAGGGGTTGCCTGTCTATAGAGATAACATTAAATTAAGAACAAAGTAATCAGTGGTATTTTGTCCAGTAAAAACTGGGAAAAGACCCTCCCAAGGGGAGGACAGCAATCTGCCTAAAGAAGCTGAGGTGAAAAGAGGCCAGGTACCCTGGGCCAAACCAGAGAGGGCCGTGCACTGGAAAGATGAGTGAGCTGGGCCTGATGGAACTTGGGTCTGGGCTGGACCGGTTAGGAATCAGATCATTGTAGGGCTTTTCAGGCTGATGGTTTTAAGGAAGAGAGGGATAGAATTTGGTATTTTGGCAAACATTCTTGAGTAGAGTTATGCACAGGAGCTTTGACCTAGCCCAGACAGAGTGAAGCCAGCAGATATGGAAAGTGACTGAAGCCAAGCTGTGCTTCTAAGACAGGTGGACGAACCTTAGCAATGGATCGGCTGCAGCTGTATGCAGTTGTGAAAGAGACAAGAACAGGACTTAAGTTTCCATTTTAAGTAACTGATGGAGGCACCATTTATAGGATGGGAAACATGAAAGGAGGAAGATGATTGCAGGAAAGGTTGAGAGGTCCATTTTTGGATATACTGTTCTCATACTCCTGATTCAAGGCCATTCCAGCTCCACACAGAGGCTGCCCTACACAGGGTCCATGCTCCCATTGCAGTGATTGGAAAATGTATTGCCAGGTAGTAGTTGAATGTTGAATAAATCTGCAGTACAGTATTAATGGCTGGTGGCCAGTAAAATGTTAGGAGACATTTACTGTATTAGGATTCTTTCTCTTTTGAGTGGCAGAAAACCAATTTAAACTCACTTAATCAATAAAGGGAATTTATTGCCTCATGTATCTGAAAAGTTCAGAGTGCCCCAGGCACAGCTGGTGTGGCTCTCACCAGATTCTCTTTGTCTCCCTGTCTCTCCCTCTATCTCTATCTGTCTTGGTCTCTTCCTCTCTTCCTTTTGTGTTGCTTTATTCTCAGGCTCTCTCTTTCTGGTGGAAGAGATGACCTCTAACTTCAGGTTCACACAGTCCTCATTGTTCACAGTCTCAAAGGAAGCAGAAGAACCTCTGCCCTGGGAGGGCTCACATGTCATGTGCTCCTGATTTCTACCTCAGGAATGGAGTCACCTGGACAGCCTGGACCACGTGATCACTCCTGGGCAGGGTGGAGTTGCCTCCATTACAATCACAACAAAAAGTTCTGCAAAGAAGAAAGTAATTGTGTTCCCAGAAGAAGAAATTCTGGGCAGGCTAAAAATTGGTCAAAAAACAATGATTGTTTCAGAATTACTATTTGCTGGTCTTCTCTTTGGCGTAATTTTCACTGCCAGATCAGTTGCCTATCAAAACTGTATATCTGTGAGTGCTCAGTTGTGTCCAACACTTTGCGACCCCATGGACTACAGCCCACAAGACTCCTCTGTCCATGGAGTTCTCCAGGCAAGAACACTGGAGTGAGTGGGTTGCCATTTCCTACTCCAGGGGATCTTCCTGACCCAGGGATGAAACTCACATCTCTTGTGTTTCCTGAACTGACAGGCAGATCCTTCACCACTAGTGCCATCGGGAAAGATAGATTATGACAAATCCTCAATGTCTGTACATACAAAAATGCTTACATTCCTATTTATAAGAGTAGAAGACATATATCTGCTCTATCCAGAGATGATACCAAGTAGTCAAGCTATAAATTAAAAAGAGTGGTAGAAAAGGAACTCTAAACAAAATAATAGTCTCAGGATGTAGGGAGTGGGTTGAAAGTATAGATGAAATAAAAAGGTAGAAAGTTGATCATTGTTGAAGCTGGTTGGGTAATAAGTACATGAGAGTTTATCATACTCTCCCACTGTGTCTGCATATGCTTGAATTTTTCCTTCATAAGAGGTAAATATTTTTAAATGGTAGAGACTGGCAGTGAGTGATGGCACAATGCATCATTTTTTAAATGACAACTGAAAATTATTGTTTCATGTTTCAAGATGTCATTCTTTTCAGGCTCCTGAAATAGCATTATACTGTGTGCTTGGTATGGAAATCAGATGAGAATCTGTGTTAAATCCATCCATCATACTTCATAATTAACCAATTACCTGAGTCAAAGGATAAGGTTAAAAAATGCAAATAATATTATAATATTCTCAGCAAATTTCTCTAAAAGACAATAATACATGTTAGTCGTCATAATGGAAATGCCACACATTAAGACTGTCTGCTTCTCGGCTACAATTTTGACCTAAGGATTCCAGGATTACAGTATATTAGAAAGGAGACAAAAATTCAAGTGGAATGTATTATACTATCGAGTTTAATACATAGAGAACACCAGATATTTCCTTAAAAAAAAAAAAAAGGATAGATTATACTTAGGAGTTCCACCCATAAGGTAAAAGAGAGAAAAACAAAAGCCAGACTAGCAATTACTTGTCCCTAGAAATTCCTGTGTGGTTCTAGAGATGAACTTCCCAATGCTCTTTATTTCACTTAAGCTTTTTATCCCACTCCAACATATGAGTAAACAATAGCTAGGTATAACAAAAAATTTTTTATAAATTTAATGGCTCTTGACCCTGGTTTATGCTGACCCTGGTTTATAGATTTAGGTAAATAAAATGTTTTTCTAAGGTGTCAACCAAGAATAATCTAAGCTTCTATCTGGCTTTACCTATCAACTTTATACATGACATTTCTACATTTCTTTCTCTCTTTTTAAACTATATCCAGTGGTCAAACATGGGTATCCTGAGATGAGTTTATCATTTTTGTTATTTGAAAAGGATTTAGGACATAAGAGGTTTAATGTTACATTTAAATTAAAAACATATATTTATATTATATATATTTCAGCACTGAGATGACCCAGAGGGATGGTATGGAGAGGGAGGAGGGAGGGGGCTTCAGGATGGGGAACACGTGTATACCTGTGGCGGATTCATGTTGATGTATGGCAAAATCAATACAATATTGTAAAGTAATTAACCTCCAATTAAAATAAATAAATTTATATTAAAAAAAAGAAGTAGCTTCTTTCAACCTTTTGCTTTGCATGCCATCTCACTAACTAGGCTATGGTACATAAATATGTGTATGTGTGTGTTGTGTACGGTTGGTACTTTTTGACACACAGTGGTGTCAAAAAAGAGAAATATGCACACACCCATACAGTAAAATGGTGCTCAGCATGTTATAAACATTTTGCCTCTTTTATTTGAACCATGTTTCCCCTCACTGAATCTTTCTGTTGTTATCTGTGACTTGCCTTACCTGTCCCACAGCTTTCATCAATGCAAGGAGAAAAGAAAATCAAGAAATGTCCTCTGAGGGCAGAGTCTTGGCCAGATGGCTGACCTTCATGTTCATCTTTAGTTTCACCATATTGATTGCAAGCAGCACCTGAGACAAAGAGGATCTGGGTCTTTTGTCATTTGCTGTCTTGTTTCCGTCGTCCTTTGTTTTTTCTTGGTAATTGATACGATTGGTATACCCAGAGGAACTTTTGAGCACTGGGCACAGATTTTCCCATTCAAAAATAAACAAATAAAGAGGTTCCAGCCAATTTCATTGAGTGAGGATGCTCAGTACAGTCAAGTGGGATGTAGCCACACAACAAGCATGTGTTAAGTTGATAAATGTGCTCCTGCGTTGATGTATTTGCTTCTCTGCTACATTTGGCAGAAAATACAAACCCTTCCCAACTTAGCAATTTCAGTTCCTTCCATTAAACTATCCACATTCATTTCTTTTGTTTTTCTGACCATCTGTGCACAGATACTTCTATCATAAAATTCATAAACATTTTTGTTAAACTAAAAAATCAATTTGCTATAAATCGAAGAAGGAAATCCTTTCCAAAATCCCCCAAATATTGTAGAAAAAGGGTAGAATGCTTATATTTTCTCTCTTTGGAGTTAGATTAGCAGATGAAACCAGATCAACATTTTTGGAACATTATTGTTTCTGACCAATATTATAGACATATATAGCTTCTCCTTGAGTATTTAAAATGTATTAAAGAAATTATGGCTCATTTTATTGCTTAAAGGGTTTGAAGTTTGTAATTGCACCAACTAGCCAGTAGTCTAAGTCCCTAATGCAAAATATTACACTTTATAGACATTCAAAGATAATTTGAATGAACAGATTTATAAATGAACATTGCATATTTCATTGAATTATAGCTATTTTTAAAAAAATACCCAACACAGGCCCAATGTATATTAGGCATCCAATGGATTTGAGGTAAAATTAATATGCATATATGAATAGCTGGATAAAGTAGATATAAATCAATGACTTTATTCATGAGTGTATTGATTCAACAATTATTTGGTGAGAATTCACTCTTTTCCCAAGAACAGTACTAAAACGGAATCAAATAGAGATGTAGTCCCTGATCTTGCAGAATATTTATGCTCTGGGGACAACAGACATTAACCTAAGATTTGCATTTAGGATAGTGTGATTGGGGAAAGCACTTTGAGAAAGAAGCCATGTTGTATGAGACAGTATGTTGTTGTTGGTTGTTTAGTTGCTCAGTTGTGTCCAACTCTGTGACACCATGGACTGTATAGCCCACCAGACTCCTCTGTCCATGGAATTTTCCAGGCAAATTACTTGAGTGGGTTCCTATTTCCTTCTCGGTGTAAGAGTATAACAAAGAGAAATTCTGACACTCAGTTCAGTTCAGTTCAGTCTCTCAGTCATGTCCGACTCTTTGCGACCCCATGAATTGCAGCACGCCAGGCCTCCCTGTCTATCACCATCTCCCGGAATTCACTCAGACTCACGTTCATCGAGTCCGTGATGCCATCCAGCCATCTCATCCTCAGTCGTCCCTTTCTCCTCCTGCCCTCAATCCCTCCCAGCATCAGAGTCTTTTCCAATGAGTCAACTCTTTGCATGAGGTGGCCAAAGTACTGGAGCTCCAGCTTTAGCATCATTCCTTCCAAAGAAATCCCAGGGTTGATCTCCTTCAGAATGAACTGGTTGGATCTCCTTGCAGTCCAAGGGACTCTCAAGAGTCTTCTCCAACATCACAGTTCAAAAGCATCAGTTCTTCAGCGCTCAGCCTTCTTCACAGTCCAACTCTCACATCCATACATGACCACTGGGAAAACCATAGCCTTGACTAGACAGACCTTAGTCGGCAAACACTAGAGAAGCAATATTTAATCTGAATCCTAATGGATAAGCAAGATAGATAGTTGGGAATAAGGTGTCACTGATGTACTATTCTTGACAAAATGTTTAACGCAAACCTAATCTTGAGGAAGAAATCAGTTAGAGCTGGATTGTGTGAAGATCTTCAAGCTAGAATGTTGATGGGAAAATTGTGAGCAATTGATGGCTAAGATAAAATGGAGTTTCACATTATAAGCACTTGTATTAGCTATCTGTTGCTGTGTAAAAAACAGTACTCCAAACCTAGCAGCTTAAAACAATAGTAAATATTTATTATCCTGTACAATTGGGCTTCCCAGGTGGCTCAGTGGTAAAGAACCTGCCCGCCATGCAGGAGACATAAGAGACGAGGGTTTGACGTCTGAGTTGGGAAGGTCCCCTGGAGGAGGGCATGACACCCTACTCCAGTGTTCTTGTCTGGAAAATCCGATGGACCAAGGAGCCTGGCAGACTACAGTCTGTTGCATCACAGAAGCAGACATGACTGAAGTGACTTAGCGCACATCCGACACAGTTACAAGAGTTAGGAATTCACAACCAGCCTAGGTGTGTGGTTTAGGCTTTAGTTTCTTTTTCTATGAGTTCATTTGTTTGTTTTTGAAGTATAATTGATCTATAAGACTATGTTAGTTCTTATGACACAGCATAGTGATTTGTTATTTCTATATATTCCAAAATAATCACCATGGTAAATCTGTTTACAATCTATCACCATATATTTACATAATTATTGACTATATTCCCTACAGTGTACATTATGTCCTCATGACCCATTTATTTTATAACTTGAAGATTGTACCTCTTAATCTCCCTCACTTAATTCTGTCTGACCCCCAACAACCTTTCCCTTCTTCTGGCAACCACCTGTTTATCTTTGTTATTTGTTTTGTTTTGTTAAGAGTCCACATGTAAGTGAAGTCATAAAAGATTTTTCTTTGTCTGACATTTCACTCACCATAATAGCCTCTAAGTCCATTATAATTACATGAAAAAGAACAAAATATCTAGGAATAAATCTAACTAAACAGGTAAAAGGCCTGTACTCAGAAAACTATAAGACTCTGATGAAAGAAGCTGAAGATAACATGAACAGAAAGATATACCATGCTCATGGATTGGAAGAATTAATATTATTGAAATGTGATACCTCCCAAAGGAATCTACACATTCAACACAATCTCTTTAAAAATATTGATGGTATATTTCACAGAACTAGAACTAACAATTGCAAAGTATGTATGGAAACACAAAAGACTCCAAATAGCCAGACAATCTTGAGAAAGAAGAATGAAGCTGGAGGTATCATGCTCCTTGATTTCAAACTATAACACATATCCACAGTAATCAAAACTGTGGCCCTGGCACCACAACAGATACATAGATCAATGCAACAGGATAAAGAGCCCAGAAATGAAACTGCACTTACATGGGCAATTAATCTACAACAAAGAAGGCAAGAATATACAGTGGGGAAGAGACAGCCCCTTCAATAGTATTGGGGAAACAAGACTACTTTCTCACATATGTACAAAAATAAATTCAAAATGGCTTAAGGACTTAAATGTAAGACATGAAACCATAAAAATACTAGAAGAAAATTCTAGGAAATTAGAAGAAAATTAACTCTTTGACATTAGGCTTAGAAATACTTTTTTCAATGTCAGGCAAGGGAAACAAAAACAATAATAAGCAGATGAGACTATATGAAACTAAAAAGCTTTTGCATAAGGAGGGAAACTATTAATAAAATGAAAAGGGGCCTACCAAATGGGAGAAGATGTTTGCAAATGATACATTCAATAGAGGTTAATATATGAAACATGCAAAGTGCTCATAAAACTCAACATCAAAAAAAAAAAAAAAAAAAAAAACCCGAGCAACGTGATTAAAAAATAGAAGATCTGAATAGGTATTTTCCTAAGGAAGATACACAGATGATCAGTAGATGCATAAAAAGATCTCAAAATCACAATCATGAGGTAAAAGCAAATCAAAACCACAATGAGATATCATCTCACAACATGTCAAAATGATTATTATCAAAAAGAAAATAACAAGTATTGGCGAGGGTGAGGAGAAAAGGGAACACTTGTGCACTGTTGGTAGGAATATAAATAGATGTAGAATGATGGAAAACAGTATGGAGAGTCCTCAAAAAATTAAAAATAGAACCGCTATCTGATCCAGAAATTCCATTCTTGAAATGTCTTTAGAAACCTGAAAACACTAATTTTAAAAGATATACACATCCTATGTCCAAAGCCTCTGACTGTGTGGATCACAATAAACTGTGGAAAATTCTGAAAGTTGGGAATACCAGACCACCTGACTTGCCTCTTGAGAAACCTATATATGCAGATCAGGAAGCAACAGTTAGAACTGGACATGGAACAACAGACTGGTTCCAATAGGAAAAGGAGGTACGATCAAGGCTGTATATTGTCACCCTGCTTATTTAACTTATCATGCAGAGTACATCATGAGAAACGCTGGGCTGGAAGAAGCACAAGCTGGAATCAAGATTGCCCAGAGAAATATCAATCACCTTAGATATGCAGATGACACCACCCTTATGGCAGAAAGTGAAGAGGAACTCAAAAGCCTCTTGATGAAAGTGAAAGAGGAGAGTGAAAAAGTTGGCTTAACACTCAACATTCAGAAAACTAAGATCATGGCATCTGGTCCCATCACTTCATGGCAAATAGATGGGGCAACAGTGGAAACAGTGTCAGACTTTATTTTGGGGGGCTACAAAATCACTGACAGATGGCGACTTGCAACCATGAAAATTAAAAGACGCTTACTCCTTGGAAGAAAAGTTATGACCAACCTAGATAGCATATTCAAAAGCAGAGACATTACTTTGCCAACAAAGATCCGTCTAGTCAAGGCTATGGTTTTTCCAGTAGTCATGTATGGATGTGAGAGTTGGACTGTGAAGAAAGCTGAGCACCAAAGAATTGATGCTTTTGAACTGTGGTGTTGGAGAAGACTCTTGAGAGTCCCTTGGACTGCAAGGAGATCCAACCAGTCCATTCTGAAGGAGATCAGCCCTGGGATTTCTTTGGAGGGAATGATGCTGAAGCTGAAACTCCAGTACTTTGGCCACCTCATGTAAAGAGTTGACTCATTGGAAAAGACGCTGATGCTGGGAGGGATTGGGGGCGGGAGGAGAAGGTGACGACAGAGGATGTGATGGCTGGATGGCATCACTGACTTGATGGACATGAGTCTGAGTGAACTCCAGGAGTTGGTGATGGACAGGGAGGCCTGACATACTCCAATTCATGGGGTTGCAAAGAGTCGGACACGACTGAGTGACTGAACTGAACTGATGTCTACTGAAGCATTATTTACAATAGCCAAAAATGGAAGCCTCACAAGTGTCCATTGATAGATGAAGAGATAAAAAAATGTGATACACACACACACAGAAATATTGCTTAGCCATAAAAAATGAAATCTTGTCATTCTGCGACTTGGATGGTCTATTTAAAGTTGTTGGACTTCAAGAACTCCAGAGAAAGTAAGCCAATACCAACTGCATTGACAGGTTTTTCACATCAATAATACAACTGTCAGGCTTCCTTGGTAGCTCAGATGTAAAATATATAGTATACACCAATACAGTATACTAACACATATATATGGAATTTAGAAGATGGTAATGATAACCCTTTATGCAAGACAGCAAAAGAGACACAGATGTATAGAACAGACTTTTAGACTCTGTGGGAGAGGGAAAGGGTGGGATGATTTGGGAGAATGGCATTGAAACATGTATACTATCAGGTAAGAAACGAATCACCAGTCTATGTTCGATACAGGATACAGGATGCTTGGGGCTGGTACACAGGGATGATCCAGAGAGATGATATGGGGTGGGAAGGGGGTTCAGGATTGGGAACTCATGTACACCCATGGCTGATTCGTGTCAATGTATGGCAAAACCAACACAGTATTGTAAAGCAAAATAAAGTAAAAATAAAAATTGAAAAAAAAAAAGATGTAAAAAATCTGCCTGTAGTGCAGGAGACTCAAGTGTGATCCCTGGGTTGGGAAGATCCTCTGCAGAAGGAAATGGCAACTCACTCCAGCATTCTTGCCTGGAGAATTCCATTGACAGAGGAGCCTGGCTGGCTACAATCCATGGATTCACAAAAAGTTGGACGTGACTGAGTGACTAACACACACACAGAAGACTGTAAACTTTAAACAATCAGGATTCAACTATCTTTAGAGAACATGTGTTTTTTTTCTAGCACTAGGCACAAACACAAAATTATATTTATCCTATGTCACAGACTTTAATATTGAGATAATCATGTTAATGTGCAAAAAATACTTTTGAAATGATCAATTCTTATGTAGTTCTATGACCATCATCGTAGAAAGGGCACCTTGACATTTAGGCCACTGTTAATTAGTTAGCTTCACCATGTTTAAAATGACTCATTGTAAAGTATAGTGAAGCCAGTAATTTGTCACACGTATATTATAGGGGAATAAAATTTGTCCCCCCCAAATGTGTCTCTTTGGCATACAAATTATTTCAAGCTGAAAACAATTAAGGCCCAAAAGGCTTGGGAAGAACTTTTGATCTTTTCATAACTGCTTTCGAATTGTGGTGCTGGAGAAAACTCTTTATAATCCCTTGGACAACAAGGAGATCAGTCCTAAAGGAAATCAACCCTGAATATTCACTGGAAGGACTGATGCTGAAGCTGAAGCTCTAATACTTTGGCTATCTGATTCGAAGAGCTAACTCGTTAGAAAAGACCCTGATGCTGGTAAAGAGTGAAAGCAGGAGGAGAAGGGGGAAAGAGAGGATGAAATGGTTAGATAGCATCATTGACTCAATGGACATGAATTTGAGCAAGCTCTGGGAGATGGTGGAGGATAGAAGAGCCTGGCATGCTATAGTCCACGGAGTCACAAAAAGTTGGACATGACTTAGTGACTGGGAAACAACAATATTTGCCTAAAAGAATTTAGATAGAAGGCCTATTCCTTAAATATTACTAGAAGTATTGCCGGAGATATCTGCAAAGAAGGTGGGCTAAGGGTGCTGGGAGAAACTGACAAGGCCTGAAGATCAGAGTCCTCTCTGTGTCCCCTTGTCTCTGAAGGGCCAGCAGATATGTGTTTATCAGACCTTTGCTTTTCCATCTCCATGTGAATGGCTTTCCTCCCCTTTGTAGTCCCAATCCCCTACCCTCAACATTCTCTTTGTCTTTAGTCAAACACTGTATTCAAGATAAAGGCTTTGGCCATTTTTGTGACCATTTTGCCAAGTTTTCCTGAGTCTTTCCCATGTCTTGTTGTTGTTCAGGTTCTAAGTTGTGTCCAACTCTTTGCTACCCCATGAACTGCAGCACACCAGACTCCTCTGTCCTTTACTATCTCCCAGAGTTTGCTCAAACTCATGTCCCATGTCTACACGTTATTAAATTTTTGTTTGATTTCCTCTTGTTCATGTCAATTCTACTCTCAGACCAGTCAGAAGAACCTAGAAGATTAAAGGAAAATTCCTTCCTCCCTGACCAAATCATGTACCTTAGTAAGTTTGAGGGAGGAAATGCCACATAGAATTAGATGTTCAAGATTTCCCTAATTATTACAGGGGGATACATTTCTCCTTGAGAAAGTCATCAGTTATTTTCCAAAATTCTTTTTTAAAATAATCCAAAGAGCTCTTCTTAGAGTCCTATGTTGCTAAAAGCACTAGTTTCAACATTTCTCAGATTTTTCTAAGGTTCTTTGGAGGAAACCAGCAAGCATCCTTCGACACGAGTTGTTAAGATTTTCACCAGTCACAATTTGCTATTATGACGCTCAAAATTCAAAATATTTCCGAAAGGCAAAGAAAACTGGAGTGACAAGAGAAAATTAAGTCCAGTTAAAATACATATCATACATTATTAGAACAAGGGTACATTTTCCTCCTAAAACAATAAGCAACAGTGCCCTTTCGGTAACTTTGGTCTCTTGAAAACCACTAATCAAACAGTAGCATTGCCCCAGTTCACTGCTTAAACACTGTGGTGCTCGAGGAAATTAATAATTGAATTCTCTTGGGATAGAAGAGCATTTTAAATAAAAGAATTGAGCTATAAGGATGGGAAATAAAAAATGATACTGATGAACCTATTTGCAGGGCAAAGATAGAGATGCAGACATAGAGAACAGACTTGTGGGCACGGGGTGGGGGGGTGCGGTGGGGTGGGGGGGGCGGTGGGGTGGGGGTGGGGTGGGGTGGGGGGCGGAGTGGGGAGGGAGAGGGTGAGAAGAATTGAGAGAGTAGCTTTGAAACATACATTCAATTCAGTTCAGTTCAGTTCAGTCGCTCAGTCGTGTCCGACTCTTTGCGACCCCATGAATCGCAGCACGCCAGGCCTCCTTGTCCATCACCGTCTCCCAGAGTTCACTCAGACTCACGTCCATCGAGTCAGTGATGCCATCCAGCCCTCTCATCCTCTGTCATCCCCTTCTCCTCCTGCCCCCAATCCCTCCCAGCATCAGAGTCTTTTCCAATGAGTCAACTCTTTGCATGAGGTGGCCAAAGTATTGGAGTTTCAGCTTTAGCATCATTCCTTCCAAAGAACATCCAGGGCTGATTTGGACTTTTAGAATGGACTGGTTGGATCTCCTTGCAGTCCAAGGGACTCTCAAGAGTCTTCTCCAACACCACAGTTCAAAAGCATCAATTCTTCGGCGCTCAGCTTTCTTCACAGTCCAACTCTCACATCCATACATGACCACAGGAAAAACCATAGCCTTGACTAGACAGACCTTAGTCGGCAAAGTAATGTCTCTGCTTTTGAATATACTATGTAGGTTGGTCATAACTTTTCTTCCAAGGAGTAAGCGTCTTTTACTTTCATGGCTGCAGTCACCATCTGCAGTGATTTTGGAGCCCCCAAAAATAAAGTCTGACACTGTTTCCATTGTTCCCCCATTTATTTCCAGTGATGGGACCAGATGCCATGATCTTCGTTTTCTGAATGTTGAGCTTTAAGCCAACTTTTTCACTCTCCTCTTTCACTTTCATCAAGAGGCTTTTGAGTTCCTCTTCACTTTCTGCCATAAGGGTGGTGTCATCTGCATATCTAAGGTGATTGATATTTCTCCGGGCAATCTTGATTCCAGCTTGTGTTTCTTCCAGCCCAGCGTTGCTCATGATGTATCTGCATATAAGTTAAATAAGCAGGGTGACAATATACAGCCTTGATGTACTCCTTTTCCTATTTGGAACCAGTCTGTTGTTCCATTACCATATGTAAAATAGATAGCTAGTGGGAAGTTGCTGTATAATACAAGGAGCTCCCTTTGTGCTCTGTGATGACCTAGAGGGGTGGAATGGGGTGGGGAGAGGGTTGGAGAGAGGTTCAAGAGGGAGGGACCATATGTATACTGATGGTTGATTTACATCGTTGTATGGCAGAAACCAATACAACATTGTAAAAAAATTATCCTCCGAATAATTTTCTTAACATAAAATAAAAAGAGATAGTTTGGTGGCAACAAGTTCCCCTGCACCTTGATGATTTTGTCTGTCTGCAAAACTGTTAAAATAACCAGAACCCAGTTTTCTAGACATCTGTCAGATAATGAAGCTGAGACAGGTTGAAGTCTTGTAAGATGGCTGAACAATTGTCTTTCAGAGGAATTTGTGCCATCCAATGTTTGCCTGTGGGGTTTTTACTGCAACCCAAAGATCAGAGGGTGATTAGTAGAAAGCCTGGAGGAGTGTTTCTGTTTTCCTGGTATTTCCAGAAGTGGAAGCACTGGGTGATTTTAGGTTTTTGGAAAATTTCTTCTCCTTTTGAAATGCTTCTGTTTAACATCACATAGTTATGAAGACAATCCCCCATTTCTAAGACCAGTTTCAATATCAAAGCTTTGATAACATCCAAAGCAGAAAAGCCCATCCCTGGGCTATGCTAAAGCTAAATGAAAGACCAGATGCTCTAAACTTTGCTCACAGCATCACAAATACCTTCATGATAAAGCGCTGTGATGTCACAATGGTGTGTGACACCAGTGTACATATGAGACCAGAAAAGTGATTGGACTAAAAGGGAGAGACTTTGATTTATATAAAAATACTCTGGTGGTTATCGCCAAGGATGGCAAATGAAATACGAAAAAAGGAAGCGTGTATTTTCTGTGAAACATAAAGCTCTTTTGAACGTATGGTAGTGCTCTTTGAAAACTGCAAGAAATGGTAAAGGGGGATCTTTTTAAAATTTGTTATTGAAGTATAGTGGGTTTACAATATTGTGTTAGTTTCAGATGTACAACAAAGTGATTCAGGTATATGTGCATATGTATTTTCATATTGTTTTCTGTTCTAGGTTATTACTAGATATTGAGTATAGTTCCCTGTGCTATAAGTAAATCTCTGTTTTTAATCTATTTTATGTGCAGTAGTTTGTATCCGTTAGTCCCATACTCCTAATTTGTCCCTTATTTACCTTCCTTTCCCCTTTGTTAACCATAGCGTGGGGCTTCCCCGGTGGCTCAATGGTAAAGAATCTGCCTGCAATGCAGGAGATGCAGGTTCAATCCCTGGGTTGGGAAGATGTCCCGGAGAAGGAAATGGCAGCACACTCCAGTATTCTTGCCTGGGAAATCCCACGGACAGAGAAGCCTGGTGGGCTACAGTCCATGGGGTCACGAGTTGGACACAACTTAGCAACTGAACCACCACCACCAACCATAGAGTGTAATTCAACCCTGAAAAACAATGCTACTTGTAGTAACATGGATGGACCTAGAGATTATCATACTAAGTGAAGTAAATCAGACAGAGAAAGACAAATATTGTATGATATCACCTGTATGTGGTATTTAAAAAATAATACAAAAGAGAAAAGGACTCACAGACATAGAAATCAAACCTACAGTTAAATGGGGATCTTAAAAAGTTAAATTGTAGCCATTTTGAAATGACAATGCCGTATATTTTATAAAATCATTTCCTTTCTTTTTTGTAGACTGCAACTTTATACAGAAAATAAAAAGGCAAATGCGCCTCACGGAGAACTGGGACACTGTGAATCATCTACGTTTGAATTCTTAAAATTGGAAATGAGAAACTTATGAAGGCTTTGTAGCTATGCTTGGGAAATAGTGAATTTAAATCTATCTGTCTATGTGCTGTGCTTGGTTGCTCAGTCATGTCTGTCTCTTTGCGGCCCCATGAACTGTAGCCCACTAGGCTCCTCTGCCCACGGAATTTCCCAGGCAAGAATACTGGACACACGTGCCATTTCCTACTCCAGAGGATCTTCCCGACTTGGGAATCTAACCTGCATCTTTTGCCTCTCCTGCATTGGCAGGCCGATTTCTTACCACCAGGGCCACCTGGGAAGCCCATTTTCTATGGCACTGTCCCATTAATTAATTTATTTGTATAGTCAGTAGTCATCCTGGAATATTTTGGGCCTCTAACTCTATGCCAGGTTCTATTGCTGTTCATGGATAATACAAAAGTGGGCATGTTGGACATGATTTCTGTATGTACATAGTTTACATTCTGGTGAGGGAGCAAACAGCCCATTGTTAAAAAACACACAGAGAAAAATGTGTATTAATAAGCGGTCTGAAGGAATTAATAGTTTGAGAAAGAAACTAAGAGAGGATGACCTATTTTTGACAGAGTGGTCAGGGATGGCATAAGAGTCATATCAGATGAAACTGGAAGTGGAGGAACCATTCCAGAGATGGTGGGGAACCATTTCAGAGAGTAGAGATGGCCAGTGGTGATAAGGAGCAACCAGGTATGGACACCTTTGTGGTGCTTGCTGATTGGGTGATGGGAGGTCAACAGAGATTTATTGGTTTGCTTTAAGAAGGGAGATATTAGAGTCTACAAGTGTGCTGATGAAAAATGACCTAATGGAAATTGACTGATGATGCAAGAGTGTGTGCTTCACTGAGGGAGCAGAGCCCTTTGGATAGTGAGGATGTGCGGCTGAGTGGTTGTTGGGGAACAGGACTTGATGGGAGAAGACCATCCACCAAGCAGGATGCAGAACGTGAGTTGTGAAGCGCTGGTGGAAGGAAAGGGAGGGGCTCTGTGTCTGATGGTTTCTCTTTGCTCAGTGAAATATGAGAGAAGATGCAGCTGTGAGAGAGAGTTGTGGGTTGTGTGAAAGAAATGAGAGAAATGTGAAGTCACATGGAGCCGCCCAGACAAACACTGACACTTCTGATGTGGTTACATCCTATCATTATAGGATGTTTAGCAAATTCCCTGGTGGCTCAGATGGTAAAGAATCTACTTGAAGTGCAGGAGACCCAGGTTTGGTACCTATGTCAAAAAGATCCCCTACATGGCAACCCGCTCCAGTATTCTTGTCTGGAGAATCCCATGGACAGAGGAGCCTAGCGGGCTACAGTCCATGAGGTCACACAGAGCTGGACAAAACTAAGCAACTAACACTTTCACACTAGCAAAAATCCTTGACCTGTACCAGGTAGACACCAGCAAAACTTCCATTGAGTCATGTAAAAAGAAGGTATCTCTAGACATTGACATATATACCTAGGAGGAAAAAACTGCCTGTTTGAGAATCACTGCCCTAAAGCTATCACCAAAAAAAAGAAAGTATAACTAATAAGCCATGGAGAAGATGAAATGGCGTAAGAAATACTGGATTAGTTCAAAAGAAGGTTGGAAACAAAGGAAAAAAGGAACAAAGAATAGATGAAACAAATAGAAAGTGACTGTGAAGAGGATGGATTTAAATCCAGTTATAGTCATTATGCTAAATGTAGGTGATCTAAACATCCTGATTAAAAGACAAACATTATCAAATTGAATCTAAATGCAAGACTCAATTATATGTGCCTACAGGAAAATCCAATTTAAATAGACAGATGTAGATGTTAAAAGAGAAAAGACAGAAACTGTACGTAGCAAGGAACAGCTAATTATGAGAAAGCTGGAATAAATATGTTAATATGAGACAAACTGAACTTCAGAACACAGGATATAGCCAAGATGCAGAGATACATTACAGTATATCAATTCATCAAGAAGACATAACAATCTTAACGTGTTTGTCCTTAGGGCTTCAAAAGATATGAGCAGAAACTGATAGTTAAAAAGAAACAGTTGAATCAACAATTAACTTGGTGACTTCACAACTGATCTTTCAGCAAATGATAGAGAGATTTAAAAAAATCAGCAAATATATGGAAAATCAAAACATCCCACTATCAATCAACTATACTTAATTGTCATTTAGAATAGTTGACTATTCTACTTCTCTCAACAGAAGACATGACAAGATTACACTATTGTGTATAAAATAGAAAGCCAGTGGGAAGCTGCTACATAGCACAGAGAGCTCAGCTCAGTGCTCTCTGTTGTCCTAAAAGGGTGGAGTGGGAGGGAGATCCAAGAGTGAGGGGATATATGTGCACATATTGGGGATTCACTTGTTGTACAGCAAAAACTAACACAACACTGTAAAGCAATTATACTCTAGTTTTTAAAAATTGGCCTCTGAATTGAGATGTATGTAAGTGCAAAATATGTATAGAATTTTGAAGATAGAGTAAGAAAGAAGGGATGTAAAATATTGCACTAATTTTTAATATTGATTAATGTTGAGATGATAATGTTTGGATATATTTTGTTTAAATAAAATTTCCTATAACAATTTAAAAAATAAAAATTAAAAAATAAAATGCGTGTGGAACATTTACCAAATTTCTGGATCATGAAATAAAATTTCAACAAATTTAAATGATTGAAATCACAGAAAATATGTTTTATGACCATAATAAGATTAAATTAGAACAGAAAGATACCTGGAAAAATTCCAAAATGTTTAAAAGTAAACACATTTCTAATAATCCATGGATCAAAGAAGAAACCAGAAGGTACTTAGAAGTTAGTTTGAATTGAATGAAAATGAAATAATCATATAAAATTTGTGAGATGCTACTAAAGCAGTGCCTAGAGGGAAATTTATGGCATCAAATGTTTATATTCTTTCTTTCCAAAGTGGGCTTCCCAGGTCCACTAGTGGTAAAAGAACCCACCTGCCAATGCAGAGACCTAAGAGACACAAGTTCAGTCCCTGGGTCGGGAAGATCCCCTGGAGCAGGAAATGGCAACCTACTCCAGTATTCTTCCCTGGAAAATCTCATGGACAGAGGAGCCTAGTGGGGTACAGTCCATAGCATCACAGAGTCAGACATGACTGAAGCAGCTTGGCACATCTCACAACACAGATGTTTATATTAGAAAATAAGAAAGTTCTTAAATGAAGGAAAAAAACATTCACCTTAAAAACTAGAAAAAGAAGATGAAATTAAGCACAAAGCAAGAAGGAAGAAAATTGGCAATGTTAGAGCAAAAATCAACAAACTGAAAAAGCAATAAACTAATAAGTACAGAGGATGGAATGGTTGGATGGCATCACCAACTTGATGGACTTGAGTCTGAGCAAGCTCCAGGAGTTAATGATGGACACGGAAGCCTGGTGTGCTATAGTCCATGGGGTCGCAAAGAGTAAGGCATGACTGAGCAACTGAACTGAACTGAATAAAGAAAAAGCAATGAATTCAAAAGTTGGTTATTTTTAAAAGTGCAACTCACTTGATAAAGATCTAGTCTGACTGATTAAGAAAAAGAGAGAGAAAAACAAATCACTGAACTAGGAACAAAAAGGGACCATCACTGCAGAATTTATATACATCAAAGTCTGGCAAACAAATATTACAAGCAACTTTATGCCAATAAATTTGATAATTTGTTATGCAATGTGCAAAATCCTGGAAGGACACAAATTTCCAAAGCTCACCCAAGAAGTAATAGATAACCTGAATAGCATTATATCTACTGAAATAATTGAAGTTGTAGTTTAAAATCTTCCCATAAAGAAAACTGCAGGCCCAGATGGCTTCACTGGTGAATTCTACCAAATGCTTAAGGAAGAAATAATACATAAGCTACACAAACTCTTCCAGAAAATAGAACACAGATTTAAAAAAAAAAAAAAGCCTTAACAAAATGCTAACAGACTGAATTCTGCTAGCTATAAAAAGGATAGTGCTTCATGAACAATTGGGGTTTATCCAAGGATTGTGAAGTTGTTTCAACATCCCCAGATCCATATAATTCACCATTTTAACTGACTATAAAAGCAAAACCATGTGCTCAGCTCAATAGATACAGAAAAATAATTTGACAAGATGCAACATGCATTCATCATCGAAGTTCTCACTAAACCAGAAACAGTAGGAAACTTCTGGAAGCTAATAAAATTTATCCATGAAAAGTGACAGCTAACATCAGACTTACTGGTGAAAGTCTGAATGCTTCTCCTCTCAGATAAGGAACAAGGCAAGTGTACCCATTCTCATCACTTCTATTCATATTCTTTGGAAGTCTTAGTCAGTGAAGTAAAACAAAAGAAAATAAATAAAAGGATGTGCTCAGTTACATCCAACTGTTTGCCAGGCTCTTCTGTCCATGGAATTTTCCAGGCAAGAATGCTTTTTATTCCAGGGAATCTTCCTGACCCAGGGATTGAGCTTGTGTCTCTTACATCTCCTGAATTGGCAGGCAGATTCTTTACCACTAGCACCACCTGGGAAGAGGTAAAAATAAAAGGATACACACTGGAAATAAAGAAACATATGTCTTTATTTGCACATGATACGATCATCTGTATAAATAATCCAAAGCATCTACAAAAGTGCCTCTGGAATTAATAAATGAGTTTAACAGATTCACAGGGCAGAAGATAAATATGAAAATCAATTGTTTGCCTATGAAGTAGCAACAAGCAATTAAAAATTAAAGTTTAAAAATCTATACCATTTATAGTAGCATTAAGCCAGGAAATATGTATAGAGAAACTTACCAATATATGTGTAAGACATAAAATATTAATAAAACAAATCTACCTAAGTAAAATCAAAGAAGTTCTAAATAATGGAGAAATATGCGATTTCACATGCCAGAAAACTTAAATTTGCTTAAATGTCAATGCTCCCCTAATTGATCTATAGGTTTACATATGTCATCACAATCCCAATCAAAATACCAGCATATTCATTTCTAAAAATTGACAAAGTTTCTATAAGATTTATTTACCTGGAAAATCAAAAGACCTAAAGTAGCCAAATTTGGGGAAAAGATAAAGTTAAGGACCATCCCATGACCTGATTTTGAAATTTACATTAAGCTATAGTAATTAAGACAGACTGGAAAGATATATAAATCCATGAACCTGAACAGAATTCAGAAATTAACTTACACATATACAGATGATGAACTTTCAACAAAGATATGGAACTAATTCAATATGGGAAAGGTAGTCTAACTGAAGAAGTGATTAATGATTTAAATGATTTGACTTGTGTCTCTTGCATCTCCTGCACTGGATGATTTGACATTCATATGAAGATAAATAAATTTTAATCTATGTTTCATGCCTTTAAAAAATACAACTCAAAATTTATCACTGTGGTGGATGTGTTCCATAAAGCCATAGTTCAGTTCAGTTCAGTCGCTCAGTTGTGTCCAACTCTTTGCGACCCCATGAATCACAGCATGCCAGGCCTCCCTGTCCATCACCAACTCTTGGAGTTCACTCAGACTCATGTCCATCGAGTCAGTGATGCCATCCAGCCATCTCATCCTCTGTCGTCCCCTTCTCCTCCTGCCCCCAATCCCTCCCAGCATCAGAGTCTTTTCCAATGAGTCAACTCTTCGCATGAGGTGGCCAAAGTACTGGAGTTTCAGCTTTAGCATCATTCCTTCCAAAGAACCATAAAGCCATAAGCCTTCTGTAAAAGAACATAGAAGAAAATATTATGACATAGAGTTACAAAGAAGTAAACTACAAAAAGTACAAACTATCCATGGCTTAGTGGTAAAGAATACGCCTACAATGCCAGCCAATGGAGGAGACACATGTTCAGTCCCTGGGTTGGGAAGGTCCCCTGGAAAGAGAAATGGCAACACACTCCAATATTCTTGCCTGGGAAACCCCATGGACAGTGGAGTCTGACGGTAATGACAACCCTATATGGAAGACAGCAAAAGAGACACAGATGTAAAGAACAGACTTTGGGATTCTGTGGGAGAAGGTGAGGGTGGGATGATTTGTGAAAATAACATTGAAACATGTATATGCTGCTAAGTCACTTCAGTCGTGTCCGACTCTGTGCGACCCCATAGACAGCAGCCCACCAGGCTCCCCTGTCCCTGGAATTCTCCAGGCAAGAACACTGGAGTGGGTTGCCATTTCCTTCTCCAATGCATGAAAGTGAAAAGTAAAAGTGAAGTCACTCAGTCATGTCTGACCCTCCCAAACCCATGGACTGCAGCCTTCCAGGCTCCTCCATCCATGGGATTTTCTAGGCAAGAGTACTGGAGTGGGGTGCCATTGCCTTCTCTGGAAACATGTATGTAACCATATGTAAAACAGATGACCAGTGCAAGTTCAATGCAGAGCACTGAAATTGAAGCAGGGCACCCAAAGCCAGTGCTCTGGGACAACCCAGAGGGATAGGGTGGGGAGGGAGGTGGGAGGGAGGTTCAGGATCAGGCAACGCATGTGCACCCATGGCTGATTCATGTCGATGTATGGCAAAAACCACCATAGTATTGTAAAGTAATTAACCTCCAATTAAAATAAATTAATTAATTATAAAAATTACTGCTCTTTGAAAGACATTCTGAGGAGAGAGTAGGATTAGTTACAAACTAGGAGAAAATATTTGAAAGTGATGTATTTAATAAAGGACTTGTACATTTATATATTAGAATAATACTAGCCATAAAAAGAATGAACTGCGCATAACGCAACACCACCTCAAAAGCATTCTGCCAAGTGAAAAAAGTCAGAACAAAATAATCCACTCTGTATGGTTCCATTTATATAACATTTTGTAAAAGAAAAAACTTCTTTGGGGAAAAATCAGATCAGTGCTTGCTGGGGCTGAGAATGGGGAAAGTACTGATTTGCAGAAAAACAAGAGGGAACTTTTGGGGGTGGTAGAAATAAGTGACAAAGTATTCCAAAGTGGTGATGGAGACATGAAAATACACTCTTGTCTAAACTCATCAATCATTTAAAGGGTGAAATTTACTGTACATAATTTATCCAGCAATGAACCTGACCATCTCATCTCAGAGACAGACAAAGAAATAAAAGAAATACGAGGTTTCTGTACTACTATTTACCACTTGAAGTGTAAGAAAAAAAGAAAAGAAAAGAAATTTTGCTGTAACAATTTCAACAGAAAAAATTAAAAAATGAAGCAGTAGCAGAAGTTAATTTCCTACTGAGGGTTTTCAACATGTCAGACACTGTGTTAAGCATTTTCCAAGCATGGTTTTCAATTAATTCCCACAACGATATATAATAATAAATGAGGCAATATTATAGAACAGGAATGGTAATAGTATTTACGGGTTAAACATGAAGATTAAATTTAGCAGTATTTGTAAAGCACTTAGGAACTTCCTGTCATATAATAAGTGGTATGTAACTCTTGAGAAACCTATGTACAGGTCAGGAAGCAACAGTTAGAACTGGACATGGAACAACAGACTGGTTCCAAATAGGAAAAGGAGTACATCAAGGCTGTACATTTGTCACCCTGCTTATTTAACTTATATGCAGGGTACATCATGAGAAAAGCTGGGCTGGAAGAAGCACAGGCTGGAATCAAGATTGCCGGGAGAAATATCAATCACCTCAGATATGCAGATAACACCACCCTTATGGCAGAAAGTGAAGAGGAACTCAAAAGCCTCTTGATGAAAGTGAAAGAGGAGAGTGAAAAAGTTGGCTTAAAGCTCAACATTCAGAAAACGAAGATCATGGCATCTGGTCCTATCACTTCATGGGAAATAGATGGGGAAACAGTGGAAACAGTGTCAGACTTTATTTTGGGGGGCTCCAAAATAACTGCAGATGGTGATTGCAGCCATGAAAGTAAAAGACGCTTACTCCTTGGAAGGAAAGTCATGACCAACCTAGATAGCATCTTCAAAAGCAGAGACATTACTTTGCCAACAAAGGTCCATCTAGTCAAGGCTATGGTTTTTCCAATGGCCATGTATGGATGTGAGAGTTGGACTGTGAAGAAAGCTGAGTGCTGAAGAACTGATGCTTTTGAAGTGTGGTGTTGGAGAAGACTCTTGAGAGTCCCTTGGACTGCAAGGAGATCCAATCAGTCCATTCTAAAGGAGATCAGTCCTGGGTGTTCTTTGGAAGGATTGATGCTCAAGCTGAAACTCCAATACTTTGGCCATCTCATGTGAAGAGTTGACTCATTGGAAAAGACCCTGATGCTGGGAGGGACTGGGGGCAGGAGGAGAAGGGGACGACAGAGGATGAGGTGGCTGGATGGCATCACCGACTCGATAGACATGAGTTTGAGTGAACTCTGGGAGTTGGTGATGGACAGGGAGGCCTGGTGTGCTGTGATTCATGGGGTCGCAAGGAGTCGGACACGACTGAGTGATTGAACTGAATTGAACTGAACTGTGTGTTACATAACCTAAAATAATTGTATTATTGAGAATGCTGTATGTGACTTTGCTAGGTTGAGGGTCCTGCAGAAGCTTGGTGGTGATGGTTTAATCACTGAGTTGTGTTTGACTCTTTCGACCCCTTGAAGTATAGCTCGCCAGGTTCCTCTGACCATGGGATTTCCCAGGCCAGAAGACTGGAGTGGGTTGCCATTTCCTTCTCCAGGGGATCTTCCCAACCAGGGATCAAACCCAGGTCTCCTGCTTGGCAGCCACCTGGGAAGCAATGTTGAGCATGTCACTTAACTGCGTACATTTCCCTGTTGGCTTGTAATTATCAATAAGACACAACTCCAAATTCCAAAAACAAAATATCCCGGGGCTTTCACTTTTAGCCTCATTTCCTGCTGTGTCACAATCTCTTCTCTCTTCTGTGATCCATGCTCACTCCTGCCTTTCTAAGCTCATGTTCTACCTATTGGCAAAACAGACCCTCTGCATAGACATTGTTGTTCAGTCGCTCAGTCATGTCCGACTCTTTCGAACCCCATGGACTGCAGCTCGTCAGGCTTCCCTGTCTTTCACTATCTCTCAGAGTTTCTCAAACTCATGTGGATTGAGTCTGTGATGCCATACAACTGTCCCATCCTCTGTCATCCCCTTCTCCTCCTGCCTTCAATCTTTCCCAGCATCGGGGTCTTTTCTAATGAACTGGCTCTTCACATCAGGTGGCCAAAATATTGGAGCACAGACATTGCTCTGCTTGAAATACATCTCTAATTTGTTTCTTTGGGTTAGGAATGCTTTCAGCTGTTAAGTAACAGAGAACTTGACCCTTGACCACAGTGGTTTAAACAAATCAGGGTGTATTTTTCTGTAAGACTAAAGTCAGGACATTCCAGGCTGCTCTGGTGATTTAACTAGAGGATCGGGGATGAAGGCTCCCTCCATCTCCCTGATCCCTCCTCTGAGGCCCGTTGGCTTTTGCCTCTGCTGTTTCTCCTTCCAAGCATTGTATCTGTGTACCGTGGAGATGGAGGAGGGGAAAAGCAAACAGTCGCCTTCTAATTATAAGGTGCTGTCTGCTTAGCTCAGGGAGGGTTGCTTTTCCACACATCTAATGTGACAGATTGAACCCTTTGATGGCTAAAATGACAGATAGTACTAGGACTGGTTTAAATCAATCCTGATATATCCCACGGGGACTAGGGTAGAGAAGATCTGTTCACCTCAATGATCAGGGATCCCTGTGAGGTTTTTGAAAATGTAAGTTTCTATTTTTAGGGAAGAAGGGGTATCTTAAATATGAATCTGCTGTACCCATTTAACTCATTCATCCTTCATGGCCCACCTGAGATGACAACTTTTCCGTGAAGTTGTCCTCATCTCGCCTCCAACAAAATTGGTCATTTTGCTATGCATACTCCTGGAGCGCTTGATGTTTAGTTCAGCAGCAATATTTATCATAATGTCATAATGACATCTGTCTTCTGACTTATTTTTCTTTCCTGGACTTCATTCCCTTCAACTCTGTCTAAATCCGTTTTGCATTCTCAAGATCTAGACTCCTGGCTAGCACAGAAAGTGACATTTTACCTGTGTTGAACAACAAGTTGGACTCATGATCCCAGGAATCAGAAAGACAAGATCATTCTCAATTATGCATAATAATAACTCACATACATGTAACACTCCCTGTGTGCCAGACACTCTGCAAAGGACTTTACATCCTGGAACAATCTCACAAGGTAGGAGGGACTTCAGTTATCCTCAAGTTATGAATGAGAAACCTGCCACACAGAGACTTTAGGTGACTTGTTCACAGTCATATACTTATTAAGCCATGGAGCTAGTCCAGCTCTAGAGTTGATGAACCGTGATGGTGTGATCTACAGAAAACTATTTAACTGCTCAGAGCTTTTGCTTTATTCACAGTATATTTCTCACTGTGGGGAAGCAGGATAAAATCCATCAGGATCATCTAGACTGCATAGAAATCTTTATCTGCAGAAATATGAGCTATCATAAAACCACAGACTTTTACAGTCATATAATCTAACTTTCTAACCCATGCAATCAGTCACCCACCCAACTAACCAATACAGATTTATTGAGTGCTTACCAGATACCAGACACTGAGAATACAGTAATGAGCAAAACAAGCCTAGTGGAATAAATGAGTCTTAAAGAAAGTTATTTGACAAATTTATAACTAAAAATGATAAAAATAGTATGAAGGAAACATTCATAATGCATTGAGTATAATGGGAGTTACTTATTTATTTATAATCTTTTTGACAATGTGGCATGTGCGATCTTAGTTCCCCAACAACAAGGGATCAAACCCACGCCCCCTGCACTGGCAGCATGGGTTCTTAACCACTGGACCACCAGGGAAGTTCTAGGAGTTACTAATTTAGATGGATTTGTATTTTGAGCCACTTAGCCAATCATGAGGAAATACATATAACAGTAAGTGATTGAAGGCAAGTCTTGAACAATTATTTTCGGATTATCTCAAATGACATTGCTACTTGCAAAATCAAAAAAAGGTAAAATGATTGAGGGATGATAAAATTTACTTATGAAGCTGTTTGCTTTGAGGCCTTGAAATGGATTGTTGTTTTTCAGTTGCTAAATTGTGTCCAACTCTTTGTGACACCATGGACTGAAGCACACCAGGCAGGCTTCACTGTCCTTCACCATCTCACAGAGTTTGCTCAAACTCATGTCCATTGAGTCAGTAATGCCATCCAGCCATCTCATCCTCTGTCATCCCCTTCTCCTCCTGTCTTCAGTCTTTCCCTACATCAGGGTCTGATGTTATGATGGCATAAATCTTCCTTTTGAAGATAGCCTGTGCACCTGCTTTTCCCCTCTCTAGACCCAGCTTGTGGTTGACATTTCTCAGCAGTCTTGATGGTTATGGAACCATGACTGGAAGCATTCAAGATCTGGAGGAACTTCAATTTATCATTGGTCTACTTTAGTGAAGTTTCTTCTAATATTCAGCTGCTTTATCTCCTGGTATTACTCTTGCTCTCTGAACTATATGAGACCAGCACTAATTAATGGCTCAAGGCCTCAGTAGAAGTTTAAGGATGGTACCCAGTGATGTAGGTGTGCGTGGCAGAGCCCCTGCCTGGAGGACTCACATGATGGCCAGACTTGGGCAAATTTCCAATCTAAGAAATAAACTCTTGGTCTTGCAGAACCAGACTATCTTGTTGGAGTTCTAGAGTTCATCAGACTTGGAAATCCTGATTTAAATTTACTAAATAAGCACCCAAGAATCTGAAGTGTCTAACTAGAAATATTACTTATTAGCAGGTAATAAGAAATCTACTGGAGAAGGCAATGGCAACCCACTCCAGTACTCTTGCCTGGAAAATCCCATGGACAGAGAAGCCTGGGAGGCTGCAGTCCATGGGGTCGCTAAGAGTCAGACACGACTGAGTGACTTCACTTTCACTTTTCACTTTCATGCCTTGGAGAAGGAAATGGCAACCCACTCCAGTGTTCTTGTCTGGAGAATCCCAGGGACGGGGGAGCATGGTGGGCTGCTATCTATGGGGTTGCACACAGTCGGACACAACTGAAGCGACTTAGCAGCAGCAGCAGCAAGAAATCTACTTGTCTAAATACAGCAATCAGCTGGGCAAGGGTCATTTCTCCCAGTGAGAAGACTATCCGGGAAGCCAAATTTTAACGTGATAAGGGGGAGTATAATGACAAAGCAACAGGAGTGAGCTGGTAGATTCCAATAAATACAATTGATACTGCCCTTTAAGTATATCTTGAATCCATCTACTTTTCATCTTTCCTGCCTTCACGCCACTTCTGGATACATCATTTCTTTTCTGTACTCTACTGTGATGGCCCACTTATTGCCATATTAATTGAAGTGAACTCACTGAGACATAAATCTGATCATTAATGTTTCTGCTTAAAATTTTTGATTGGCATCCCATTCTTTTTATGACAAAGTCCCAACTCCTTTACATGAGTGAAGTCCCTGAATAGTCCAGACTCTGCCAACAATCCAGCCTACTCTCTTGATCATCCCTCACTAACACTGAGCTAGTCAAGGACTTTTAGTTCCTTCTTGAGGGCTATAGATAGTATTCTGAGTCATATCCTGTGAGCTGTTTTGTAGATATTGAAACCCCTACAAGGTGGAAGAAGGGGTACATGACGACCAGGTTGTAGCCATGACATAAGCTGCCACAATTCTGAGAACTGGCCTCAAAGAAATGGAGACAAATCAACCTGGGATTAAAGACTAACTGTACCTAAAACAATCAAGATGATGTTGGTCAGACCACCACATGACCAATGTCAAGGTAACTGTCACAGCTCCCTATGCTGTTTTCTGCATGTAGCACCCTCCCTCTGGCTATAAAAACTCTTGCCTACTTGTTGTCAGTACTGGGGAGTCGGTCTTTAGACAGGAATCCACCCTCTCTCACCTTCATTGCTAGCATCAGAAATAAAGCAAACTCTTCTTTCCGCCAACCTTGCCTCTTTATTGCCTTTAGAGCAGCGAGCAGCCAGACCCTACTTTTGGTTATAGGACCCTTCTCTATCATAGCGTCCTCATCCTCCTATTGTCCTGGGTCACTCCTACGGATCTTTTGAAAAGGAACTTAATCTTTATTTCCTCTGAAAAGCTGTCCTGGACTCACTCTTACTCCCACTGAGTTTCTTCTGCTGTGTTTTCCCACAGCAACTCTTTTTTCCCTAGTTACATGCTGTTTTGACTTTCCCCCCACTCGATTATATGGCTGATGAAGGCTAGGATCATTAGTCTCTGAAGGTTCTGGAAAAGCGGAATATGTGTCTAACTTCTTCACCTGGTACTTTGAGATTCAACAGATGCAAAATGACATTTTTTTAAATAAATACATACATTCCAGTATTTGTTAGTATCAACTGATGATGAAGTGATTATCCTCATGTTTGCCAAGGAACTCATGGTTCACTTCTCAATGTCTTTTCTGAAACCAATGCCAAAGTGTGACTCTTGGGTTGTCCTTCATTAAAAGAAATCTCTCTATTTCCCCTAAGATAAAATCTCTCATACACTATTTTAGATATGTAATTGGCAATAGTGAGTTTATTGATAGATTCTTACTCTCATTTCTGGAACAAGAGAAATACTGTCTCCAATGGACATTTTAAGTATTATTTGTTACTATTTATTAAGGACCCATTTTGTACTTTCAACAGTAGGGGTCCTTTGCTGTTACCCTTGCCAGTGTGAAAAGCCACTGCACTCATTGGTGGCATAATAGTAGCAGAGCTGATTCCTGTTATTCTGAGATAATGAGAACAATAATTGGAAAGAATAAGATCAAAATAGAGAAGGAAAGATTGCACTTTAGAAGGATATTGTTTCCAAATCTGGATCTTCATAGTTCATTCTCCTCTCTCTGTCCCAAATGGCTTTCCTTTTTGTTTTCAAAAAGAAAAACAAAAAGTAAACTAAGTTGAAGAGTGAAAAAAAGTTATTGACTCTAACTGAAATTCTTTTTTATTCCTCAGGACTGGTCATGATAATTTCCCATGGTACCTAGACACGATCCTCCATTTTATTTGAGAATAGCAATTTTCATTTCCCTCTTGGGCTGTTCTTAAGTTTTAGGCAGAGGTACTTATTTATATTTGAAACTTTGAAAATCATTAAATGCTTACCAATACATTTCTGAAAAAACAGTATTCTAAAAAATAAATACACAGTTTCTGTATTAATCAGCCTTTGCTGAAGAGTCAAAGAATTTAAAACTTCAGTGACTCATAATTATACATTGATTTCTGGATCATATTATAGGGGATGCAGGCTGAAGGAGCAGTCCCTGTTTGGGACATGCTGTTCTCATGGCAGAGGGCAGAAGTGCAAAAGGCTGATCCAATGATGCAATTTCATCAGAGCTTCTCCTGGGATAGAGAGCATGCATGTCTATTCACATTTCACTGTGCTAAGTTGCTTCAGTTGTGTGCAGCTCTTTGAGACCCCATGGGCTGTAGTCTGTCAGGTTCCTCTGTCCATGGGATTCTCTTGGCAAGAATACTGAAGTAGGGTGTCATGCCCACCTCCAGGGGATCATCCTGACCCAGGGATCGAACCCATGTCTCTTATATCTCTTGCAGGTGGGTTCTTTACCACTAACACCATCTGGGAAGCCACATTTTCACTGGCCAAAGCCAAGTCACATGGCTAAATCTAGAGCTAGAAGGCCACGGAGGTATAACCATCTTACAGTTATGAACCAAGTGAATTATTATAAACAACAACATTACCACAATGGTGATATCAAAACCACTTCTGTTAAATTTTTCATATTTAGGTAGGGCTAATTTATTACAACTTTTAATTTTCAGTTCAGTTCGGTCGCTCAGTCATGTCCGACTCTTTGCGACCCCATGAATCATAGCAAACCAGGCCTCCCTGTCCATCACCAACGCCCAGAGTCTACCCAAACCCTCGTCCATTGAGTTGGTGACGCCATCCAGCCATCTCATCCGCTGTTGTCTTCTTCTCCTCCTACCCCTAATCCTTCCCAGCCTTAGGGTCTTTTCCAATGAGTCAACTCTTCACATGAGGCAGCCATAGTATTGGAGTTTCAGCTTCAACATCAGTCCTTCCAATGAACACCCAGGACTGATCTCCTTTAGGATGGACTGGTTGGATCTCCTTGCAGTGCAAGGGATTCTCAAGAGTCTTCTCCAACACCACAGTTTAAAAGCATCAATTCTTTGGCACTCAGCTTTCTTCACTGTCCAACTCTCATATCCATGCAGGCTGAAGGAGCCTGAAGGAGCCATGGTTTTTCCATGACCACTGGAACTTGGACTTTTAATTTTAGTATCTATATAATTTTAGATTTCAAATTTTGCTCAATAGAATACTTTTCATGAAAATTATCTTTCATGGATGTATAATATTTTATGAAGGTAAGGAAGCATAATTTCTCTATAATTTGGCCATTTAAGTTTCTTCCAATCTTTTGCTCCCTTTATAATCACTAATGGTGTTATGAAAATCTTTGTCTGTAATTTTTTTCCTGGACACAAAATCTTTTCTTTTGATTCGGTGCCCAGAAAAATAATAGGAATTGAAAAATATGAATTTAGAGTTCCTACATTAGAATTCTTAAGATAATTTGAAAATTTTCTGTCCAAAAATGTGGTAACAATCCAGACAACCCCAATGCCTAAAAGGGAGGGTGTGCTAAGTCAGAATAATATTTGGAACTCCTGACTGTTCTATTTCTCATGGTCAATTAATAAATGAGCATTCTGGTTTTTTAAAAATGGTAACAATTTGACTCCTATTTGCCGTGTATAAGAAGGCTTATTTACCAAATTCTTATCAGCAGTGGTATTATTAATGATATCAAATACTTCCAAAACTATTTTTTATGTCATTCAAGCTAGAATACTGGAGTGGGTTGCCATATTCCTCCTCCAGGGGATCTTCCTGGCCCAGGAATTGAACCCAGGTCTCCTATGCTTCCTGCATTCCAGATGGATTCTTTATATGCTGAGTCATCAGAAAAGCCCCATGTATATTCTAGCATTCCTTTTATTTTCTGTGTCTCTTTTCTCTATCTGAGCCTTTCTTTCTCCATGGGGCTGAAGTGTCACTAAGGGCAGAACTCTGTTCCAAGAGTCCCAAGAGTATTCTCATCTTTTGCTCTCTTTCCTATCAGATCTTGCTGCCTTTCTTCCTAAAATATGTTAGCCCTTTATATATATAAATTAATCATCCTTTCTTGTATAACAATGCTTTCTTCCAACGTGCTGTTTGACTCTTCTTTTCTGTTTTTAAGTTAGAGGTGTTTAAGTGTTTTATGTGGATAAAGACTTTAAATCTTTTATTTTGTAATGTCTCTTGTTACATCCACCTGTAGACATTTCTTTTAAATGTTTGATGAATATTTGGTTCCATTTTTCTATATTCTTTAATTTTATGTCTAGTTCTTCAGTTTATTTAGAATTTTCTCTGTTGTAGGGAGTGAGATAAGAAACCATTATTTCTCCTCAAAGGTTGATGAAGTTCTTCCTTTTAAGACTCATAAGCTCTCATGCATCTCTTATCAGAATTGATGGGGTTCTGAATGGAGTTACCTTCTAATGAGCAAAATTAAATGAACATTATGTATTTAATATTTTAAGCTACTTAAATTCTTAAAATATCTTATATGATTAAAGGTTAAATCACTAAAGATTGATTCGCCTTTATTACTTTGGATTATCACAGACTATACTCCAAATCCATGTTCATGGTCTCATTTTTTTAGATAAGCACAAAAAGACCTGGACAGATAAGCACAGATCTATTACTTCAAGTAGAAAAGCAGCCCTTAGCAAGCTCCCTGATCTCAGTGTTTGATCTCAGGAGAGCCAACTTCATGTCTGAAGAAACTATGTAGCTCAGAATGATGTAATCCAAGTCACTGGAATTTGAATTGCGAGGGTCATGACCAGATTGCACATAGTATTGTGGCTGGAATTTAATATGAGGTAATGACTGTTGTTGATTAAACACTGTCCCCAAGAGGCACTCTGGAGTCAGGGCGACCTCGATCCTTCAAGGATGACTTCACCCAGAGAAAAGAGACAGAAGGGCCTGTGGAAGATGCCGCTCCAAAACCCTGCAATGAGCACCTCGTGGCTCAAATTATAGACTCTGGAAGAAGAAAAGCATTGCTCTCTGAGATCCCACTATAAAATCTGCTCTGTAATATCATGCCTATAGTTAACAATAACAATAAAAGCTAACAACAACAACAAAAAGAAAAAAGAAAACAACCCAAAGGGGCAGAAAAAGACTTTTGGAGGTGATGGATATGTATATCACCCAATCAGGGGTGGATATGTTTGTCAGAACTCATCGTATGGTATACTTTAAACAACTGAAATACAGGGTTTTGTATTTCAATTATAACCTCAGTAAAGCTGTTAAACATAATCTCTGTCTTGGGGACAAGCTGTTGGGTACTTTTGGGGAAAAAAAAAGTCTATTCCAGGACTTTGAAATCAAGGGTTTGGACTCTAGTAAGAAAATTGAGACACCAGATATGAAGATAAACACCATCTTAGCAAGTCTTTAGTTGACCAGGACTAATCTGGAACAGTATATGTTGATCAAGGGGAGGCAGACCACAAGCATGGTGGGCTTAGGAGAGAGAGGCTTTGAACCATATTGGGGGAGACCCTGCTCTAAGCTGATTGTGGAAGCTCTTGAGTCTTACAAGTAAAACCATTTTCATTTTACAAGCCTGGAAATGTCATACTGTTCAGTAGGATTTATTTAGATTTGTCAATAAATACTCACTTAGAGCCTATTAATGTATGCTAGATGCAAGGGATACAACTGTGAACAAAATAGACATAATCTCCTCCCACCCCCACTATGTTATTTACAGTCTAAGGGAGAAATAGGTGTTAAATGAGAAAGTATAAATAAGGAATTAACCCATCACAGGTAAGCAAAGTGGTCTTTATACCAGGGTATAGAGTTAATGCTAGCATGTCAGGCTAGACAGTGAATGCCTGCCAAAGCTGCTGCAGGTGGTGTGTGCTTTTTTTTAGATTCTTGAAAATGAAGATAACCCCAGCCTCATCCTTTTTTTTTTTTTAACTTGAGAAAAAATTAAATCTTTAGTTTCATTAATTAAAAGCAAGTTACTCTACCCTAGTTTCCTCAGTTTCGTATCTGCGGTTAGCAGAATAATGATCTCCCAAAGATGTCCATGTCTTAATCTCCAAAGTTTGTGGCTATGTTACATTACACGGCAAGAGGGGATTAGGTTGCAGATGGAGTTAAGGTTGTGAAAAATGACTTTAGGAAAATTATCCTGGATTTTTCAGGTGAGGTCAAGGTAATAAGTGTCCTTAAATGAGAAAGGAGACAGAGGAGGGTCAGAGTGACGTAATGTGAGAAAAACTCAACTGGTTGCTGTGGCTTTGAAAATATAGGGAGGGGGCCATGAGCCAGGAATGTGAATACTTTTAGAAGTTGGAAAAAGCAAAGAAACATATTTTCCTCTAAAGCTTCCAGGAAAATGCAGCCCTACCATGCTATTAGCTCAAAGGGACCCGACCAGACTTCTCAGCTCCATAACTATAAGGGAATAAATTTGTGTTGTTTTCAGTTATTAAGCTTGTGACCATTTGTCATAGCATGCATAGAAAACTAAAACACCACTCTAATACTTTCATATACTCAAAGCTCTCTTTTCCAAAAAAGCTTCTTTTTCCTTTCCCAAAGCTCCCTTTTCTGTTCTTAATTCAGAAGAACATGATTTCTTTTTCATCTTCAAGGTAATCTCTGCAACTGTAGACCATATTTTATTCACAATCTTCTCTTTTCTTCGACATTAATGTCTATAATATCCCTCCTACTCAGCCTATATGGGAAAATTTCTTTCTCTTTCAAAAGCTGGTACAAAATCTTTATGAATTTCACTATTCCACTTTCTAATAACTTTTCTGGAAGCTTTTCCCGTTGTCATCTAAATCATGGAAGAGAGAGCTAAGGAAGCTTATGCAGCACAAAATGAGCAGAAAGACTTGTCCATCTTCTGAGTGGAGGAATTATTAGTCATTTTTGTTCAGTTGCTAATTTCAAAACTGAAACAATGGAATGGTCAAAAGATCATATGCTTATTAAAGGAACTGGAATTAGAATTGTGACACTGGAGAAAACCAGGGAGACCCAACACCTGAATCTTGGCAAGATCTTTTGGCAAAGTCTTCACCATATCCCAGTGGCTCAGAAGGAGAAACACTGTCTTTAGATGATAGTTCAAGACTTGTCCTTGGCTGAACTCAGCCCTAAGGATGCTAATTAATGACTCAAGTCAAAGTGGCGAACACTCTCCAGTTGGGATAGATTTGTGCAAAGGCTCCCCCGTCCCCCCCACTCCCCCATCCCACTTCAATATCCTGTCATTTTAATTATAAGAAGGCTGCAAAACAGTGGTAATGGAATCAAGGGAAACCAACTACCCAGTAAGGGAACTAAACCCATAGCACCATGGCACAGTTAGGGTGACTGTTTTGTAGTCTCACCATTATCTTCTACACTGTAAGGCCATTCAGTTCCAGGTTCTGTCCTAGAGTAGGGAGTTGTTAGAACACTGTAGCTGGAGAGGGCAGTGGCACCCCACTCCAGCACTTTGCCTGGAAAATCCCGTGGATAGAGGAGCCTGGTTGGCTGCAGTCCATGGGGTTGTGAAGAGTCAGACATAACTGAGCGACTTCACTCTCACTTTTCACTTTCATGCATTGGAGAAGGAAATGGTAACCTGCTGGGGTCCAGCCTCAGCAGAGTCCAGGGATACCCTTAGGATGGACAACGTTGGCAAATGAATGAATGACATGGGGAGACCAAGCTTCAGTGAGTGAGGCCCGTAACTTTAATTTCAAAAGGAGCTTTTATACCCTGACTTGTACATAGAGGGAAATGAAGGATGCAAGGTCATGCAGAATCAGCCCAAACATTCCAGCAGTTTTGACCTTATTGAAACCAGGATTTTTTTCTGTATGCCTTTCCATAAACAAGGGTCTCATGTTATATACATTATCTTCTGGCCAGGAGGCCTGTTAACATTTTATGACTCTTTCCTTGATAAATGTTGATCAACTAAAAAACTTGTTTTCCCCTGAAGTGTTTTTTTCTTTATACCTCTAATCTGTGTCAGCCTCAGAGTATACTAAACAAAGTTACATTCTCATGGAGCAAAGGTGCAGTGGGTTACATCAAAGAAAGAACTTATTAGCTCAAAGGTCTGATGTGGTTAATTCCAAGGCTACTACTTGTTTTTCTTACATTCCAACTATGTTAACTAATGCACTCCTAGGTACACAATGGATAAGAGATATGGGAACTTGGCAGCAAGCATTGGCTCAACAATGAAATCCTACACCAGCACTATTCTAATAGTTTTAAACTCTTTGAAAGGCTCTATATTTTTAGAATGTTTTAGGTTTCCCATGTCTCTCATGGTTGGGAGGCTGTAAACAATCACATGCGTAGATGCAAGAGTCTGGATAAAACCATCAGGCAAGCTAGAAAGCCATAAGAGGGGTCTGAATTGAAACACTCCTTTCATGTCCAGGAGACTTATTAACTAAAGCCCTAAATTAACTTTTTCCAGAAAAAAAAAAGGTGGTCAGGGATAGCCCCCTGTTAATGTCAGAAGAGTTGGTGAAAGACATAAAATAGTAAGACAGACAGATTCTGGTTTTGGGGGTAGATGCTTGAGCAGGTCCAGGGGGTCCCTTGAGTACTGATCCGCCTTGCTCATCAGGTCTCTTCCGCATGACCTTGTCATGGATGGGATCAGCCCAGGGAGTCCCTCGAGTCCTAAAGCCTTGCTTATCAGATCTCCTTCACATGACCTTGTCATGGGTGGGATCTCCCGTGCTGGCTCCCAGTAGCAACCCACTCCAGTGTTCTTGCCTGGAGAATCCCAGGGGTGGGGGAGCCTGCTGTCTATGGGGTCACACAGAGTCAGACACGACTGAAGTGACCTAGCAGCAATAGCAGCAGAACACTGTGGCAGTTTCATTAGAGGGTAGTCACCTCTGAAAAGGCCCCATACTTTGGACTTGTCAGCAGAATTAGCGGAAGCTACCAAGATTTTTTTTGTTTTTTTTTTTGCTTTCCTATCTGGATATGTACTACAACCTAGGTTATCTACTAAATATTTTGGTCTTTCCTTTAAAAATATATCTCAGTAAGACTAAACACTTTTTCACCCCTCATCTAAAGCTGGTTAACTTTTCCTTTGCTCCTGTAAAGGAAATTAAAAAGTCTTTTGTGCTTTAACATTATATGAAACTAATGAAGATTCATTTTGAAAAACAATTTGTGTGCCATCCCACTTATTCTTCAGCATGTTCTCAGGTCAACTCCTTCTAACTAGTGTTGTCAGAATTATACCACAAAACTAACAAACAGCCCTTGTCAGCTCTTAAAAGTGGAGAGAGCCATAGGGCTGGACACACAGCCCAGTGCATAGCTCCAGGGGCAGAGTGGGGGTGGACAGATGGCTGCTACATCAAGGTAAGTTGCAGATGAATTTATAAGGGAAGTTTTCTCAGCAAAATCACAGTCATAGAGAATGCTCCCTCATAAGCCTCTAAGCTCCCCCTTCCAGGGATTTTTCTAAATAGGCCAGTGCAAGAGAGACCAACAAGGCAAAGAAGGTTGGATTATAATTATATTATTTGCAACTCTACATCATTATGAATCTACATTACTCTCCTCTTCAAGTTTCCTGGGGCATCATCAATGCATTTGTGTTATGTTGAAACTGAAGACCCTCAGTACTATGCATCCTTTGAAGTTCAGAGGATATAATCTTCTAAAATATCTGACACAAATAAGTACAGAAACCTGATGAGTCACCTCAGAGATAACCCACTTGATGGATAAAGTTTTTGCTGATGAATTAAAAATAGCTCCTAAATATCATCAAAGAAGTGATCATTTAATTCAGATAAAATGAATGTAAACAAATTAAACCTAATTATTTAAAAAATATGAATTGTTTTTCTTGTTTACTGAAATAGCATATGCTCACTGTCAAAGGAAATCATGCTTTACAAAATATATAGGATTAGCAAGTAAGTGTCTCATGTTCTCATGGAGATAACCTGTTAACAACTTGGTGTATGTTTATTCAAATTTTTTCTATGCACATGCCAATATATCAAATTAATTAATTTCAAAATATCTCCATGACAGAAGAGTATTATATAACATCTTTTAAAAGAAGAAATCTGAGAAGTAATACTGCTTTTCTGAGGCTCTCTTTCTTTGTGAATCAAAGAAAAATGTTATATAATATAATGTTATATATTAATCAAAGAAAGATGTTATATAATATAATATATACACAGTGTGTATGCTCAGCTGTGTTTGATTCTTTGCAACCCCATGTGCTATAGCCCACCAGGTTCCACTGTCCATGGAATTTTCCAGGCAAGAATACTGGAGTGGGTTATCATTTCCTACTCCAGGGGATCTTTCCAACCCAGGGATGGATTGGCAGGATGTAGAGAGAAGGCAATGTTTGGGAATTCTACTTTAATAACAGAATAAATTCTAAGCACCTATGAAATTGTCCTGATACAGTGACATATAATTCATTAAAGGGAATACTCTGGATAATTAGATATATTATCAAATATGTGGGTGTGTATGTCAATCACTCAGTTGCTACAAAATGAGAACTTGCAGACATTGCTGCAAGAAATGTAATTTAATACAATCTTTTTGGAAAACCATTTGGCAATGTGCATTGAGTCTTAGGCTTCCCTGGTGGCTCTGATGGTAAAGAATCTGCCTGCAATGCAGGAGACCTGGGTTCGATCCCTGGGTTGGGAAGATTCTTCTGGAGAAGGGAATGGCTACCCACTCCAGAATTCTTGCCTGAGAAATCCCATGGACAGAGAAACATGGAGGGCTACAGTCCCTGGGGTTGCAAATAGTTGGACATGACTGAGCGACTAACACTTTCACTTCACTTTCATCAAGTCTCAAAATGAAGTTTTGCACCCTCACATTTACCACTATAAAGATTCCATTTTATGGGAGTAAGTCAATGTGAAGGTAAGAACCACTTTGCAAAAATATTTATTCAAGTATTACTTATGATACCAGAAAATTGGAAATGATGTAAACATTCATTCTCCAACAAAGGTATGGTACAACTAAGTTGTGGTTTATTCATTTGAAGGGATATTAAACAGCCACTGAAGATGATGTTTGGGGAGCACTTAGAATCACATAAGAGAGAGGTTCCTTGCATGCTGCATGCAGTCCATAGTTTCACAAAGAGTCCGACTCGACTTGGAGACTGAACAACAAAAAGACAGAGGTTCATGTTAGAGTGCTTGGGAGTTTTTTGAAAGACAAGTTATACAACTTAATGTTCAGGATGATCTCAATGATGTAAATATATATATATATTCACTTATTGGAATATAATTGCATTACAATATTGTGTTAATTTCTGCTGTACAAAGTAAATCAGCTATATGCATACATATATCCCCTCCCTGTTGGACCTCCCTCCCACCCCACCCACCATCCTACCCCGCTAGGTCATCACAGAACACTGAGCTGAGCTCCCTGTGCTATACAGCAGGTTCCCACTAGCTATCCGTTTTACACATGACAATGTATATACATCAACGGTAAGTGTTATGTCTCAGTAGTAACGACAATAGTAGCAGTAGGGGTAGGATAGTAGTATAGTAGTAAACTTCAGGGGCATTGTCCAGGGAACAGTAGTTCTCTTTCACTAACAAATGCTCCTCTACCCACACACAGTGACCCTCAGCAGCCATGTTATCTTATGTGAGTGCTCCCTTCCCACAGCTGATTGGACAAAGGAGGGACTCTTGGCATGAGCTTGGGGAAAGTTATTGACCATTTCAGGAATGAAGACTTGATTTTAATAAGTGGTAGAAAGAATAAGGTGTAGAGTTGGGACCTATGAGGTGACCATATTTGACTGTCAGTGTGCCAAAGTGATATCTGGTTGGGAAAGATCCCCTGGAGGAAGGCATGGCAACCCACCCCAGTATTCTTGCCTGGAGAATCCCATGAACAGTGGAGCCTGGTGGGCTACAGTCCATAGGGTTGCAAAGAGTTGGACACAACTAGAGTGGCTTAGCATGCACACATGCCAAAGCCAAGAAAACCAGGCTACAAAAAGACAGGACGGAGCCTCTATTTGTTGGTTCCCATTTGCTTCTCAATTTCCAATGTCAGTCGCTATATGTTCTGCTGCCCTTGTTGTTCGCTGGATCATCCCCAGTACTCTACATAAATTCCTATTTTTGTTTAAATCGACGCCAAATGGGTTTCTGTCATTAACACCCAATAAATATGGGATAAACAAATATGCATAGAAAACAGTAGCAAGAGATTTTCAGAATGTTCATGGTGGAGAGAAATGGCATATAATTTTATTTTCTTCTTTATGCTTTTCTGTATTTACAGTTCTCTAAAGGGAGCAATATAATTTCCATAATAAAAAACAATAAAGAGCATTATAAGAGAAGGAAATATTTATTTATAAATAAATCTTTGAGTTTTCCCCTTACAATAGAAAGAGCTTCATTGCAAAATATGTTACTCAAATATTCTCAAATGTAACTATTTCCAGCAGTGAAAAAACAGCCCAATATTAGATGGTTGGTAGGGTCCTCATTACAGGTCCAATGAGTCCTCAGGTTAACCAAACTCCAGATTCAGAGTGTTTTGGTCTAAAGAGAGGTAAGATCATCTTTTCTGCCTAGATTGTTTCATAAGTGGGCTTGAGACCTAATGTGGGCCAATGAGGTTGAAGAAGAAGCTTCTAAGGATTTTTTTTTTTTTTTGGTACTGTTTTTAAAGAACTTGAAAATCATCAACACACAGAAATCCCTTGCATTCCTATACACTAATAATGAGAAAATAGAAAGAGAAATTAAGGAAAAAATTCCATTCACCATTGCAATGAAAATAATAAGATACTTAGGAATATATCTACCTAAAGAAACTAAAGACCTATATATAAAACACTGGTGAAAGAAATCAAAGAGGACACTAATAGATGGAGAAATATACCATGTTCATGGATCAGAAGAATCAATATAGTGAAAATGAGTATACTACCCAAAGCAATCTATAGATTCAGTGCAATCCCTATCAAGCTACCCTATCAAACGGTATTTTTTCACAGAGCTAGAACAAATAATTTCACAATTTGTATGGAAATACAAAAAACCTCGAATAGCCAAAGCAATCTTGAGAAAGAAGAATGGAACTGGAGGAATCAACTTGCCTGACTTCAGGCTCTACTACAAAGCCACAGTCATCAAGACAGTATGGTACTGGCACAAAGACAGAAATACAGATCAATGGAACAAAATAGAAAGCCCAGAGATAAATCCACGCACCTATGGACAACTTTATCTTTGACAAAGGAGGCAAGAATATACAATGGATTAAAGACAATCTCCTTAACAACAATCTCTTTAACATTTAGCTGTACAGTAAAAACTAACAGAACATTATAAAGCAACTATGTCAATAAAAATTAATTAAAAAAAGAAAATCCAATTCACTCAGGACAAATAATATTATGTAAGGCTGGGAAATACTGGTCAACCACTTGTAAAAGAATGAAACTATAACACTTTCTAACACCACACACAAAAATAAACTCAAAATGGATTAAAGATCTAAATGTAAGGCCAGAAACTATAAAACTCCTAGAGGAGAGCATAGGCAAAACACTCTCTGACATAAATCACAGCAGGATCCTCTATGACCCACCTCCCAGAATATTGGAAATAAAAGCAAAAATAAACAAATGGGACCTAATTAAACTTAAAAGCTTCTGCACAACAAAAGAAACTATAAGCAAAATGAAAAGACAGCCTTCAGAATGGGAGAAAATAATAGCAAATGAAGCAACTGACAAACAACTAATCTCAAAATATACAAGCAACTTCTGTAGCTCAATCCCAGAAAAAATAAACGACCCAATCAAAAAATGGGCCAAAGAACTAAATAGACATTTCTCCAAAGAAGACATACAGATGGCTAACAAATACATGAAAAGATGCTCAACATCACTCATATCAGAGAAATGCAATTCAAAACCACAATGAGGTACCATTTCATGCCAGTCAGAATGGCTGCGATCCAAAGTCTACAAACAATAAATGCTGGAGAGGGTGTGGAGAAAAGGGAACCCTCTTAGACTGTTGGTAGGAATGCAAACTAGTACAGCCACTATGGAGAACAGTGTGGAGATTCCTTAAAAAACTGGAAATAGAACTGCCTTATGACCCAGCAATCCTACTGCTGGGCATACACACTGAGGAAACCAGAATTGAAAGAGACACGTGTACCCCAATGTCCATCACAGCACTGTTTATAATAGCCAGGACATGGAAACAACCTAGATGTCCATCACCAGACAAATGGATAAGGAAGCTGTGGTACATATACACAATGGAGTATTACTCAGCCATTAAAAAGAATACATTTGAATCAGTTCTAATGAGGAGGATGAAACTGGAGCCTATTATACAGAGTGAAGTAAGTCAGAAAGAAAAATACCAATACAGTACACTAATGCATATATATGGAATTTAGAAAGATGGTAATGATAACCCTGTATGTGAGACAGCAAAAGAGACACAGATGTATAGAACAGTCTTTTGGACTCTGAGGGAGAGGGAGAGGGTGGGATGATTTTGGAGAATGGCATTGAAACCTGTATAATATCATATATGAAATGAATCACCAGTCCAAGTTTGATGCATGATACTGGATGCTTGGGGCTGGTGCACTGGGATGACACAGAGGGATGGTACAGGGAGGGATGAGGGAGGGGGGTTCAGGATGGGGAACATATGTATACCTGTGGCAGATTCATGTTGATGTATGGCAAAACCAATACAATATTGTAAAGTAATTAACCTCCAATTAAAATAAATAAATTTGTATATATATATTTTAAAAATTTAAGAAAAACCCTCTGCAGGGGAAACAAAAAAAGAATGAAAGAAGCAACCCTCTGACTCTTTGTGGAGGAAGTTGTGTAGAAAGAAGACCCAGAGTAGCTGCTACAATCTTATTCGCAGTCTGAGGATGAATATGAGATCTAGAGAGAGGAAAAGTAAGAGAACTGCAACCAAATGGAACCTGAAGTTGCTTGTTAATCTATCATGAAGCCCAGTTTACCTTTAGACCTCCAGTTAAGTGAATCAATAAGCTTCGCTGTGACTTAACCAGTTTGGATTGAATCTTCTGTGTTTCAGAGCCAAAGTTTCTAATGATATATCTATGAATTTAAATATGTGAAAGTGAAAGTGTTAGTCGCTCAAACATGTCCAACTCTGTGACCCCGTGGACTGTAGCCTGCCAGGCTTCTCTCTCTATGGAATTTTCTAGGCAACAATACTGGAGTGGGTTGCCATTCCCTTCTCCAGGGGATCTTCCTGACCCAGGGATCAAATCCAGGTCTCCTGCATGGCAAGCAGATTCTTTACCATTTGAAAACTACCATTATCAACTCACACAGTTATTAAGATCTAGTCTAGCACTTTTATTCTCCATTTATCTCTAGCCCAACCTTTCTGTCTCTAAGTCAGTTTCTCTTATTTTCAGCGTATTTCAGTATGGCTCAGATTGCAAATAGATGTGTGGAACCCAATCAAAGACATTTGTTAAGTCCAAATCTGCTATTTCTTCTAGTTCTCCTTGACCACACAACTATATTTTGCTGACCCTTCACTGCCTTTACCTCCCACCCACTTTCCCCTATCCCATACCTAACTGGCACCAACAGATAGTTATGGTTTTCTCTCATAGAAGACCCCGCCACTACTCCAACACTTTTTCTGGGCTTCCCAGGTGGTTCAGTGGTAAAGAATCCACCTGTCAATGCAGGAGCTGCAGAAGATGAAGGCTCTATCCCTGTGAAGATCCCCTGAAGAAGGAAATGGCAACCCACTCCATTATTCTTGCCTGGAAAATTCCATGGTTAGAGGAGCCTGGTGGGCTATAGTCCATTGGATGGCAAAGAGTTGGACACGACAGAAGCGACTGAGCACACACCCTCTAGCTAATGCCTCCAGCTTTCTCCTCTTTTCAAACTGAGCCTTGGGATGTGTCATTTTCTACCTTGAGGTGACCTATGAAAGTCAGTTGGGAAGAAAAGTGGATATATACTGTAGTTGTGTATTCTATCTTAGTTTGTATTGGTGTACTCTAAACAGCTTGTAAGGAAATAGGTAGAATTAAAATTAAACCAAAATTTTCATGGGTCATAGATTCCAGGGTGAAGTGGTATAATCAACATTAATGATGGTGCTTCTGCAGAAAATTTAGCTGTGAGAGCCCTGAGAAGATCTGATTTTACGAAGTCCTAGTAAATCAGTCCCACTTATGTAAGGCATATTTATTCAAGGGCTTTATATCAGTTCACCTGCTAATCAATTGAAAGGAGAAATATAAATCATAGAGAATGATTAACGTGACGGGCCATGGAAACTCAACTCAGAAGCAAATGAGGAAAAGCTGTATCTTAGACCTCAACTCTCCTCCCACTCCCTGCTGCTGCTGCTGCTGCTAAGTCGCTTCAGTCGTGTCTGACTCTGTGCGACCGCATAGACGGCAGCTCACCAGGCTCCCCCGTCCCTGGGATTCTCCAGGCAAGAACACTGGAGTGGGTTGCCATTTTCTAAGTGAAAGGGAAGTCGCTCAGTTGTGTCTGACTCTTAGCGACCCCATGGACTGCAGCCCAACAGGCTCCTCCGTCCATGGGCTTTTCCAGGTAAGAGTACTACCACTCCCTCAGTTCAATTCAGTTCAGTCGCTGAGTGATGTCCGACTCTTTGCGACCCCATGAATCGCAGCACGCCAGGCCTTCCTGTCCATCATCAACTCCCGGAGTTCACTCAGACTCGCGTCCATCCAGTCAGTGATGCTATCCAGCCATCTCATCCTCTGTCATCCCCTTCTTCTCCTGCCCCCAATCCCTCCCAGCATCAAAGTCTTTTCCAATGAGTCAACTCTTTGCATGAGGTGGCCAAAGTACTGGAGTTTCAGCTTTAGCATCATTCCCTCCAAAGAAATCCCAGGGTTGATCTCCTTCAGAATGGACTGGTTGGATCTCCTTGCAGTCCAAGGGACTCTCAAGAGTCTTCTCCAATACCACAGTTCAAAAGCATCAATTCTTCAGCGCTCAGCCTTCTTCACAGTCCAACTCTCACATACATACATGACCACTGGAAAAACCATAGCTTTGACTAGACGGACCTTAGTCAGCAAAGTAATGTCTCTGCTTTTGAATATGCTGTCTAGGTTGGTCATAACTTTTCTTCCAAGGAGTAAGTGTCTTTTAATTTCATGGGTGCAGTCACCATCTGCAGTGATTTTGGAGTCCAAAAAAATAAAGTCTGCCACTGTTTCCACTGTTTCCCCATCTATTTCCCGTGAAGCGATGGTACCGGATACCATGATCTTCGTTTTCTGAATGCTGAGCTTTAAGCCAACTTTTTCACTCTCCTCTTTCACTTTCATCTAGAGGCTTTTTAGTTCCTCTTCACTCTTTGCTATAAGAGTGGTGTCATCTGCATATCTGAGGTTAGTACCATGCAAATAAGAGAGTTTACACAATAGCAATTCATGTGATTTATAGATTTCCAGTAATCTTAATATATGTTTTAATGACACATGTACATAGTTTGAGTTCTCTCTGAGAATATTCTACTTTGTTTGTCCAAGTATTTCTGGCTTTTAAGTAATGGAGGGACAGGTGTCTAGTATAATACCTGGTACATCATGGGGATTGAGGAAAATTGAGTCAGTGAGTACCAGGGGATTGTGGTAATCACTGAATTAAAGCAGCAGATTAAAACAATTTCTAGCACTTGAGAAATTCCACAAAAATCAAGCTAATTTTGCAGAGCTGATTTGATGGGACTACAATCAGAGTCAGTCACACATGATAGAACCATTGACTTGATTCAGGAATACAAAAAACAGAATCTTACAGCTCAATGTCACATAGAAAACTCTCAGCATTCTCTGGTTACTACTCAGGGAGCAGAGGCATCAGTGTCCTCAGTAGACCTAGAAAGAAGAAATTGTAGTTAACTCTCAGACTCAAAAAGTTTTCTCCAGAGGGTAGAAGATTTCATTTTCTATTGCTTTGTAGGTGTGGTTTGAAAGGTGGGCTGAGATATTATTTAGCATCATTGAAATGTACTATGCAATTTGACCTTTGTCTCAAGTGAGGGAAGATTTTAGAATACAGCTCTACACTATCATGTATATTCAAAGGTTTATATAATAAAGCACACATTGTATGGTAAATTTATCTTTCCCTCATACTTATTTCTATTTGCCACTAACCAGGGTCTTTATTTGGGACTTCTTAGGTGGCTCAGTGGTAAAAGAATCCACCTGCCAAGGCAGGAGACATGGGTTTGATCCTTGGGTTGGGGAGTTACTCTGGAGTAGGGAATGGCAACACACTCCAGTATTCTTGCTTGGAAATTTCCATGGACAGGAGAGCCTGGCAGGCTATAGTCTGTGGGGTCACAAAGAGTTGGACATGACTGAACACATATGCAGGGACTTTAATAAAACTTTTGTTTCAGTAAGACTAAAAAGGATAGATATTTTTGCTGTTAAACATTTGTTGAGAGTTTCTTACATGCCAGGCATGGACCTTCTATAAGCAGTTTTGATGGATGAGAAAACATCAGTGTTGGAGAATATGAGTAATATGCATAACAGCCAGAGTGGAATAGATCTATGGAATATAATCCTCGACATTTTTCAACTTTTAGTTGAAGACAGCATGACAGCCAATCATACACAATTATAAGCAAACAGAAATTTGTTTTATGTAAATATCATAAGAATAGGAGTAATTATGTAGGGCTGACTTCATGGTATGCAAGCTGCACTCAGAAGAGCCTGAGATTCTTTCAAAGCTCTTTTGCTATTACCTTAAAATTCATAACAATAATGGGAACAGAAGGCTTCTCATTTTGGTTTTTACACTGGACACCCACAAATTATAGAGCTAGTCCTGTTCTCAGATTGAATTCTGAGATTATATATTGGGTTGGCCAAAAGGTTCATTTAGATTTTTCCATAAGATGTTACAGAAAACTGGAACAAACTTTTTGGCCAACCCACTATATACTATATTATCCCCTAAATGGACATGTTCTTTTTATCACAAATGTGATCTAGTTTATTCACTAAGCTTTAGGATGAAGCCTGAGCATCAAAGAACGGATGCTTTTGAACTGCAGTGCTAGAGAAGATTCTTGAGAGTCCTTTGGACAGCAAGGAGAGCAAACCAGTCAATCTTAAAGGAAATCAATCCTGAATATTCATTGGAAGGACTGATGCTGAAACTGAAACTCCAGTACTTTGGCCACCTGATGCACAGAGCCGACTCATTGGAAAAGACCCTGATGTTGGGAAAGATTGAGGGCAGGAGGAGAAAGGGATGACAGAGAATAAGATGGTTGGATGGCATCACCAATTCAATGGACATGAATTTGAGCAAACTCCAGGATATAGTGAAGGACAAGGAGGCCTGATGTGCTGCAGTCCATGGGGTTGCAGATTTGGACACGACTCAACACCTGAACAGCAGCAAGCTTTAGGATTTACTTTCTTACTTGTGAGGTCTGCTTGTCACAAATTCATTCTCAATCTCTTATTCTCTTCTAGGACAATATTGTAAATCAACCCTACTTCAATACAGGAAAAAAAAAAGTATGGAGGAGTAACCCTACTAAACCTGACAACGTGAGTGACTTGTGAACTGTGTTTGGGGTGGGGAGGCAGGGAGATGGTTCAGGTGGAGAAGCAGCATTGCAAATGCCTGGAGGAGACTAACCTATTCACTGCCCTGCAGCCACACCCTGAAGTGGCCCCGCCTTGGTCACAGAATTTTTTCTGCATGAGGGGAAATGCCTGGAATAAGATATAAATTCATCAGTTTCATTTAATTAGCAGAGAGTGAAACCATGTGAGCTACGCAATTTATAAAATAAGCACACAGGACTTCCCTGGTGATCCAGTGACTAAGACTCTGTACTCCCAATGCAAGGGGCCTGGGTTCGATTCCTGGTCAGGGAACCAGATCTCACATGCTGCAAATAAGACCTGGCCAAACAAATACTTAAAAGAAATATGAACAAACAGTAAATAGCTCACAATTCTGTAGGTAGAACCACTATTTGGTCTGAAACATATTTGCTTTGTAATCCAATATTATCTGCCTCGGAAACCTCAAGTTCTTCAGAATATGGGATTAACTTAATTTTACAGCCTTTAAATTTATTAATAAATGTTTCAAGTTCCATTACATGTGTGATGAGAAAGCCAGTATCTTCTGCCACCTTGTAAAACATACCTGAATGCACACACATGCACATATTTATAGATGCACCAAGGGGTATCTTCCCCAGGAGGGCTTGGGATCACCTTTCTCCGGTCAATTCTTGCTTTAATTTTCTTTTTTCTGTTGAAGTCTTGAGATTCTGCTTCTGTAGGTGGTCTCTTCTCTGGCCCAAGTTGACCTTAATATGCATTATAGATCCTTTTACCTTGTGTTCCCTAAACAACCTCGAATACGAGGTTGCTTTATGTATTAAATAGCACTTATATTGAAGGCTTGTGGGTTTCTGCAGCAGCCACATTGTAGTATGACCCAAAACTACGAAATGCATATTAATGGCATCTTTGTTCTTTAAAATCCTTAATTGAACCCACCACTGTTCATTTCCCGAGGCTCTCTTCCTCCCCAGGCCTTCTGCCTAACACTGGCTTGTCCCCCACCCCAACCCCAGTCCTCTTTATACATCAGTCACACACCCTTTCCTTCAAGTGGCATTGGAAATTTCAAGTCTCTACTTGATTATGTGAAGAAATGCAAACCCATAAGCTGACTATATATTATAAAACTAAAGATGATATAAGTAAATCAAGAAGATTCACCCAAACAAATTTCCATGAGTTCCATCCTCATCAAGAACTTGCCAAGATGTGAAATTTCACACTTTCTATCTTTCCATCTCTGGTAGTTGTCTCTGTAAGTAAAATTGAGAAGTATAGCAGTTTATTTTCCCAGTGATAAAAGTCATACTCCCCTCGCCAGAGAGCAGAAGGGATGTTAGTCTGGGTTTGAATAGGAGCTTGGCCCCCCTCTGGTTGGCTAACACCACTGCTAACAGTGAACAGAACTGGGATTAGCTTGTTACATTGTAGTTTTAGGGTTTGACTTTTTTGTCAGTCAGTAACAGTGTATGCAGATGACACCACCCTTATGGCAGGAAGTGAAGAGGAACTCAAAAGCCTCTTGATGAAAGTGAAAGAGGAGAGTGAAAAAGTTGGCTTAAAGCTCAACATTTAGAAAACGAAGATCATGGCATCTGGTCCCATCACTTCATGGCAAATAGATGAGGAAACAGTGGAAACAGTATCAGACTTTATTTTGGGGGGCTCCAAAATCACTGCAGATGGTGACTGCAGCCATGAAATTAAAAGACGCTCACTCCTTGGAAGAAAACTTATGACCAACCTTGAAAAGCAGAGACATTACTTTGCCGACTAAGGTCCATCTAGTCAAGGCTATGATTTTTCCAGTGGTCATGTATGGATGTGAGAGTTGGACTGTGAAGAAAGCTGAGCACCGAAGAATTGATGCTTTTGAACTGTGGTGTAGGAGAAGATTCTTGAGAGTCCCTTGGACTGCAAGGAGATCCAACCAGTCCATTCTGAAGGAGATCAACCCTGGGATTTCTTTGGAAGGAGTGATGCTGAAGCTGAAACTCCAGTACTTTGGCCACCTCATGTAAAGAGTTGACTCATTGGAAAAGACTCTGATGCTGGGAAGGATTAGGGGCAGGAGGAGAAAGGGACAACAGAGGATGAGATGGCTGGATGACATCACTGACTCGATGGACGTGAATCTGAGTGAACTCCAGGAGTTGATGATGGACAGGGAGGCCTGGTGTGCTGCGATTCATGGGGTTGCAAAGAGTCAGACAGGACTGAGTAACTGAACTGAACTGAACAGTGTAAGGCATTCGTAAAAATAATATTTAAGTACTTAAAAAAGGAGTCATATAAAGACAAACTTACATTCTGAGTAAAAAGTATAAATACAAGTTTTAAAATATAGTCAGTCAGGAAGAGGACTTCCCTGGTGGCTCAGCTGGTAAACAGGTTGCCTACCAATGCAGAAGATGAAAGAGAGGTGGTTTCAACCCCTGGGTTGGGAAGATGCCCTGGAGAATGAAATGGCAACATGCTCCAGTATTCTTGCCTGGAAAATTCCATGGACAGAGGAGCCCATGGGGTCAGAAAGAGTCAGACACGATTGAGCACTCACATGTGCACAAGGAGACAGACGGAAAAATCTATTGTGATTCAGAAGAAACAGAGATGCGATGTTGATTAAAACTCGGATGTTAAGAATGAAAAGTTTATAAATAATAAATGCTGGATAGGGTGTGGAGAAAACGAAATTCTCCTACAATGTTGGTGGGAATGTAAATTGGTACAGCCACTATGGAAAACAGTATGGAGTTTCCTTAAAAAAAAAAAAAAAAAAAAAACTAAACTAAAAATAGAGTTACTGTACAATTCAGCAATCTCACTCCTGAGGATATAACTGGGAAAAATTAAAACTCTTATTTAGAAAAGATACATGCACCCCAGTGTTCATAGCAGCACTATTTATAATAGCCAAGACATGGAAGCAACCTAAATGTTCACCAATAGACTATTAAATAAAGAAGATGTGGTTTAGTTTTTAGCTCAGTCGTGTCTGACTCTTTGTGACCCCATGAATCGCAGCACGCCAGGCCTCCCTGTCAATCACCAACTCCCACAGTCCACCCAAACCCATATCCATTGTGTCGGTGATGCCATCCAACCATCTCATCCTCCGTCATCCCCTTCTCCTCCTGCCCTCAATCCCTCCCAGCGTGTTGTTGGAGGGACAGGGTCTTTTCAGATGAGTCAGCTCTCCACATCAGGTGGCCAAAGTATTGGAGTTTCAGCTTCAACATCAGTCCCTCCAATGAACACCCAGGACTGATCTCCTTTCTGGTTGGACCTCCATGCAGTCCAAGGGACTCTCAAGAGTCTTCTCCAACACCACAGTTCAAAAGCGTCAATTCTTCGGCGCTCAGCTTTCTTCACAGTCCAACTCTCGCATCCATACATGACCACTGGAAAAACCATAGCCTTGACTAGACGGACCTTAGTTGGCAAAGTAATGTCTCTGCTTTTGAATATGCTATCTCGGTTGGTCATAACTTCCCTTCCAAGGAGCAAGCGTCTTTTAATTTCATGGCTGCAGTCACCATCTACAGTGATTTTGGAGCCCAGAAAAATAGTCTGCCACTGTTTCCACTATTTCCCCATCTATTTCCCATGAAGTGATGGGACCAGATGCCATGATCCTCGTTTTCTGAATGTTGAGCTTTAAGCCAACTTTTTCACTCTCTTCTTTCACTTTCATCAAGAGGCTTTTTAGTTCCTCTTCACTTTCTGCCATAAGGTTGGTGTCATCTGCATATCTGAGGCTATTGATGTTTCTCCCAGCAATCTTGATTCCATCCTGTGCTTCTTCCAGCCCAGTGTTTCTCATGATGTACTCTGCATATAAGTTAAATAAGCAGGCTGACAATATCCAGCCTTGACGTACTCCTTTTCCTATTTGGAACCAGTCTGTTGTCCATGTCCAGTTCTAACTGGACATGTTGCTTCCTGACCTGCATACAAGTTTCTCACGAGGCAGGTCAGGTGGTCTGGTACTCCCATCTCTTTCAGAATTTTCCACAATTTATTGTGATTCACACAGTCAAAGACTTGGCATAGTCAATAAAGCAGAAATAGATGTGTTTTTGGAACTCTCTTGCTTTTTTGATGATCCAGATGTGGTAGATATATACAATGGACTATTACTCAACCATAAAAAAGAATGAAATCATGTCATTTTCAGCAACGTGGATGGGCCTGGAGATGATCATAGTAAGCAGGGTAAGTCAGTCAGGGAAAGAAAAATATTATATGATATCACGTATATGTAGACTCTAAAAAAATAGTACAAATGAGCTTATTTACAAAACAGAAACATAATCATAGACATAGAAAACAAACTTATGGTTACCAAAGGGTAAAGAAGGAGGAGGGATAAATTGCAAGTATAGGATTAACAGGTACACACAACTGTATATAATATAGATAAACAACAAGGTTCTACTGTATAGCACAAGGATTAATATTCAAGATCTTATAATAAAGTATAATGGAAAAAGAATATATATGTGCATATATGTATAACTGAGTCACTTTGCTGTACATCTGAAACTAATATTATAAATAAACTATATTTCAATTTAAAATATTAAGGAGGGGAGGGAAAGATGGCGGAGGAATAGGACGGGAAGACCACTTTCTCCCTCACGAATTCCTCAAAAGAACATTTCAACGCCGAGCAAACTTCACAAAACAACTTCTGTAGGCTGGCAGAGGACATCAGGCAACCAGAAAAGCAGACCATTGTCCTCAAAAACAGGTAGGAAAAAATATAAAAGACGAAAAAGGAGACAAAGGAGGTGGGGAGGGAGCTCCGTCCCGGGAAGGGAAGCCCGTCCTGGGAAGGGAATTTTAAGAAGAGAGGTTTCCAAACACCAGGAAACACTCTCCCTGCCGAGTCTGTGGCGAGCCTTGGAAACACAGAGGGCAACATAACAGGAAGGAAAAATAGATAAATAATTAAAACCAACAGATTACAAGCCCAACAGTAACTCCCCCAGCGGAAAAGCAGCACAGACGCCTGCATCCGCCATTGGGAAGTGGGGGCAGGGCAGGGACGCGCGGGAGGCGCGGGCTGCAGAGCTTTGTAAGAATCGGGCAGGAACGCCCCACGCGCAACCAGAACGATCTAACTTGGGCTAGCAAACCAGACTGTGGGATAGCTACCACGCGAAAAGCTCGAACATAAGACACCGCCAGGACCGAGCACAGAACAAAGGACGGAACGGGAAAAGCCGGCTGCAGACCATCCCCCGCCGGGGACAGGCAGCCAGAGTCGTAAGGACTGGAAAGGGGCAATTGCAAACTCGGAGAGACTTTACTTACCTAACTGCAAGCAAGCTCCTTTGCTAAGACTTCTGGGGGTGCTGGACAGTCACAATCTACCGCACGGGGTGCGCCAGCGGCCCGCCCAGAAAGCTGAGCAGCAGCGGCAGAAAAGGTGACAAGCCGCGGCGATCGCGCTCGCCAAACTCCTGAGCTACTTGGACCTGGGAAGGGCACAAAGCGCAGTTCCAGCCGAATCTGTGCCTCTGAGGGCTGCCTGAGCGCCGAACCTGAGCGGCTTGGACCGGGGAAGTGCACGCAGCCTAGGGCCGGCCCCAGACGGTTCCCGGCTGAGCATCCTAGAGCCGGAGCGGTTTGTGCGCCGCGAAAAAGGACAGGTCAAGCCGGGCAGAGATACTGCGTGCACATGACAGTGCTATTTGTTAGCAGCAGCCCCCCTCCCCACAGCGCAACTGTGAGCCTAAAAAGCCAGCAAACAGAAGAAGTTAAACAGAGGGAACCACCTTGGAAGTGATCCCACACGGCCCATTACACCAGAAAGGGCCAGATATTTTTAATATTTATAAAATCATTCCTTTTTTTTTTTTTTTTGCTTTTTTTTTCTAACTTTTTTTTAATTGTTAAGTCTTCTATTTCTCCTCTAATTTTTATTTCTATAACCTATTATTACTATATTTTTTTTGTTTGTTTTTTAAAAAGACTTTTTTTTTTTTTTTAAGGCAAACACCATATACAGTCTTTGGATGGTTGTTGATGGCTTTTTTTTTTTTGATTGTTTGTTTGTTTGTTTGTTTTTTAATAATTCTTTTTCTTTTTTTTTTTCTTTCTTTCTTCCTTTTTCCTTCTGCTTCTCTCTAATATTGTATCTTTGAAAATCCAACCTCTACTCTAGATTTTTAATCTTTGCTCTTAGGTTTTTGTGGTCAATTTTGTACATTTAAAAACCCAAACTTCACTATCCCAGTTTACCTGAGAGCGAGATTACTGGCTTGACCACTCTCTCCTCCTCTGGACTCTCCTTTTTCTGCACCAGGTGGCCTCTGTCTCTTTTCTCCCCCATCTCTCCTCTATCCAACTCTGTGAATCTCTGTGTTCCAGACGGTGGAGAACACCTAAGGAACAGGTTACTGGCAGGATTTGTCTCGCTCCTACTCATTCCTCTCTCTGATCCTCCTGGTCACCTCTGTCTACTTCCTCCCTCTCCTCTTCCCCGTATAACTCTGTAAATACCTCTGAGCGGTCCAGGCTATAGAGCGCACATAAGGAAGTGACTACTGGCTAGCTTGCTCTCTTCTCTTTTGATCTCACTGCATCTCATTCCAGTTACCTCTAACTACCCCCTCCATCTTCTCTTCTCCTTATAACTCAGTGAACCTCTCTGAGTGTCCCTCAATGTGGAGAAACTTTTCATCTTTAACCTAGATGTTTTATCATCGGTGCTGTATAGATGGAGAAGTCTAGAGGCTACTGTAAAAATAAAACTGAAAACCAGAAGCAGGAAGCTTAAATCCAAAGCCTGAAAACATTAGAGAACTCTTGAATTCAGGGAACATTAAGCAATAGGAGCCCATCTAATGCCTTCATACCTACACCGAAACCAAGTTCCACCCAAGGGCCAACAAATTCCAAAACAAGACATACCACGCAAATTCTCCAGCAACACAGGAACACTCCCCTGAGCTTCAATATACAGGCAGCTCAAAATTATCCCAAAACCTTTGATGTCTCGTAACCCATTACGGGTCACTCCATTGCACTCCAGAGAGAAGAAACCCAGCTCCACCCACCAAAACTCCAACACAAGCCTCCCTAACCAGGAAACCTTGACAAGCCACTGATAGAACCCCACCCAAAGTGAGGAAGCTCCATAATAAAGAGAACTCCACAAATTCCCAGAATATAAAAAAGCCACCCCAAACGCAGCAATATAACCAAGATGAAGAGACAGAGGAATACACAGCAGGTAAAGGAACAGGAGAGTTGCCCACCAAACCAAACAAAAGTGGAAGAAGCAGGGAATCTACCGGAGAAGGAATTCCGAATATTGATAGTGAAAATGATCCAAAATCTTGAAATCAAAATGGAATCACAGATAAATAGCCTAGAGACAAGGATTGAGAAGATGCAAGAAAGGTTTAACAAGGACCTAGAAGAAATAAAAAAGAGTCAAAATATAATGAATAATGCAATAAATGAGATCAGAAACACTCTGGAGGCAACAATTAGTAGAATAACGGAGGCAGAAGATAGGATTAGTGAAATAGAAGATAGAATGGTAGAAATAAATGAATCAGAGAGGAAACAAGAACAACGAATTAAAAGAAATGAGGACAATCTCAGAGACCTCCAGGACAATATGAAACGCTCCAACATTCGAATTATAGGAGTCCCAGAAGAAGAAGACAGAAAGAAAGATCATGAGAAAATCCTTGAGGAGATAATAGTTGAAAACTTCCCTAAAATGGGGAAGGAAATAATCACCCAAGTCCAAGAAACACAGAGAGTTCCAAATAGGATAAACCCAAGGCGAAACACCCCAAGACACATATTAATCGAATTAACAAAGATCAAACACAAAGAACAAATATTAAAAGCAGCAAGGGAAAAACAACAAATAACACACAAGGGGATTCCCATTAGGATAACAGCTGATCTTTCAATAGACTCTTCAGGCCAGGAGGGAATGGCAAGACATACTTAAAGTGATGAAAGACAATAACCTACAGCCCAGAATACTGTACCCAGCAAGGATCTCATTCAAATATGAAGGAGAAATAAAAAGCTTTACAGACAAGCAAAAGCTGAGAGAATTCAGCACCACCAAACCAGCTCTCCAACAATTCTAAAGGATATTCTCTAGACAGGAAACACGAAAAGGGTGTATAAACTCGAACCCAAAACAATAAAGTAAATGGTAACGGGATCACACTTATCAATAATTACCTTAAACGTAAATGGGTTGAACGCCCCAACCAAAAGACAAAGACTGGCCGAATGGATACAAAAACAAGACCCCTCTATATGCTGCTTACAAGAGACCCGCCTCAAAACAAGGGACACATACAGACTGAAAGTGAAGGGCTGGAAAAAGATATACCACGCAAATAGAGACCAAAAGAAAGCAGGAGTGGCAATACTCATATCCGATAAAATAGACTTTAAAACAAAGGCTGTGAAAAGAGACAAAGAAGGCCACTACATAATGATCAAAGGAACAATCCAAGAAGAAGATATAACAATTATAAATATATATGCCCCCAATATAGGAGCCCCGCAATATGTAAGAAAAATGCTAACAAGTATGAAAGGGGAAATCAACAATAACACAATAATAGTGGGAGACTTTAATACCCCACTCACACCTATGGACAGATCAACTAAACAGAAAATTAACAAAGAAACGCAAACTTTAAATGATACATTAGATCAGTTAGACCTAATTGATATCTATAGGACATTTCACCCCAAAACAATGAATTTCACTTTTTTTTCAAGTGCTCATGGAACCTTCTCCAGGATAGATCACATCCTGGGCCATAAATCTAAACTTGATAAATTCAAAAAAATCGAAATCATTCCAAGCATCTTTTCTGACCATAATGCATTAAGATTAGATCTCAATTACAGGAGAAAAACTATTAAAAATTCCAACATATGGAGGTTGAACAACACACTTCTGAATAACCAACAAATCACAGAAGAAATCAAAAAAGAAATTAAAATATGCATAGAAACTAATGAAAATGAAAACACAACAACCCAAAACCTGTGGGACACTATAAAAGCAGTGCTAAGAGGAAAGTTCATAGCAATACAGGCATACCTCAAGAAACAAGAAAAAAGTCAAATAAATAACCTAACTCTGCAACTAAAGCAACTAGAAAAGGAAGAGTTGGAGAACCCCAGAGTTAGTAGAAGGAAAGAAATCTTAAAAATTAGGGCAGAAATAAATGCAAAAGAAACAAAAGAGACCATAGCAAAAATCAACAAAGCCAAAAGCTGGTTCTTTGAAAGGATAAATAAAATTGACAAACCATTAGCCAGACTCATCAAGAAGCAAAGAGAGAAAAATCAAATCAATAAAATTAGAAATGAAAATGGAGAGATCACAACAGATAACACAGAAATACAAAGGATCATAAGAGACTACTATCAGCAATTGTATGCCAATAAAATGGACAACGTGGAAGAAATGGACAAATTCTTAGAAAAGTACAATTTTCCAAAACTGAACCAGGAAGAAATAGAAAATCTTAACAGACCCATCACAAGCACAGAAATTGAAATGGTAATCAGAAATCTTCCAGCAAACAAAAGCCCAGGTCCAGATGGCTTCACAGCTGAATTCTACCAAAAATTTCGAGAAGAGCTAACACCTATCCTCCTCAAACTCTTCCAGAAAATTGCAGAGGAAGGTAAACTTCCAAACTCATTCTATGAGGCCACCATCACCCTAATACCAAAACCTGACAAAGATGTCACAAAAAAGGAAAACTACAGGCCAACATCACTGATGAACATAGATGCAAAAATCCTCAACAAAATTCTAGCAATCAGAATCCAACAACACATTAAAAAGATCATACACCATGACCAAGTGGGCTTTATCCCAGGGATGCAAGGATTCTTCAATATCCGCAAATCAATCAATGTAATTCACCACATTAACAAATTGAAAAATAAAAACCATATGATTATCTCAATAGATGCAGAGAAGGCCTTTGACAAAATTCAACATCCATTTATGATAAAAACTCTCCAGAAAGCAGGAATAGAAGGAACATACCTCAACATAATAAAAGCTATATATGACAAACCCACAGCAAACATTATCCTCAATGGTGAAAAATTGAAAGCATTTCCCCTAAAGTCAGGAACAAGACAAGGGTGTCCACTTTCACCGCTACTATTCAACATAGTTCTGGAAGTTTTGGCCACAGCAATCAGAGCAGAAAAAGAAATCAAAGGAATCCAAATTGGAAAAGAAGAAGTAAAACTCTCATTGTTTGCAGATGACATGATCCTCTACATGGAAAACCCTAAAGACTCCACCAGAAAATTACTAGAGCTAATCAATGAATATAGTAAAGTTGCAGGATATAAAATCAACACACAGAAATCCCTTGCATTCCTATACACGAATAATGAGAAAGTAGAAAAAGAAATTAAGGAAACAATTCCATTCACCATTGCAACGAAAAGAATAAAATACTTAGGAATATATCTACCTAAAGAAACTAAAGACCTATATATAGAAAACTATAAAACACTGATGAAAGAAATCAAAGAGGACACTAATAGATGGAGAAATATACCATGTTCATGGATCGGAAGAATCAATATAGTGAAAATGAGTATACTAACCAAAGCAATTTACAAATTCAATGCAATCCCTATCAAGCTACCAGCCACATTTTTCACAGAACTAGAACAAATAATTTCAAGATTTGTATGGAAATACAAAAAACCTCGAATAGCCAAAGCAATCTTGAGAAAGAAGAATGGAACTGGAGGAATCAACTTGCCTGACTTCAGGCTCTACTACAAAGCCACAGTCATCAAGACAGTATGGTACTGGCACAAAGACAGACATATAGATCAATGGAACAAAATAGAAAGCCCAGAGATAAATCCACACACATATGGACACCTTATCTTTGACAAAGGAGGCAAGAATATACAATGGAGTAAAGACAATCTCTTTAACAAGTGGTGCTGGGAAAACTGGTCAACCACTTGTAAAAGAATGAAACTAGATCACTTTCTATCACCGTACACAAAAATAAACTCAAAATGGATTAAAGATCTAAATGTAAGATCAGAAACTATAAAACTCCTGGAGGAGAACATAGGCAAAACACTCTCAGACATAAATCACAGCAGGATCCTCTATGATCCACCTCCGAGAATTCTGGAAATAAAAGCAAAAATAAACAAATGGGATCTAATTAAAATTAAAAGCTTCTGTACAACAAAGGAAAATATAAGCAAGGTGAAAAGACAGCCTTCTGAATGGGAGAAAATAATAGCAACTGAAACAACTGACAAACAACTAATCTCAAAAATATACAAGCAACTTCTGCAGCTCAATTCCAGAAAAATAAACGACCCAATCAAAAAATGGGCCAAAGAACTAAGTAGACATTTCTCCAAAGAAGACATATGGATGGCTAACAAACACATGAAAAGATGTTCAACATCACTCATTATTAGAGAAATGCAAATCAAAACCACAATGAGGTACCACTTCACACCAGTCAGAATGGCTGCGATCCAAAAATCTGCAAGCAATAAATGCTGGAGAGGGTGTGGAGAAAAGGGAACCCTCCTACACTGTTGGTGGGAATGCAAACTAGTACAGCCACTATGGAGAACAGTGTGGAGATTCCTTAAAAAATTGCAAATAGAACTACCTTATGACCCAGCAATCCCACTTCTGGGCATACACACCGAGGAAACCAGAATTGAAAGAGACACATGTACCCCAATGTTCATCGCAGCACTGTTTACAATAGCCAGGACATGGAAACAACCTAGATGTCCATCAGCAGATGAATGGATAAGAAAGCTGTGGTACATATACACAATGGAGTATTACTCAGCCGTTAAAAAGAATTCATTTGAATCAGTTCTGATGAGATGGGTGAAACTGGAGCCAATTATACAGAGTGAAGTAAGCCAGAAAGAAAAACACCAATACAGTATACTAACACATATATATGGAATTTAGGAAGATGGCAATGACGACCCTGTATGCAAGACAGGAAAAAAGACACAGATGTGTATACCAGACTTTTGGACTCAGAGGGAGAGGGAGAGGGTGGGATGATTTGGGAGAATGGGAATTATAACATGTATACTGTCATGTAAGAATTGAATCGCCAGTCCATGTCTGACATAGGGTGCAGCTTGCTTGGGGCTGGTGCATGGGGATGACCCAGAGAGATGTTGTGGGGAGGGAGGTGGGAGGGGGGTTCATGTTTGGGAACGCATGTAAGAATTAAAGATTTTAAAATTTAAAAAAAATAAAAAATTAAAATAAAAAAAAAGTGAAAAAAAAATAAAAATAAAGTCGTTTGTTATTTTGGTAAAAAAAAAATACATTAAAAAATAACAAAGCACATTTGTAAAGTATAACTAAGCTAATGAAGTAGCCCCATACCTTGTATGCAATGACTGGATGCTTTTTGAAAGTTGAAACTATTCCATTTCAAAATTTATCTGTAATTGAGTTAATCATGGCATGGCTATATGCATTGTAGATTTGGCAAACAATTTTGCACACAATATCATAGTGTTTCTATTTCTGATTTACTTTTGTATGCAGAGGAAATGATCTGGTTTAAAACAATCTGACAAGACACAGGGTCTTGTATGACTATCCCTGTCATTGTGGTTATCACAAGAGTTTAAGGACCTATTTGGGTAATTCTTTTGCCATGAGACCATGAGTGCCTGCAGCGTGGGAACTGGACCAAACTGGTCTTTCTCCCTGCTTGCAGCATGGGAACACTGGTCTTTCTCCCTGACAGCTAGCACAGTTTCTAATACATAGATGTTCAGTAAAGTGTTTGGGTTAGTTAAATAAATGACCAGTGTTTAAAAGAAATCAAAATGAGTCTAGTGGGAGTTTAGTGGAAGTCAGCCCAATAAAAGTCAGACATTTAGAAAGAAACTATTCAATGAATGAGTTTGTACTGGTTTTAGGATAATTGTTGTGTTAGTTTTATCTATCCTAATTTCATTCCATTAAATGAGAGAAACCTGCCTGGCCCTTCTTATTATTGATACATTTTGATAAATGCAGAATGTCTGTATCACAAATTGGTAGAGAAGCCCCAGAAATGTGGTTATATGTATTTTTGATCCCTTAAAAATAATAGTAGTGTTTTTCTCCATTCTCTAAAGAGAAACAGTGAATATTATTACCTAGCTCTTTGAGGGCCACAGAAGCTTAGAGCTTAAACTATGAAATTCTGCTCTAGTTCAGAGCATGGAGAGCATTCCGGAGCATAGTTAAAGCGGGTTGGTTTCCTAGATGCCTGTCTCTTCACATGGACATATCTACATTCCAAACCTGCAATTATAGCATGGTATCATCACATCCTTCTATTCCAGAAAATGTTTTAACCAATGAAGACATGTTAACTTTATTTTGAAACAAGATGATTCCTATGAAAATGTCTATCTTTTAACCTATTATGCTGGTATGTCACCTCAGACTCCAGGAATTGGGTTGATGGTGGCCAGTCTGGGGAGCCAATGAGGGTTGTGTATGAAGATGGGGCACTTACAGCAGACACGGGGCTGGGTCAGGGTAGCCTCAGTAACCACACTGCTGTGGAAATTTTGCATCAGCTCTACACGGGACAGCAGTCTTGGTGGTTACCAGTCAGAGGCACTGTATGAAATGGGTTATCTTCTTTAGGGATGAAGCATGGTAGTTCAGCCCTGGGATTTCTTTGGAAGGAATGATGCTAAAGCTGAAACTCCAGTACTTTGGCCACCTCATGCGAAGAGTTGACTCATTGGAAAAGACTCTGATGCTGGGAGGGATTGGGGGCAGGAGGAGAAGGGGACGACGGAGGATGAGATGGCTGGATGGCATCACTGACTCGATGGACGTGAGTCTGAGTGAACTCCGGGATTTGGTGATGGACAGGGAGGCCTGGCGTGCTGCAATTCATGGAGTCGCAGAGTCGGACATGACTAAGCGACTGAACTGAACTGAACTGAACATGGTGTTCAGAAAGCATTTATTTTCCTCTAAATATGGTCTGATTAAAAAAATCAAACTTATTCTCATTAATGAAGGCAGGAAAATGCATGTTCTAACGGTTAGGACATTGGCTGTACTCAGACTTTCCGGATTCGCTGTGTGGCTCAGTCTGCTGTCAACCTGGGACACATTACGAACCTGTCTTTGCCTCAATTTTTCCATCTGTGAAATGGGATATCTTGATTGCAGTGTTTGGGATAGGATAAAAAGAGACAATATTTGTATAGCTCTTAGCATAATGCCTGGCACTGTAGATAATAAACACAATTATATATACGTGTATATATATAATTGTTGGAGAAGAAAATGGCAACCCACTCCAGTATTCTTGCCTGCAGAATCTCATGGACGGAGGACCCTGGTAGGCCACAGTCCATGGGGTCGTAAAGAGTCAAAAACGACTGAGAGGACTTCACTTCATACATAATTCTATTCTATATATATACAATTGTGTGTATTTTTTCTATATATATGAGTTCAGTTCAGTTCAGTCGCTCAGATCAATTCAGTTCAGTTGCTCGCTTGGTCAAGACTGACTCTTTGCGACCCCATGAATTGCAGCACTCAAGGCCTCCCTGTCCATGACCAACTCCCAGAGTTCACCCAAACTCAAGTCCAATGAGTCAGTGAAGCCACCCAGCCATCTCATCCTCTGTCGTCCCCTTCTCCTCCTGCCCCCAATTCCTCCCAGCATCAGAGTCTTTTCCAACGAGTCAACTCTTCTCATGGGGTGGCCAAAGTATTGGAGTTTCAGCTTTAGCATCAGTCCTTCCAGTGAACATCCAGGACTGATCTCCTTTAGAATGGACTGATTGGACTTCCTTGCAGTCCAAGGGACTCTCAAGAGTTTTCTCCAACACCACAGTTCAAAAGCATCAATTCTTCAGTGCTCAGCTTTCTTCACAGTCCAACTCTCACATACATACATGACCACTGGAAAAACCATAGCCTTGGCTAGATGGACCATAGTCAGCAAAGTAATGTCTCTGCTTTTGAATGTGCTGTCTAGGTTGATCATAACTTTCCTTCCAAGGAGTAAGCATTTTTTAATTTCATGGCTGCAATCACCACCTGCAGTGATTTTGGAGCCCCCAAAAATAAAGTCTGACACTGTTTCTACTGTTTCCCCATCTATTTCCAATGAAGTGATGGGACCAGATGCCATGATCTTCGTTTTCTGAATGTTGAGCTTTAAGCCAACTTTTTCACTCTCCTCTTTCACTTTCATCAAGAGGCTTTTTAGCTCCTTTTCACTTTCTGCCATAAGGGTGGTGTCATCTGCATATCTGAGGTGATTGATATGTCTCCCGGCAATCTTGATTCCAGCTTGTGTTTCTTCCAGCCCAGTGTTTCTCATGATGTACTCTGCATATAAGTTAAATAAGCAGGGTGACAATATACAGCCTTGATGTACACCTTTTCCTATTTGGAACCAGTCTGTTGTTCCATGTCCAGTTCTAACTGTTGCTTCCTGACCTGCATACAGATTTCTCAAGAGGCAGGTTAGGTGGTCTGGTATTCCCATCTCTTGAAGAATTTCCCACAGTTTATTGTGATCCACACAGTCAAAGGCTTTGGCATAGTCAATAAAGCAGAAATAGATGTTTTTCTGGAACTCTCTTGCTTTTTCCATGATCCAGCGGATGTTGGCAATTTGACCTCTGGTTCCTCTGCCTTTTCTAAAATCAGCTTGAACATCAGGGAGTTCACGGTTCATGTATTGCTGAAGCCTGGCTTGGAGAATTTTGAGCATTACTTTACTAGCATGTGAGATGAGTGCAATTGTGTGATAGTTTGAACATTCTTTGGCATTGCCTTTCTTTGTGATTGGAATGAAAACTGACCTTTTCCAGTTCTGTGGCCACTGCTGAGTTTTCCAAATACTGAATGAAATGTTAAGCCTGTAACTTCTGAGCACCTGTGACGGTTATTACAAGTATGTAATTATTGAATGTGCTTTTCATTGAATGCAAAAGAGGTAGATAAAAATATCATACACTCCTTTCAGCTTTCAGATAAATTTGTGGCAGCTTAGTAGACACACCCCTGATGAGATTTACAGAGAGGAATATATTTACCTGGCGCAGAGAGGCAGTTTCTGATTTCTCATTCATAAGTCTTCAGTGAACTCACTAGGGGCTTTTTGTTAGATAAATTTGTTAACTCATCCTACAAATATCTCGTGACTACTATGTTTCAGGGACAGTTCTAGGAGCTGGAGATACACTAATGAAATATGACCCTCATGGAAGCCACACTCTATCCGGAGGAGAGGCAACATGCTGCAAATAGAAGGAAAGTGAATCACGTCATCCTTAGAAGGTAGATATTTGTGGGAAAAAGAAAAAGGAGAGCACAATAAGAGGATAAGAAGGTGGGACAAAGTTTGTAATTTTAAGTGGTCAGTGAGAAGTTGAGATGTGGACAAAAACTTGAAGGAAGAGAGGGAGTCAAATAGTGGGATGTCTGGGACAGGAGTGTCCCTGGCAGAGGCAAAAGCTGGAGTGAAGGTCCTTAACTGTGGGACAGTGGGGGCATATCCTGAGATTTCCAGGAGAAGTCAAGGGGTTCAGGAAAGAGAGACAGAGAGAGGTTGGTTAATTAATTACAGACATAATGAAGAACCAGATTTCCCAGGTACCTTAAAAAGACTTTGAGTTCTTTCCTGGTGAGGCGAGATCCATTACAGGGTTTGGAGCACAGTCCTGGCCTGGTCTTACTTACGTTTTAAAAGGATCACTCTGAATGCTGTGCTAAGGAGAATTTATAGGTGGATAAGATGCTGAAGCATCTCAATAGCTCAATGACAAAGAATCTACCTGCAATGCAGGAGAGGCAGGTTCAGTCCCTGGCTCAGGAAGATCCCCTGGAGGAAGGCATGGCAACCTACTCCAATATTCTTGCCTGGGAAATCCTATGGATAGAAGAACCTGGCAGGCTATAGTTTGTGGGGCCACAAAGAGTCAGACATGACTGAGCAACTGAGCACTGACTTGGCAAGCAGAAGAAACAGGGAGACTACTTAGGAGCTGTTGCTGTCACCCTGGTGGGAGACCATGATGGCTTGGACAGGCTGGTGGCAATAGAGGTGGTCATGGAGGTGGCGAGCAGGTCCAAGATCCTTCACCCTTCTCCAGGAGCCATGCCTCTAGAGTCCTGGGTCCTCTCTCTTCTTTTTCATTTTAAAATTATTTTTATAGTTATCATATTTATTTTTTATTTTTTGACCTTGCACGAGGCATGCAGGATCTTGGTTCCTTAACCAGGGATTTAGCTGCAACCCCTGCATTGGAACCATGGAGTCTTAACTACTGGACTGCTGGAGAAGACTTTCTCTTCTTTTCTACCCAAACCCATTGCTCCAGCAATTTGCCCCTTACTTTGCAACATCAAATGCACACTCTCTACTAGAGCATTCTCATTAGCGTACAAATACACTAGTCTTCTTCCAACTTAAACAAATATCCCCTAGCCCCACTTCTTACCCAGCTCTTACTACATGTCCTTGCCTCTCTCTACAGTAAAACTTCTCAAAATATTTTCCAACTGATCTCTTATAAACCAAAGCCAAAGAAATCTGTTGCTCCCATTCTGCCACCCGTTTGCTTTTGCCATGGTCACCATTGTTTATCTGATGATTCATTTTCAGTCTTTCTCGAACCTGTCATCTCTTGCTGAGTGTTTTATCGTTAACTCGGTTAAGCGGGGATCTCCCTTTCCTAAATTCTCATCTCTGTTTAGTTCCAGGTGAAGAAGACAGTGGCTTGTCTCCTCAGAGAGCCATTGCTCTGTGATATGACAGATCAATGCACCTTGCTTTTCCTTTCCTCTACACCACCTCAAGCTTGTCTTCTTTGCTGCTGGCCCTGCTGGCCAACAGAGACCCCAGACTTACCACCAGGTATTGGCTGTGGACCCTACAGAGTGGGTAACTGCACAGAGGCCATAGCTTCTCATAGATCGCTCCAGAACCTTCTCCTTCTTGGTCTTATTTTTGCTGCTGGACCCACTTGAGGTCCATGGTCATGTTTAATTTGGAGAGAATTTGTCCCTATAATAGCAACACTAAACTGGAAACAGCATCTTTTCTCTGGGATATGTTGACTGAAAAAATGCACAACATGAGAGCTGTGAGTTAAGTTTTATGAGGGCTATTGCCCTAGAGACATCATCTCAGATAGCTTTGAGGTACTAGCCCCAAAGAGATATAGGGGAATATCAGTGTTATATAGGAGTTTAGTGAAGAGGGGTGTGTGCCATCAAGCAGGCATTTTGGCAGAGTCTTGCTCTGGGTCACCAGCAGTAGATGTCACTGCTAATAATTTTAGTGCTTTTCTAGATATGAGGAAATGCAACAGTTGGGCTCATAAAAGTCTTCTCCTAAAACAATTTAACTATCTGAAGGCCTGTTCTGCCAGTTTTTCCCAGAGCACAGTGTACCTCATTCCTGACCTCTACCCTGAACTCCTTTCAGGAGATGTAGTGGCCCGTGCTGAGAAGGAAATGGCAGCCCACTCCAGCGCTCTTGCCTGGAGAATCCCAGGGACGGGGGAGCCTGGTGGGCTGCAGTCCATGGGGTTGCTGAGTTGGACACAACTGAGCGACTTCACTTTCATCCATTAGAGAAGGAAATGGCAGCCCACTCCAGCGTTCTTGCCTGGAGAATCCCATGGGCAGAGGAGCCTGGTAGGCTGCAGTGAATGGGGTCGCACAGAGTCTGACACGACAGAAGCGACTTAGCAGCAGCAGCAGCAGCAGCAGCGGCACATGATTTAATCCTTGGAGAGGCAGATGGCATGGGCCAAGTTTTCACTGGCAGAGTCTAGGAAACCCAGAGGTGAGTATGGGCTTAAGGGGAAGCTTTGCACCAATTCTTATAACTATCTATTTTAGGAAAATTACCCAGTATCCTCATTTTCCGATTTTGAAATGTGTATGCCATTCCAGCCCTGGAGGAGGGCAATGGCAACCCACTCCAGTATTCTTGCCTGGAGAATCCCATGGACAAAGGAGCCTGACAGGCAACAGTCCATGGGCTCACAAAGAGCCAGACATGACTGAGCGACTAAGCTCAGCACACACAAGCCATTCCAGATCTTGTGATCACTCAAAAGCTGTGATATGAATTGGAGAGCTGTTTGGAGGTGGGGAACTAGTAGGAAATGATGACCCCTGTACTGGGTTAGTTCCCAGTCTGGAAGATTCTCTTATGTGACTGTGGGGGCAGGGGATGGGGGGGGGGACATTTTTCAGACACTTCCCTAGGAATGCAAGCTGCTTGGGGAGGAATCATTGGATCCTTCAGTGGAGTCTTAGAATCTCCTTCAGACCATGGGGCTGATTTAGTGAGGCGTTTGTCAGCACTGGAACGGGCCTCCCAGGGTGAACAGAGTGGCTGCAAATGATATACCAGCCCCTTAGTTACATCAGTTTTCTACATAGCAGAAATCTAGAGTGAGAAATCTGGTCTCAAGTCCTGCCTGTCTCCTAAAACACCATACCTGCTAACTACCTCCCCCAATGTGAAGTAATAATTGTCCAAAGAAGCACTTTGCAAGTATCCAAGGGCACCTCATCCATAAGCTGAGGGAGCGTGAAAAGGAAAGGTTTAAAATTCCATTAAGAATCCCCTGAGTCACCGATCTTCCTCCCTTCTTTTTGTTCATGCTGTGCAACTTTAGCTCAGTGGGTTTTCTAAATTGTTCCGTTAATTTTAGCCGTTTCTAGATAGATAGCCATATTCTAGGTGAATCATCAGGAAAATTAAGGATAACAGCAAATAGCACAGTGCTCTACTGTGAACCACTTAATCAGCTCTTTAAAGAAAAGACAAGCATGGCATCTCTTCATTACATGGGTGTTTCTGGATAATACTGAATATACATATGTGTGTATACATTCATACATGGAGTATATGTGTGTGCTGTGATTGTTGAAGGAAAAACACTAACTTTGCTTTGTTTCATACTTAACTTTTCTGCATCCCTATATTTTCTTAGATGAGTACAAAGGGCACATATATTTGACTGTTCAGTTATTACACAATTCTTATGTTATTTTCTCTTTTTGATTTGATTCATCGCCGTTTTGATGCCGATAAGGAAGATCTGTGTATTGTCAAAGGGTAAACGTGATAAACAGCAGACAAGGAAGGGTTACTGTTTCAACCTATCCCAGGGTAAACAATGAGAATAAATATTGCCTTATTTGTTCATGATCAGAGGTATCAGCTTGCCACTATTCAGGAAATTTTATCGTTTTAGATTAAGAAATCTATTTTGTAACCTGTTATTAAGCCCCACATTCCCCACATTATGATCACAAGGGATCATATTTTTCTGTCCTTCTCACCCCCACATGGTTCTGCCTTTCATGCAATTTGAACAATAGAACTGCATTTTTATTTTCTAGAGAATTTAGAACCAGACTTCTACCAGGCAAAATCGCATTCACCTCAGGCTACAGAGAATCGGAGTGATGAGCAGAGTGCACAAAAGATGTCTTGTTATCATCACCCAAAGGAATGTTTTAATTGGTCGCTCATCCTTTTCAGAAAGCCAAGTCATTCTCCAGTTAGCTGTAAGGTAGGTTCTTGCAATCACATAGAAATCAAATACCAGACATCCTATTTTCTGTGTCTTTGTATCCCCTGCAATGTCTTAGCAGTGGTTTTGGGAGAGATATAAATAAATGAATGGTTGGATAAGCCAATGGAATTAAACTTTTCAAACTGAGGTATGGAGACAGAGGGAAAATAACATGAGAATGGAATGATCTGTAATAAAGGAGAGAGCAGGATTTCTCAGCCTCAGCAGTAATGATAATTTGGGGAGGAAAGTTTTGGTTTCTTTTTCAGAGGGAGGAGAGTGTGAGCTACACTCTGCATTGGAGGCTGTTTAGTAGCATCCTTGACCTGTGTGCACCAGATGCTGGTAGTGGCCACCAGCTATGTCTCCAGTCATTGCCAAATGTCCTTTGGTGCCAAAGAGGAGAAGCAAGAGCGGTGTGTGGAATAGGGCAAAATCACCCCTGGTTGAGGATCACTGAGCCTATTTCTTTTTAACCAGAAGAGCTGGGAATAATCAGAGTTCTTTTAATATACACAAGGCAGAATGTACATGTAGAGTCATGCTGAAAATAATAACATTACTATTAAATTTTCATTTCAAAAATTTTTAAATGAATTACAGAATCCAGATTGTGTGAATTATACCAAGTTCAATATGCTTTTACAACTATTCTTCTAATTCCAGTCATGTAAATAAGTTTTTTTTAAGTCACTCTGTCATGACCGACTCTTTGTGACCCCATGCACTATACAGCCCATGGAATTCTCCAGGCCAGAACACTGGAGCGGGTAGTTGTTCCCTTCTCCAGGGGACCGTCCCAACACAGATTTGAAAAAGACTGGCAACAGAGCATTATGCAGGCATTTGTATGTGTATTTAGAATATTCTCACTCTTCCTAGTGGCAATATGGTTAGAAGAGAATGTGAATTCAGTGAGAGAAGGGAACAGTCCTGTCTTGTACATGAGTGTAAACCCAACTGATAGAATAGTGCCAGGCATGAGAAAGGCAGTCACTTCAGTCTTATTCCACTCTTTTGCAACCCGCGTGGACTACAGCCTGCCAGGATCCTCCGTCCATGGGATTCTCCAGACAAGAATACTGGAGTGGGTTGCCACGCCCTCCTCCAGGGAATCGTTCCGACCCAGGGATCAAACCCATGTCTCCTATGTCTCTTTCATTGGCAAGAGGGCTCTTTACCACTAGCACCACCTGGGAAGCCCAAGAAAGGCAAATAACAAATGTCAGCTGAATGAATAAATGAAGGAAGGAAGGAAAGGAAAGTGGCTTCTCTTTTCCAGATTTATTACCAAGGATTCTGTGTGTGTTGACCGAGTCCAGATATTAAGATTGAATTGATCTGTTGTTTTGAAGATTATTATAAGTAAAATATGAGTTTTTATTGGATTATAGCTTTCCATCTATATATGAAATGTATAAGGTTTCCAGTTCCTTCTGCAGGTGATTATTTATGTCATGATTACTCTAAGTAATTTTTCTTATAACTGAAGAAGCAAAAACACTTGAGTAACCCACCCTTCTCTCAGTCATATTCTATGTCTGCCTGGTCAGTTAACTGTATCCTAAATAACATGAATAAACTTGCTTCTTTATTAAAATTTATAATGCAATTTACAAACAACTTTTCTACAAGAATTTAAATTGAAAGAAATGAATAAGTTTAGAAATACACATATACACTGTTGCATATGTAACATGGTTCCTGATAAATTGCTAGGTTGTGATATATGAAATTATTGGTGTGTGTAGATCAAAATGGTTAAACCTAACAGATAAAGAGATCACATACACAGGGAGAGAAGGAAGAAAAAAACCTCCTTCGAAGGATAGACCAGATAATATAGCAAATGTCAACAGAGAAGGGAGTTAAGGCCAAGCGTTCCTAGAAGACTTTCTGAGCATAATTTAATGAATTTTTCTCCAGAGAAGATCATTACTGCCTCTAAGGATGCCTAGATTTTAAATATATTTTGAGGTAAATCTACTCTCCTTTCTTATCCAGTCTTCCCCCCTCCACCCCTTGCTGATTTATACACTATTCAGTGTCTATTCACATTGTTCAGGGACTAACAACTAGAAACATTGGAGAGAAAGTTCACTGTATAATTCAGTCATAAGTTTCTCTTTATTCCTTATGCTACACCCAAAATGATGCTTTCATGACAATTTTGGCTTGGTTTGTTTTTCATCTTTGAGCTTTGGTGAAAACAAGAATACACAGAAGAACTGTACAAAAAAGAGCTTCACGACCCAGATAATCATGATGGTGTGATCACTCATCTAGAGCCAGACATCATGGAATGTGAAGTCAAGTAGGCCTTAGAAAGCACCACTATGAACAAAGCTAGTGGAGGTGATGGAATTCCAGTTGAGCTGTTTCAAATCCTGAAAGATGATGCTGTGAAAGTGCTACACTCAATACGCCAGCAAATTTGGAAAACTCAGCAGTGGCCACAGGACTGGAAAAGTTCAGTTTTCATTCCAATTCCAAAGAAAGGCAATGCCAAAGAATGCTCAAACTACCGCACAATTGCACTCATCTCACATGCTAGTAAAGTAATGCTCAAAATTCTCCAAGCCAGGCTTCAGCAAACCATGAACCGTGAAATCCCTGATGTTCAAGCTGGTTTTAGAAAAGGCAGAGGAACCAGAGATCAAATTGCCAACATCCGCTGGATCATCAAAAAAGCAAGAGAGTTCCAGAAAAACATCTATTTCTGCTTTATTGACTATGCCAAAGCCTTTGACTGTGTGGATCACAATAAACTGTGGGAAATTCTTCAAGAGATGGGAATACCAGACCACCTAACCTGCCTCTTGAGAAATCTGTATGCAGGTCAGGAAGCAACAGTTAGAACTGGACATGGAACAACCGACTGGCTCCAAATAGGAAAAGGAGTACATCAAGGCTGTATATTGTCACCCTGCTTATTTAACTTCTATGCAGAGTACATCATGAGAAATGCTGGACTGGAGGAAACACAAGCTGGAATCAAGATTTCCAGGAGAAATATCAATCACCTCAGATATGCAGATGACACCACCCTTATGGCAGAAAGTGAAGAGGAACTCAAAAGCCTCTTGATGAAAGTGAAAGAGGAGAGTGAAAAAGTTGGCTTAAAGCTCAACATTCAGAAAATGAAGATCATGGCATCCAGTCCCATCCCTTCATGGGAAATAGATGAGGAAACAGTGTTAGACTTTATTTTTTTGGGCTCCAAAAACACTGCAGATGGTGACTGCAGCCATGAAATTAAAAGACGCTTACCCCTTGGAAGAAAAGCTATGATCAACCTAGATAGCATATTCAAAAGCAGAGACATCACTTTGCCGACTACGGTCCATCTACTCAAGGCTATGGTTTTTCTAGTAGTCATGTATGGATGTGAGAATTGGACTGTGAAGAAGGCTGAGCACCAAAGAATTGATGCTTTTGAACTGTGGTGTTGGAGAAGACTCTTGAGAGTCCCTTGGACTGCAAGGAGATCCAACCAGTCCATTCTGAAGGAGATCAGCTCTGGGATTTCTTTGGAAGGAATGATGCTAAAGCTGAAACTCCAGTACTTTGGCCACCTCATGAGAAGAGTTGACTCAATGGAAAAGACTTTGATGCTGGGAGGGATTGGGGGCAGGAGGAGAAGGTGACAACAGAGGATGAGATGGCTGGATGGCATCACGGACTAGATGGATGTGAATCTGAGTGAACTCTGGGAGTTGGTGATGGACAGGGAGGCCTGGCGTGCTGCAGTTCATGGGGTCGCAAAGAGTTGGACATGACTGAGCGACTGAACTGAACTGAACTGAAAAACATAGGCATTCATCTGTCTTCAAAGAGAATGCTTTACAAACCATGTTTTTGTCTTTTAAAAGACCTCCTGTCTTCTAAAAGAATGCTTTCAGAAGTGCCAGTTACTAGTGAAATTAATTCTTTGGGTACATATTTAATACAGAAAATCTTTACATTGAAATTGATTATTTGCTTTTCTATATGGGTTTTTTTTTCCCCCTCAGTGTCAGCGATTTACTCTCTACTTACAGTTATATGTGCAGACCTAAAAAAAGTCGACTACTAGATACTTCTCCAGCAAAGATGAGTTTATTTGGAATCGGTGTCTGTACGTGCGTGCTAAATTGCTTCAGTCGTGTCCGACTCCTTGTGACCCCATGGACTGTAGCCCAGGAAACTCGCCTGTCCATGGGATTCTCCAGGCAAGAGTACTGGAGTGGGTTGCCATTTCCCTCTCCGTTGGAATCAGCAGAGAATTGCAATTTTAGACCTGCAACCACAGCTTTCAGTTCAGTTCAGTTCAGTCACTCAGTCGTGTCCGACTCTTTGCGACCCCATGAATCGCAGCATGCCAGGCCTCCCTGTCCATCATCAACTCCCGGAGTTCACTCAGACTCATGTCCATCGAGTCAGTGATGTCATCCAGCCATCTCATCCTCTGTCATCCCCTTCTCCTCCTGCCCCCAATCCCTCCCAACATCAAAGTCTTTTCCAATGAGTCAACTCTTTACATGAGGTGGCCAAAGTACTGGAGTTTCAGCTTCAGCATCATTCCTTCCAAAGAAATCCCAGAGCTGATCTCCTTCAGAATGGACTGGTTGGATCTCCTTGCAGTCCAAGGGACTCTCAAGAGTCTTCTCCAACACCACACTTCAAAAGCATCAATTCTTCGGTGCTCAGCTTTTCTCACATCCATACATGACCACAGGAAAAACCATAGCCTTGACTAGATGAAACTTAGTCGGCAAAGTAATGTCTCTGCTTTTGAATATGCTATCTAGGTTGGTCATAACTTTCCTTCCAAGGAGTAAGCATCTTGTAATTTCATGCTGCAGTCACCATCTGCAGTGATTTTGGAGCCCAGAAAAATAAAGTCTGCCACTGTTTCCCCATCTATTTCCCATGAAGTGATGGGACCAGATGACATGATCTTCATTTTCTGAATGTTGAGCTTTAAGCCAACTTTTTCACTCTCCACTTTCACTTTCATCAAGAGGCTTTTTAGTTCCTCTTCACTTTCTGCCATAAGGGTGGTGTCATCTGCATATCTGAGGTTATTGATATTTCTCCCAGCAATCTTGATTCCATCCTGTGCTTCTTCCAGCCCAGCGTTTCTCATGATGTACTCTGCTTACCACGTACAAATTTCCCCCTCAAGACCCAGGTCTCTTGTATTGCAGGCAGATTCTTTACCAACTGAGCCACCAGGGAAGTCCAAGGATACTGGGGTTGGTAGCCTATCCCTTCTCCAGCGGATCTTCCCAACCCAGGAATCCAACTGGGGTCTCCTGCATTGCAGGCGAATTCTTTACCAACTGAGTGACCAGGGAAGCCAAAACGATCATATGATCCAGCAATTCCACTTCTGGGTATTTTTCTGAAGAAAACAAAAGCACAAATTCCAAGGGTTAGTGTGCACCCCTAGGTTTATTGCAGCATTATTTACAGTTGCTAAGATATAGAAACAATCTAAGTGCCCATCAGTGGATGAGTGGGTGAAGAAGATGTGCCATCTATCTGGGTTACATTGCAGCAGCTCATCCTGGGACAATTTTAATTCTGAAAAAGATCCCACTTGCATCTGTGAATAAATTGCTTCTCTAGATTGATCCAGAAGAACATCTTCTGGAACCATGGAGCTAAACTACAGCACCTACCACATGGGTAAAGCCATACTTGTTCTTGGAACACTAGCATAAGTCAGAGGGAAGGTAGGAAGAAATTCTGATATCAGCCCTCTAGAAATTGTTTGAGCCTGGATATTGCCAAAAGATAGCAATGTATATGCATTGTAGTGAGAGCTTATTACAGTTAGGATTCCAGGAAATTTCCATGAGAAACCTCAGGTAAGGGAGACTTTGAGTTAGCATGCCATTGTCTCTGGACATAATGTATCTTTTACAATTGGTGTCTTTCTTGGCAGGGGAAGGAAACATATGGCAGAAGTGTTTACACATGCTGTTATCTGCTTTATTTGCCAGCATATAATCCAGTATTGATCTTATCAAATAGACAATCAAGACAACTATGGAAGCCACAAGCTACCAAAATTCCGTATCTCCTGTAAGGACAGAGCCAAGAACTAGAGCATGATAAGATATTGGATGGTAGCTAGAACACACCACAGAGATATTAAAACGCTAGAAATGCTCTAGATAGTGGAGCACTGACTAAAGCTTTTGTGCCCTTTTTAAAGTTATCCACAGTCTGGGACATTTAGTGATCCAGTGTCTGATAATCAAAATGATACTTCTCTAAGTTCGTACATTGAGACCTGCGTGAAAATCTACCTATGGCTGCCTACCTAAGTCTGGTGCTTAAAAAGCATTATTAATTTATTATTGTGTTCCATGGCTCTGGAGTTAATGGAGCTCAGCTGTGGCGGCGGTGTGGAGGATGTTCCTCATCTGTGATCTCTTATGCAGTTAGTTTGATGGTGAATGGGGAGAGAGTTATTTGAAGACTCCCCTCATGTATATAGCCTCTGCGCTCAGATGGCTGGGACACCTGGAACTGGACAGGCATGTGTCCCATACAGCCTCCAGAGTGTCTGGTTTGGGCTTCCTTACAGTATGGTGGTCTCAGGTTAATTGGATGTCTCAATGGCAGCTAACTTCTTCTGGAGTGAGAATTTCAAGAAAACTAGATGGAATCTGCCAGCTCAAAACTCCCATTTTGTAACTTCTGCAATACTCTCCTGATCAAAGCCACAGGCCAGCCTAATTCAAAGGGGTAGAAGAAAAGACTCTGTCTCTTGCTGGAAGAAAGGTATCCTCAGACAAGGAGGGAAGGAACTGATGCAGCCATCTTGGAAGCAAGCTACCACATACTTCCATAAGCTTCATACCTGCATTAGTATTACCTGGGCAGGAGCTCTACATTTTAAACAAGTACACCTAGAAATTCTTAAGTGCACTACATTTTGAGAATCAGTTTAGTTAATATTTGGTGGTGGTTGGAGCTCTCATTTAAAATTTTTGACCATAAATTTAAAGAAAAGATGAGGAGATTCTATTTATAGGTTTGGATCCAAAAGGCTGGTTCATCAAGTCGTGTAGATGAACATTACCAAGAAGAAAGTGTAACCACTATTAAAATGATTGAATTCTGGGGCTCTTTACTGTAAATTCACACTGATTACAGTTCTGAAATAGAGCTCAAGTCCTGTTTATCAAGGTTTAGAAAGTGTAAGAAAGAAAAGAGCATATTTTCAGGGGATAGCAGCACCTTACAGGAAGTTTGTTCTCAACTTTAGTGACAGGTTTTCCAGTAGTCATATATGGATTTGAGTGTTGGACTATAAAGAAAGCTGAGTGCCGAAGAATTGATGCTTTTGAAATGTGGTGTTGGAGAAGACTCTTGAGAGTCCCTTGGACTGCAAGGAGATCCAATCAGTCTATCTTAAAGGAGATCAGTCTTGGGTGTTCATTGGAAGGACTGATGAAGCTGAAACTCCAATACTTTGGCCACCTGATGTGAAGAGCTGACTCATTTGGAAAGACCCTGATGCTGGGAAAGATTGAAGGAGAGAGGAGAAGGGGACAAAGGAGGATGAGATGGTTGGATGGCATCACTGACGCGATGGACATGAGTTTGAGTAAACTCTAGGAGTTGGTGATGGATAGGGAGGCCTGGCATGCTGCAGTTCATGGGGTTGCAAAGTTAGACACGACTGAGCGACTGAACTGAACTTATGGAGAGGACATGATGTGAGTCAGGGAGTCCATTTACAGCTCCAAGTTTGGGACAGGCTGACCTTGCACCTCCAGTCAGATTGCTTCCAGAAGAGACAACCACTCTTTCTCGTCAATTACAGGTCGGGGTCAGGTCACACATCTCGTCCAGAACTTAACAAACAACAGTCTCTACGGGACAATCGTAAAAGGGCACAAGAATCTACAGACAGCCTTTAAGCCAATAGGAAGCACAGAAGCTCAAAGGAGTGACCAGGCATCTAGGTTCCACAAGTTCATTCCGTGCCCATCGTTGAATGAGGCTCCACACTATTCTTCCTTAACCCTACAAAGAGTGAGTATTACAGCCCTCCCTGCATGATGATAGGGAGAATGGAAGACCAGCTAGATTCACCATTGCTCAGTGTCCTGAGCCCCAGGTCCTTGAAGGAGAAACTGACAATATTACAATTATATAAATTAGCCAATAAAATAAGTTAGCACATAGAAATTAATCTTAGTGTTTCAATACAATAAAGTGACATCAGAGAACAAATCACTCATGGAATGAAATAACAAAAGAACCTGGCTTAGCGCTTCCATTATCTGGCAGGATCTTGATGGCCTGATCTGCACACTCTTGAAGGTAAACAATTTAAAGCCATTTAAATTAGAATGTGAAATGAATTGTAATGACCCATCCTCCTCTCCAAATGTTTTAATGTCCACAAAATTCAAACATAGGAAATATCTCAGCTACTATAAACACAGAGTCTGTCTATGATGCTAGGAGCTATAATATATTATGACTTAAGATTATGATAAATTATGGAAGTTCCTTCTCTAAGAAATATTGCAGAAATAAGTAATGTGAGTAGGCAATACATGAAAGCAGAAATATTTTTTTATCCTCCTATTACGGTTAATATGGGCTTCCCAAGTGATGCTTGTGATAAAGAATTCACCTACCAATGCAGGAGACATGAGACACAGGTTCAATCCCTGGGTTGGGAAGATCCCCTGGAAGAGGGCATGCAACTCACTCCAGTATTCTTGCCTGGGAAATCCCATGGCCAGAGGAGCCTGGCGGGCTACAGTCCATAGGGTCTTAAAGAGTTGGGCAACACTTGGACACAACTGAGGTGACTTAGCTTGCCCACACTGTTAATACAGTGACTGAAATGTGAATAACCTGAAATCAGGAAAAGATATATCAATGCTGCCTTGCAAGGTGACTTTCTATTGCTCCAAATACAATAAACAGTCTGTTTTTTCTTTCTTCAAGAATATTCCCTTGAGTATGTACTATGGCTGGGGAGTCAGTTCAGTTCAGTTGCTCAGTCATGTCCAACTCTGGAACCCAAGGACTGCAGCTCACCAGGCTTTCCCTGTCCTTCACCAACTCCCAGAGCTTACTCAAACAAATGTCCATTGAGTCAGTGATGCCATCCAACGATCTCATCCTCTGTTGTCCCCTTCTCCTCTCTCCTTCAATCTTTCCCAGCATCAGGGTCTTTTAAAATGAGTCAGTTCTTTGCATAAGGTGGCCAAAGTATTGGAGTTTCAGCTTCAGCATCAGTCCTTCCAATGGATATTCAGGACTGATTTCCTTCAGGATAGACTGGTTGGATTTCCTTGCAGTCCAAGGGATTCTCAAGAGTCTTCTCCAACACCACAGTTCAAAAGCATCAATTCTTTGGTGCTCAGCTTTCCTTATAGTCCAAATTTCACATCCATATATGACTACTGTAAAAACTGTAGCTTTGAAAAGATGGACTTTGTTGGCAAATAATGTCTCTGCTTTTTAATATGCTGTCTAGGTTGATTATAGCTTTCCCTCCAAGGAGCAAGCATCTTCCAATTTCATGGCTACAGTCACCATCTTCAGTGACTTTGGAGCCCCCCAAAATAAAGTCTGCCACTGTTTCCATTGTTTCCCCCTCTATTTGCCATGAAGTGATGGGACCGTATACCATGATCTTAGTTTTCTGAATGCTGAGGGTTTTTTAAATATAAATTTATTTATTTTAATTGGAGGCTAATTACTTTACAATATTGTAATGGTTTTGCCATACATCAACATGAATCCACCACGGGTGTACACGTGTTTCCCATCCTGAATCCCCCTTCCACATCCCTCTCCATACCATCCCTCTGGGTCATCCCAGTGCACCAGCCCCGAGCATCCTGTATCATGCATCAAACCTGGACTGGCAATTCGTTTCACATATGATATTATACATGTTTGAATGCCATTCTCCCAAATCATCCCACCCTCTCCCTCTCCCACAGAGTCCAAAAGACTGTTCTATACATCTGTGTCTCTTTTGCTGTCTCGCATACAGGGTTATCGTTACCATCTTTCTAAATTCCATATATATGCATTAGTATACTGTATTGGTGTTTTTCTTTCTGACTTACTTCACTCTGTATAATAGGCTCCAGTTTCATCCACCCCATTAGAACTGATTCAAATGTATTCTTTTTAATGGCTGAGTAATACTCAATTGTGTATATATACCACAGTTTTCTTTATCCATTCATCTGCTGATGGATATCTAGGTTGCTTCCATGTCCTGGCTATTATAAACAGTGCTGCGATGAACATTGGGGTACATGTGTCTCTTTCAATTCTGGATGTTGAGTTTTAAGCCAACTTTTTCATTCTCCTCTTTCACTTTCATCAAGAGGCTCTTTAGTTCTTCTTTGCTTTTTGCCATAAGGGTGATGTCATCAACATATCTGATGATACTGCTATTTCTCCAGGCAATCTTGATTCCAGCTTGTGCTTCATCCAGCCTGGCATTTCACATGATGTACTCTGCATATAAAGTTAAATAGCAGGGTAACAATATACAGCGTTGACGTACTTCTTTCCTGATTTGGAACCAGTCTGTTGTTCCATGTCCAGTTCTAACTGTTGCTTCCTGACCTGCATACAGGTTTCTCAAGAGGCAGGTCAGGTGGTCTGGTATTCCCATCTCTTTTAAAATTTTCCACAGTTTGTTGTGATCCACACAGTCAAAGGCTTTGGCATAGTCAATAAAGCAGAAGTAGTGCTTTTCTGGAACTCTCTTGCTTTTTCCATGATCCAACAGATGTTGGCAATTTGATCTCTGATTCCACTGCCTTTTCAAAATCCAGCATGAACATCTGTAAGTTCACAGTTCACATACTGTTGAAGCCTGGCTTGGAGAAGTTTTAGCATTAGTTTGCTAGCATGTGAGATGAATGCAATTGTATGGTAGTCTGAGCATTCTTTGGCATTGCCTTTCTTTGGGATTGGAATGAAAACTGACCTTTTCCAGTCCTGTGGCCACTGCTGAGTTTTCCAGATTTGTTGGCATATTGGCACCTTTCACAGCACTATCTTTTAGGATTTGAAATAGTTCAACTGGAATTCTATCACCTCTACTAGCTTTGTTCATAGTGATGCTTCCTAAGGTCCACTTGACTTCTCATTGCAAGATGTCTGGCTCTAGGTGAGTGATCACACCATCATGATTATCTGGGTCGTGAAGATCTTTTTTGCACAGTTCTTCTGTGTATTCTTGCCACCTCTTCTTAATATCTTCTGTTTCTGTTAGGTCCATCCCATTTCTGTCCTTTATTGAGCCCATCTTTGCATGAAATGTTCCCTTTGTATCTCTAATTTTCTTGAAGAGATCTCTAGTCTTTCCCATTCTGTTCTTTTCCTCTATTTCTTTGCATTGATCGCTGAAGAAGGCTTTCTTATCTCTCCTTGCTATTTTTTGGAACTCTGCATTCAGATGCTTATATCTTTCCTTTTCTCCTTTGCTTTTCGCTTCTCTTCTTTTTACAGCTATTTGTAAGGCCTCCCCAGACAGCCATTTTGCTTTTTTGCATTTCTTTTCCACGGGGATGGTCTTGATCCCTGTCTCCTGTACAGTGTCACAAACCTCAGTCCATAGTTCATCAGGCACTCTATCAATCTGATCTAGTCCCTTAAATCTATTTCTCACTGTATAATCATAAGGGATTTGATTTAGGTCATACCTGAATGGTCTAGTGGTTTTCCCTCCTTTTTTCAATTTAAGTCTGAATTTGGCAATAAGGAGTTCATGATCTGAGCCACAGTCAGTTCCTGGTCTTGTTTTTGCTGACTGCATAGAGCTTCTTTATCTTTGGCTGAAAAGAGTATAATCAATATGATTTCAGTGTTGACCATTTGGTGATGTCCATGTGTAGAGTCTGAGGAACCCAGGGTTCCTCAGGTGTAATTAGGATGGGAGCTTGTGTAGGGACCCCAGGCACACTCAGTCCCACTTGTCTTGAGAGTCTGACCCTGGGGCCTACACCTTGGAGGGCAGCCTCTTCTCGAGTATGGTCCTTTGCAGACCATGGGGCAGCCGGCTTAGATGCCTGAGGCAATCCCGCTTGCGATGCCCCTCCTTTCCACAGTAATAACAAGTCCATCCATTTTCACCTGTGTCCCTCTGGGCATTTTTCCTCTGGCTGTTTCAGAGCAGATCTAATAGCTATTGTTGGGACTTCAGTCTTTCCCTGTCTCTTCTTTTTCTCCTCGTGTTCTCTACCATAATATACTATCTGAGCCAGCTGCAACAGTTTTCTGAAGACTGATTTGGTCCAAACGCCTGTTTTTGTAACTTAATGGCAGATACCTGGAGCCAACTGAGTGAGAAATCTATCCTTTAAGGTCATTCCTCCTTCTGGACTTTCAGGATCAACATCAGTAAACTTGCGGAGAGCCTCCCACAATCTATCTAGGAATTTATCAGGAGTTTCCTCCTCTCTGTTCTATGTCAGCCAACTTAGCATAGCCTAAAGTCTCAGTATACATTTGCTTGAGTCCTTCAAGAATACATCTGGCAAAGTGGTTCTGATCCCACCTTCTTTTAGCCATGTTATAGTCCCAGTCTGGCTCTGTTGTGTGAACTGCTTGGCTCCCAGTAGGGAGGAGGGTTATTTTGTGTTTCCTCTTTCCCCTTGTCTCATGCTCAAGCCATTCATCTCCAAAAGTAGTAGCGTCCCCGTAAACTCATGTTTTTGAGTCAGGAGTCAGTGTCTGTCCCAAGACATGCATTACATCTCTCCAAGTAAGGTCATAAAGTAAAGTTGGTCCTGTAAAGGCTTCTGTATACTTTTTCAATCTTCTAGTCTCAACCACAACTGAGACTGTTAGAATTTCTACCGAGGCTGAGGCAACCCCTCCTGGAAGGGTGCCCTGATTCTCAGCCTGTTAAGTTGGGAGCCCTGAACACAGAAGCAAAGTAAGAGGACAGGAGGGAGCTGAAGATTTCACACCCAAATCTGCACCCTTAAGACACAAGTCTGGCGTGTCCCACAGAGAGATAAAGAGCAACATATATGGTACTTCTACCCATTCCTCTTGTTTTCTACAGAACCAATCTAATTGTAAAACAGTATTATAATTGAGACCCTTCAACCAGCCAGTGTTCCCCAACTTTCAAAGCATACTGTGTCCATTCAATATCACAGAAGAGAATTGGGCATGTTTTTTTAAACTCGGGGGATCAAACTTGTCCCAGTTTTTAAAATGCATTTTAAAGGAGTGGTTCTGGAACTGTTAGCTCCCACCTGTAAGAGAGAAAAATGCGGCATCCACAAACATGGCTTCTTTCTGTTGGAAGTGTCCTTCCCTGCTCTAGACTGCTGGGGGGCGCAGGCGGTAGAGACAGGCTTTCCGCCGAAGCTTTCCTTCCCTGCTCAGACTTAGTCTGTCCCTTACCGATGCAGGTGCAGTGCTCGTCCCTTCCGGTTCTACCACTGAGGTGGGGTGGAGATGCACCAGGGGTAGACCTGATGGCATCCCAGATTTATTTCGAGTTCCATGCCACCAAGACCTTTTTTTGATTTCCCCCTTTCCTCTGACACCTCTTGGGGTGGAACAGAGTAGCTTTCCAGGAATGTATCCCAAGCTAGGACTCCTAGGGGAAGCATCTGTCTTACACGTGCCTGTGCACATTCGTGAGTACGGTCTTGACCACAGCAGAAATAGTGAGTCATAAAGGGATGCACAGCAACCAAGATGTCCCTCCTGAGTGTACCCACTCCAGTATATGTGATAGAGAAAGAGGTGATGGAGGGTCGGTCTGTGAGGATAGTGATTTTTGCCCTCAAGCTACTGACACCAATCCTTCCAGTTCATTTCCACAGTTTCCACAAAAGGAATATCTAGGGAGTGGAGACAAAAGCCATCAGGGAGCCTTCTCTGGTCTGCTAAGAGCTGGTACTACCAAAAGCAGAAGCCCATTGCACTTCCAATCTGACCACATCCTGCAATTCCCAATCTGTGTCCTCAAAAACATCATGGTCACCAGCAGTGCTTCTATCCACATAGATCAGAGGCACAGTCATGACAAAGACTCACTTGCAGGTCACTGGCCCCTGAGGCAGGCAACCAAGAAAGTGACCTCTAGCCTGAGAGACGTTCCTGGAGTTAGAGCTCTACCTCACTCCCAAACATGCTCTTGTAACTTTCAGCTCCTAGCAAGGCTAGGTGCTTCCGTACATGGAGTCTAAGTAAAAGTACACAGTAATGGCATGAATCACAAGTCCCTTGAAAGCCTATGACCCAACAGATTGGTTAATAGTTCTAATTCCCCATGCAATTACGAAATGAAGAGACCAGGGAAAGTCGACCGAGAAAGGAAAGTTTGGTCCACATGCTTTCCCCATCTCTGGCCGCTCCCCTCACAGGGATGTTGGGTGTCTCTTGGCTTTAGCAGGTCTATATAAACCCCCAACAAGGCTCCATTTTGAAGACTGCCTTCAGTCATTACGAGGCACCCCAAAACCACAGAATAGGGCTCATCATTTTCTTCATGCAGGGCATGTCATTCATTTAAAAAAGCACACTGTAGAGTTAGTAAATTAAAACATAAAATGTGTATACTGAGAAGGCAGAGAGGCCAGAGCTCTTGAATGTTCTCATCTTGTCCTGAAAATCCCAGATGAGCTCCCAAAGTGATAACTTATGGTGAACAGTGTCGAATTTGTGATCTCCAAAGAAGAAGATTTAACTTAGGGACCAGGGACCAGGCTTGATCACTCAAGAGCTTTTGTGTAGCAGAGTTTTACTGAAACATGAGAAAGGGACAGAGAAAGCTTCTAACATAAACATCAGAAGGGGGATGGAGAGTGCCCTAAAAGGGTCATTTTTTCTAACCTTTACATTTATCCTTATTATTCTGAACTGTTTATTAATTTAACCTTGCTTAATCTTCAGGAAATCCCGGTAAGATAAGTCAACATTATTAAACTGAGATACAGAGACATTAAATGATTTGCCCCAAGTTCTTGCATAGAAAACAAATGCCAAGAGGCAGACTTAAGAGAAAAAAGTTTCATCTAATGGACCATTTTCTCTCTGGACTTTGAGTTTTATAATAGACTTTATGTTTTGTAATAGACTATCAAGAGTTTTGAAAGTTGATAATGACATTTTGAAGGTATCCTTGCCTTCTAAAAGAATCAAGTAATGAAAGATTGATGTGACTTCACATGGAAGCAATTATTTCTTCACAGAAGGGAAGTGACCAGAGACTACTGTGTTAGGGCCTAGGACAAATGCAATGGTGTCAGAGACAAGGGCACACAAAGGCATCTTTCTCCTTCAGTGATGATCTGCCATTTTCCAGGGAAGATTAAACAGCAAAAGAGTGGACTGCAACGTGGTCAGAAAGCTGAGCTGCTGTCATCTGAGACTCCGGAGACTTGAAGTAGAGGGAGTGGGAAGTGGGAAGTGGAAGGGGAAACCGCTTACAGGGGAAGTGGTTTCTCAAGGCTCTGTCAGTCCGCTGTGTGTGCGCGCTCAGTCGCCGGGCCATGCCTGACTCTTTGTGACCCCGTGGACTATAGCCTCCCAGGCTCCTCTGTCCATGGGGTTTCCCAGGCAAGAATACTGGAGTGGGTTGCCATTCCCTTCTCCAGGGGATCTTCCTGACCCAGGGATTGAACCTATGTCTCCTGCATTGTAGGCAGATTCTTTACCACTGAACCACCTGGGAAGCACAAAAAACGTTAGTCTAGATCAGTAAATAGTTAATTTACCTCTAGGAAGTCTACCTTTTAAATGAACATGAATTTTTGAGTCTTATGAAAATGATTATTAGTTGGAAAAAAATCCTTATCATTGGGTCTATTTTTGGTATAAAGGGAAGAAAGATGGGATTATTGGATACAGAAAGGATTTAGGAAGAAGAACTGAATAGATTTGCAATGGTGTTTTTTCCTTTAATCTTGATGTAGCGATATAACATGACTTACAATGGAACTGAAAATTGTATTTTTCTTGAAGTAAGTAAGAGAGTTGCTTACTTTGTATATTCTGCTCCTTGCTTGGAAGTGTCAGGGTTATACTGAAAAGGAGTCACATCATTAAAAGTTTTTTTTTAGGGCTGGAGTGGGATCTGGTGATAGGAGTGAAGATAGGAACAGGGCCCAGATGAAGAAACAATAACATTAATGTCAAAGAAAATCATTACTTGGAATTTCTTTGGCTGAGCTCTTGCTGGGAACTTACTCAATCGCTGAAAATAGATTAGACATGCTTAACTTGCTTTAGGTCAAAGTCTTCATTAAAATGAGAATTTGCTATTTATTTGCCTTGAGAATTGTGAAATTTTCGATTCAATAAGAAACAGTGATGGTGATGATCTTAAGATACATTGTGATCCATCCTAGAAAGTATAAATACTATTTTCAAAAGAGTAAACAAGCAATTTGGGAAAAGAACAAGATGTAACAGAACCAGGAATGGTACTAATGGTGCTGTTCTCACATTCTTACAGAATCTCTCATTCAAGCATCTAACAAATTAGATACAGGAGACAACTTGTTCTGAGGAATCAGCACTATGTAGTAGAGATATTACAAAGCTGCACTCAGTGACTAGCAGCTTTGGGCTTAACCTTCAGCCACCTCATTTGTCTTCCTCTTTATTATCATCATGTCATTACCATCGGCATCATCATCATTGTCATCACCTCTGTGTAGAGAAATCTCTAAACTTACTCTGTTCCTTTGGCACTAGAGTTTATCGTCCCATGATTGTTAACCCTTTTGCCCTTTCTTAAGTTTTCTCATTATGTATTTAAACATCAGAAATGACATTTTCTGTTCATTTGTTCATTCTAGCTACACAGGGAGAGAATGGGTGAAGCTGGATGTCTAAAGAAAAATGGGTTGTAATTCAAATATAGTGAAGACTAGAATCCCATAGTCAGCAGGACACAAGGATCAACTAGGTATTCTGGGGCCATTTATGCCAATGGATGGAATCAGCCATCTTTTTTATCTCCTCCTGGAAGTGGTCTGCTGGTTAGGTTAGGAGCATAGGAATTGGCTATTCTCTGTGAGACTATATACTTTCTACTATTTTTTTTTTCCCCACTGTCACCATTTGCCCATTTAATTTTTTAATATAAATTTATTTATTTTAATTGGAGGTTAATTACTTTACAATATTGTATTGGTTTTGCCATACATCAACATGAATCCATCACGGGTATACATACGTTCCCCATCCTGAACCCCCCTCCCTCCTCCCTCCCTGTACCATCCCTCTGGGTTGCCCCAGTGGACCAGCCCCAAGCATCCAGCATCATGCATCGAACCTGGACTGGTGATTCATTTCATATATGATATTATACAGGTTTCAATGCCATTCTCCCAAATCATCCCACCGTCTCCCTCTCCCGCAGAGTCCAAAAGACTGTTCTATACATCTGTGTCTCTTTTGCTGTCTCGCATACAGGGTTATCGTTACCATCTTTCTAAATTCCATATATATGCGTTAGTATACTGTATTGGTGTTTTTCTTTCTGGCTTACTTCACTCTGTATAATAGGCTCCAGTTTCACCCACCTCATTAGAACTGATTCTACTATTTGGAACACTTAAGACAGAATATTGCTATTTCCTATTTCATTGTCTGACTGATCTGTGAGTTCTTTGAGGACATCAAATATACTTCTTCTTGTTTAATATTATATCTATAAAACTTAGGTCAATACCTAACACCAAGTTGTGGAGCTCAATTTTGTTTGCTTGTTGAATTAATGAATCCCTCAGGCAGTAAAGAATCTGCAATGCAGGAGATCGGGGTGTGATCCCTGGGTTGGGAAGATCCTCTGGAGAAGGGGATGGTAATCCACTCCAGTATTTTTGCTTAGAGAATTCCATGGACAGAGGAGACTTGTGGGCTACAATTCATGGGTTCGCAAACAGTTGGACACAACTGAGTGACTAACCCTTGCTACTTGATTATATAGTCACTAAACATGCACAAATCATAATTAAGGTGTGTGCATGTGTGTGTGTGATCTTGAGTTTGGTGTTGGCCTTTGTAGTTGCATGTTACATCTAGTATAAACATGGAACATGGTTCTAATTCATCCAAGTAAATTAATTGTGAGAATTATATTACAGCAAATATTGCTTCCTGAGCAGAGTAGAAGCAAACTGTCAAAAGTGATTGGAAGTTTTAAATGATCCCTCCAGCTTTTAATTTTACATGTATACCATTAAAGTAGTTTGAATGAGGCAATAAATGTGGCTTGCAATATTCTTGATTATCAGTGATGGTTTAATTTAAAAAGAACAGATAGTAAATTGAAATACATTTTACCTCCTCCCAAATTTCAGTTAAATTGAATTGCAAAGTTCAAGTTTTATGTGAACAAAAAAGGCCACTGGAAAGGCCAATATAATTAAAATTCAATTAATATCTTACGTATTTTTTTGAGCCTACAACAAATCATCCATTGTATTTTGGCAATGAGTAAATTCCCATTTGTCATAGAATTAGCCATTTGCTTTCTTCTCCAATTTCAAAATCGAGTAGCAGTCTGATTATATTCATTTCTTTCTTGGTTGAATTCATATGTGCATTTTTCATTCATAGTTCTTGTGAGATTCTTTGATTAATATTTATTTACTAAGCTTTTTGAAATATGAACTTTTATAGGTCAATTCCATTAGAGAAATAATTGGGTTTTTTGCCAACATCAGAATGTAATAAGTGATTGTAAATCAGCCTTTTGAACAAGGAGAAAATTAAGATAAAGTGTCTATTATGGAAAAAGGGATTGAGTTTGTTTTTAGACTCCCCTCCCAGCAGGAAAAAAATTCCAAGACTTTGGTTTCAGTTCCTTTCGGGTCTTGAAAAGACCTTGGGGACTGATTTGGTTTTACATCAACATGTAAAACCATGGTTAGGTTAGCGTGACAACATTTGGATTAATAATTCTTTTTTGAGTAAATTGAGCAATAAGATGCATTTATAATAAAAATGTATATATTGTTCACTCTATAATAATTGTGTATGCTGTCTCATTTAATACTTACATTTAATCTGTGAGAGGTATATTACTTTTCCAATTTTTCAGATTAAGAAACTAAAGCTCAGAGACGTTAAGCAATTGTCTAGGGTCAGAACATAATTTTGCTGGCAAGGAATAAACGTAAGAGCCATGAAGTTACATAGTTTGAGCAAACTCTGGGAGGTAGTGAAGGACAGGGAAGCCCAGCATGCTGCAGTCTATGGGGCTGCAAAGATTGAACACGACTTGGTGACTGAACAACAACAAGTGAAGTTACACACTTTTCATCTGCTTATTGAATGCTATTTTCATTCAACAGCCTTGTTCGATGCACAGTTGTTCAAACTTGTTAAGACTGGTTCCTAATGAAAACCTTAAAATATAATAATACAGTTGCCAACTCAATTGTTGTTAGCTCAATTGTTTTAACACTAAACATTTATCCAATTATGCCTTGCATTTCTGGATAGTAATTTCAAATTTTAATTATACTATCATATTGACTAAATTTGGGGTTATTTCCCCCTAAAATAAACATGTATGCAAGTGTAAATCTGTGGACTTTGGGTGGAATATCTCCTTGGGGCCATTGCTTCCTATCAGATGGCCTTGTAAAAAAGGCCTGGTTGCTATAACTGAATTAGTCTCTTGGATCATTCGTAAATTTAAATATGCTATCTGGTATCTATGTGACATAAATTAGAGCTGAGATTTTTGAAAATTAGAAGCATAAGAGAAATTCCTAACCATCAACCATTAAGGCATCTTCTGATACTGCCCAGCAATCCTTCTGAGTTTCCCTAGTCTATGTGTTTCATTATTCTCCACTGTGACTATTTGAAAATTTCCCCTCTCATCCTAAACCTCTGTTCATAGCAACTCCTGCTTACTCTCAGCATCCTACTTTGCAGAGAAGGTGTGGCAGGCAGACCATGGTATGATGGGCCCCAATAATCACCACCTCCTGCTGTTCATACACAATTGTGACTTGTATCTTGTGGACAGGCTGTATTACTTACTTGGCTACCATACTTGAATGAATCAAATTGCCTCTGGTGGCAGAATTTCTAAACTGGCCCCTAAAAGATGTTGAGTTCTAATCCCCAGAACCTATGACTATAATCAGATATCACTCTCATGATTATGTTGTGTTACATGGCACACTTGACCATAAGATACCTGGGTGGGTCTAATCTAATTGGTTCAGTTCAGTCTCTCAGTCATGTCCAACTTTTTGTGACCCCATGGACTGCAGCACGCCAGGCTTTCCTGTGCATTACCAACTCCTGGAGCTTGCTCAAACTCATATCCATTGAGTCAGTGATGCCATCCAACCATCTCATCCTCTGTCTCATCCTCTCATCCTAATCTAATCACACCAGTCTTTAAAAACAATGATCTTCCTCTAGCTGATGGCAAAAGGGGAAGTAAGAGAAATCTGAAGCATGAGAAGGATTCACCACTTCATTGCTGACTTTGTAGATGGAAGGGACTATGTGATGAGTAATCCAGGTGGCTCCTAGGAGCAAAGACCAGTCTCCAAGTGATGGCCCACAAGGGAACACAGACCTCAGTCCTGCAGCCGCAAAGAACTGGATTCTTCAAACAACCCGAATAACCTTGGAAGTGAATTTTCCTCTGTCGAGTGGAAGTCAACGGTAGCCTCTTGTCAACTGCTACAAACTAAGCCCTTCCACCCAATAGTCACTGGGGAACTAAACTATACTAATGACCACATGTACCTGGAAACAGTTTCTTCCAAATCAGAGGTGTTTAAGGCAAATATAATAGTACATTTAAGATGAAGAACAAGGCCTGCTTTTAGATGGGATCTTAGGGAAGGACTGATCTGGTACCAAAATTAAGATATCAGATCAGCCAGGATGAAAACAAAGAGATCACAAATGGAGTCAGAACCTGGAGGTGAGAGTTACTTTCTTGCATCTCAAGGAGTTGACCTCAAGCCACAACAAAGTCCTTACCAAGTAAGACAGAGATACTAAAGCCTTAAGGCCAATGCAGAGAAGTTGTTGAACATGTAAAGGCCTGGAATCTTCTGCCCTCCTATATGAAAAACGAAGGCCACTACTGATCTTGATTGGCAGGTCACTTAAGAGAAGGTAATAATCAAATCTGTCTGTACAGTCTTGGGAAGAGACTGCAATCCCCTGACCTAGAATATAGTTGGCACACCAGGAAGACCCAAACGCACACCAACAACCAGAGGATATTCCATTACTTCACCATTAAGTCATTTACACTGCACTGGTTTTATCTCAATATATTCAATGAGAGTAAAGAAGATATGGTGGCTCAGTGGTAAAGAATCACCTGCAATGCAGGAGCCACAGGAGATGCGGGTTGGATCCCTGGGTTGGGAAGATTCCCTGGAGGAGGACATGGCAACCCACTCCACTATTCTTGCCTAGAGAATCCCAAGGACAGAGGAGCCAGGTGGGCTACAGTCCATAGGGTTGCAGAGTCAGACATTACTGAAGTGACTTACCATGCACACATGCAAAGAAGATATGATATATAGGCCAGGTTTTGTCATCTAAATACTAGCTCATTCTCATTGTTGCTCTTAATTGTGAGTCTCACCTGCATCAAAACATGACTTCATGTACAAATAAACCATGTTTAATTATTTGATGTGATGCTGATGTACATGATCTTGTACATATGTTGTTGTTCAGTCGCTAACTCATGTCTGACTCTTTGTGACCCCATGAACTTCAGCACACCAGGTTTCTCTGTCCTTCACTATCTCCCTGAGTTTGCTCAGACTTGTGTCCATTGGGTCAGCGATGCCATCCAACCATCTCATCCTCCTTCGCCTCCTTCTCCTCTTGCCCTCAATTTTTTGCAGCATCAGGATATTTTCCAATCAGTCAGCTCTTCACATCAGGTGGCCAAAGTATTGGAGCTTCAGCTTTAGTATCAGTTCAGTTCAGTTCAGTTCAGTCACTCAGTCATGTCCAATTCTTTGTGACCCCATGAACCACAGCATGCCAGGCCTCCCTGTCTATCACCAACTCCTGGAGTTCACTCCAACTCATGTCCATCGAGTCGGTGATGCCATTCAACCATCTCATCCTCTGTTGTCCCCTTCTCCTCCTGCCCCCAATCTTTCCCAGCATCAGGGTCTTTTCAAATGAGTCAGCTCTTTGCATCAGTTGGCCAAAGCACCGGAGTTTCAGCTTCAACATCAGTCCCTCCAATGAAAACCCAGGTCTGATCTCCTTTAGGATGGACTGGTTGGATCTCCTTGCAGTCCAAGGAACTCTCACAAGTCTTCTCCAACACCACACTTCAAAAGCATCAATTCTTCGGTGCTCAGCTTTCTTTATAGTCCAACTCTCACACCCATACGTGACCACTGGAAAAACCATAGTATTGATTAGACAGACCTTTTTTGGCAAAATAATGTCTCTACTTTTTAATATGCTATCTAGGTTAGTCATAACTTTTCTTCCAAGGAGTAAGTGTCTTTTAATTTCATGGCTGCAATCACCATCTGCAGTGATTTTGAAGCCCCCCAAAATAAAGTCTGCCACTGTTTCCACTGTTTCCCCATCTATTTCCCATGAAGTGATGGGACCAGATGCCGTGATCTTCATTTTCTGAATGTTGAACTTTAAGCCAACTTTTTCCACTCTCTTTCACTTTCATCAGTTCCAATGAATATTCAGGGTTGATTTCCTTTGGGTTTTACTGGTTTGATCTCCTTGCTCTCCAAGGAACTCTCAACAGTCTTCTTCAGCACCACAGTTCAAAAGCATCAATTATTGCACATTACAGAAAATTATATCCTTACTCTAATTTTGTCTCTCAAAACCAGAGGAAAACTAGAGAAAAAAGAGGAAGATTCCCTGGAGGAGGACATGGCAACCCAATCCAGTTTTCTTGGCTAGAGAATCCAAGGATTCTCTAGTTTTTCCTCTCAAAACTAGAGGAAAAGAGTCTACTATTCCATATATGTGGTGAGAATAAACTAAATTTTACAAATCTGGAAGTATCCATTTAAAATCAGATCAACCATGGCTCATATCCCAGCATCAACACTTTTCTAGCTAAGTGATCTTTGAAATGTTATTTAATCTCTCAAATCTGTTTTCTCCACAGGGAAATGAGATAATAATGTCTCCGTAAGAGGATGGTTTATACGACCTAGAGGAGGGAATGTGTATAAATTGCTTCTCAGACAATCATAACCTAACAGAGACTAAACTAGGTCAATTTTCCTTCCCACTTGTTCTAATAAGGACTTATATGGAGAGGGGAAGATCACTGAGGGGTTGAAAGAGTGTTATTGGCCAATGAAAATATGTTTTTCATTAAGAGGGATTCACATTTAAGGGGCTTCCCTGGTGGCTCAGATGGTAAAGAATCTGCCTACAATGGAGGAAACTCAGGTTTGATCCCTGGATCGGGAAGATCCCCTGGAGAAAGAATGGTACCCATTCCAGTATTCTTGCCCAGAGAATCCCATGGACAGAGGAGCCTGGCGGGTTACAGTCCATAGAGTCGAAAGTCGGACACAACTAAGCAACTAACACTTAACACACATTTAAAGTCAAGTCTTGATATATCTATGGACCAATCTCCCTAAGGGATGTTTATCATAATGGTGCCCTAAGAAATCCTAAAGGAAATCAGTCCTGAAGAGTCATTGGAAGGACTGATGCTGAAGCTGAAACTCCAATACTTTGGCCAGCTGATGTGAAGAACCAACTCATTGGAAAAGACCCTGATGCTGGGAAAGACTGAAGACGGGAGGAGAAGGGGATGACAGAGGATAAGATGGTTGGATGGCATCACCGATGCGATGGACATGAGTTTGAGTAAACTCCAGGAGTTGCTGATGGACAGGGAAGCCTGGCATGCTGCAGTCCATGGGTTGTAAAGAGTCAGACACGACTGAGTGACTGAACTGAACTGAAGAAGTCAAAACGTTTTTGCTTGGATGAGAATTCTAACTTATAGATATTAAAACATAGCATAATTTTTACTGAAGTGTGTTAAGTATGTGAAAAATAATTGCCTGGATGTTATTTTTTAATTCTTGAAACAAAGGAAGAGGGATTCTGTTTAAATGTTAGTATTTGTGAAAATGCCTGTGAGTTCCCCTTATTTTTAGCTCCTAGTAGCTGACAGTTCTTGCTCCGGGGGATGACTGTGCAAGTGTTTTCAGTATTTACCAAATAAGACTAAATAAACAAAATAAGTGTCTGATAGGAAATCGTATTCACAGAAGTCAAGCCGCTGAAATCTGCTGTGTGAGGAAATGGAAATGAATTAGAGAAGAAGACCATTGAACTCTACCAGCTATTCAGTTCCACGTAAACCACATCCATAAACTGTGAGAGTCCCTTGGACTGCAAAGAGATCAAACCAGTCAATCCTAAAGGACAGCAACCCTAAATACTCATTGGAAGGATTGTTGCTGAAGCTAAAGCTCCAATACTTTGGCCATGTGATGCAAAGAGCTGACTCATTGGAAAAGACCTGATGCTGGGAAAGATTGAGGGCAAAAGGAGAAGGTGGTGACAGAGGATGAGATGGTTAGATAGCATTACCAACTCAATGGACATGTATTTGAGCAAACTCTGGGAGACAGTGAAGGACAGGGAAGCCTGGCGTGCTGCAGTCCATGGGGTTACATTAGAATCAGAGATGCTTAGTGACTAAAAAACAACAACAAACTGCATCAAAGGGAGTCGAGAGCCGACATCTCCTGGATGCTGGCACAAGCCCTATGGGGATGATGCCTATCTGTGAGGGCTTTTCTGCAGAAAACTTCAATGTCTCTTAGGCCCTATGCTTGTAAGTGACACTGCCATTTTCACCGTATCCTAGAGTTATGCATGTTAGCTTGAGTCTATGTGGGAGGGGACTGCACAAGGGTAAAGTACTAGGATGTGAGGACCACTGGGAGCCATCTCAGAGGCTGTCTCTGAAAAAAAACAGCATTGCACAATTTATAGATGAAGGTAGGACTATTGAAAAATAGGGGCAGGGCAAATGAATGTAAGAAGAGGCAACAGGAGGGGTCAACTTCTTCAATTTCATAAAAAGCATCTACAAAATTGATTAAAATGTAGCACATGTATACAGTGGAATACTACTCAGCCATAAAAAATGAAATAATGACATTCAAAGCAACATGGATGCAACTAAAGGTTATCATACTAGGTGAAAGAAGCCTTGATTCCAGAGGAGAACCGAGGAAGGGTTAAAAACAGAGGGTCCCCAGGAAGGAGCACCTTCCACAAGCGCCCTTCTTAATGACCCTTTGGGGATGAAGGGCACCCTACTCTTGCAGCTTTAGGCCAAGATTTAGAGGGATGTAGGGAAGCAAAAACACATTCTGCATCTGGCCCAAACCTTCCTGTTATCTAAATAAGTTGCTAGATAATGTCTTTCATATACTTGAAAATCTCTGCTTTGCTTTTCTGTTTTTTTTAACTGAAGTATAGTTGATTTACAATGTTGTGTTAATTTCTGTTGTACAGCAGGTGACTCAGTTAAATATATACACATATATTCTTTTATAGTTTTCTTTTCCATTATGGTTTATCAAAAGGTATTGAATATAGTTTCCTGTGCTATACAGTAGGACCTTGTCATTCTTGTCCTATACTAATTTGCATCGGCTAACCCTGAAGTTCCAATCCATCTCTCCCCCAACCCTTCCCCCATGGTAACCACATCCGTTCTCTATGTCTGTGAGTCTGTTTCTATCTCATAGATGGGTTCATTTGTGTCATGGTTTAGGTTTCACATATAAGTAGAATCGTATGGTATTTCTCTTCCTATTTCTGACTTTTAGTACAATAATCTCCAGTTCCATCCACGTTGCTTCAAATGACATTATTTCATTCTTTTTTTTTATGGCTAAATAGTATTTCATTGTGTGTGTGTAGGTGTGTGTGTGTGTAGGGGTGTGTGTGTGTGTGTGTGTATCTTCTTTATCCACAGAATTTCTGCTTTGAATCTCAATTTTGTTAGCCTCAATTTTAATAGAAGCTAGAAGAATTCTAATCTAGTATTTTCTCTGGGATAGTGGTGGGGCGGGGGGTGGGGGGTGGGTGGGCGTGCCATGGTTCTGATATTTTATGCTGCTGACCCATGAGAGTCTTAGGTGAGGTGAACAGCTTGCAAAACATCTCAATGGTTCTTTTTAATGGCTTAAAAGACCTGTCTGTTATTAGAATATATTGCTCCTTTCTTTCTTCTCCCACAGCAGTTTGTGTATGTGTATATCTATAAAGTATTTCTAGAGGCTTCTAAAATTATTTGTTTACAAGTCTCTACTCCATTAGAGTGTTAATTCCCTGAGGGCAAGAACCTGGTATTATTCATGCTTAAACTCTCAGCACCTAAGAAATGACTGATATATGGCAGGTCTTCAATATTTACTTGTAGTGAATAAATGAATTCTGGCATTCCTTTACAACACTTGCAAGGATGGAAAGCCAGGAATGCTTGGAAGGGAATTTTACATAATTTGCATATCCATATATAATTGAATATACATTGAGTTTGTTTTTGTTCAATAAATTTTTACTGAATATCTACAGGTACCAGCCAATGTTTTAGGTAAAGGGGACACACAGATGATTATGATATTACCCCTTCTTGAGAATAGTTCAAAACAAATTATTAATTTAACATTTTTTTCTGGATAAAAGAAGTGGCCTGACATATCTTTGGAGCTGATTGTGTATCTGATGGCAGTTAATCCATTTGTGCCTATGATGCCATTTGAAAGGGTTTTCTTATTCTAATATAGAAACCATTATCAATATTACCAATAAAATATTAGACAAAAGGCAATGCGATTTTTAAAAAGCCATTCATTTCTCTGCACTATATAGTTTGGTGAAATTATAGACTTTGTGTCATGACTAACTTAAGTAGAGTATTGAAGTTTAATAGTTATCTGTTCATGTATTTGATTTTTTGCTTTGGTTCCATTTGATTAAATGGAACTTTCAACAGTACAAGTTGCTTGTCTCAAAACTCCTCTGGTTATTGAACCATTGCTGCCATCTAGTGGGAGAACTTGGTGTTTTGAAAGGAAGACCATGTCTCCAAAAAATTAGTAATATGATCATAATCAAATTTTTGTTACCATGAACCACCAAAATTTAAATCCTTTATAATACTGAATTACAATAAAATTAAGTCCTTTAAAACATTAACCATTCTAACAAATCTTTATTGATATATACATATATTATCATTGTTTGGCATATTTTATCCTTGCATTGTTCTGCTCATGGTTATACAAAATATTTCTTTTCTATTCTTTGGCATTTACTACAGTTAGATGATTAAATTGTAATTCTATATGATTAATTTCACTCTTCCTTGACATTAATCAGATATTTTACAATGATAAAAGTTATCTTTCACGCTTAATTATTCAACCTAACAAATCTTTCAAATTCCTTTATGATGTTTCCTCTCTGAACTGTAAAACCAGAAGACACCTATCTGCTTGAGCTGATGGTTCCAATGAATCAACTCTTGCAGGGAGCACTGGTCATCATTGATCCCCACACTCAGGTGATGAAGCTTAGAGGGAGACCAGGGCACGTGACAGGGCTGCATGCAGACACTGGAAGTTAAATGTTGTATAGAAAACCAATTCAATGGTAATGGGAGGAGTTAAAAAATTTTTTAAAGAGGAGATAAAGATAAGTTATATGAGGGCTCAGCTGTAAAGAATCTGTTTGTGATGCAGGAGTCGTAGGAGATACGGGTTCAATCCCTGATTCAGAAAGATTCCCTGGAAACCCCCTCCAGTATTCTTGCCTGGAGAATCTGATGGACAGAGAAGCCTTATGGGCTACAGTCCATAGGGTCACAAAGAGTTAGACACAACTGAAGTGACTTAGCATGCATGCAAAGAGTAGTTTCTCTCAAAGATTGTTAGAAAACAGTCAATCTACTATATCTTTTTCTCCAGGAGAGTCATGTGGATGAACTCACATACTGGCAAATAAACTGTCAATCCCTCTGAATGAGATAAAAAATACTAATGTAAAAATACAGGTATCTAACCAGGAGAGTGAGGACACTACCTTTTCAGCAAACACACAAACAAAAGTCACCAAAAGTCTCTAGGCACAGAACAAGGAGAATTACTCAGAATAGTATCAATTTTGGCAGGCAAGTAAAATCCATATTGATGATTGATTGATTACCTTTTCATAAGACATTGACACGTGCAATTCTTATGTAACTTAAGTAAAACGTAATTGTGATCATCAAAAATCATTATTGAGCACTTACTTTGTGCCAGCAAACAGTGAGATGTGAAAAAGGCTGAGATTAGTCTCTATCATCAAAAGAAAATAGATATAAAGAGTGACGCCAAAGGAGAGCGGCAAAGGCAGAACAGAAAGAACTTTTAATTGACATTCAACTTTGTTGGGCTTTTCTCTCTCTTTGAAATTCAGACTTACAATCAATAAAACTGTATCAATAAAATACAAGGCAGCTGGAAGAAACTGAGTTGTAAGTTATTCTCTCATATCCCAATAAACATCTAGTTAGTACAGAGAAAAGAATATGTATTAATATTTTAGAATCATCTTAGGTATAAGAAAACAAAAAAAAAATCCCACAAAATTGATTCTTGTGTCAATTCCTCAAAATTCTACAACTGGAACTCCTTTAAACATCATCAAAAGTGTTTTGAAATTTTAAACCTGCACACTATCTAGAAATTTTTAGTGGGGAAAAATAGCTTAAGTAATTCAAACATGAGAGAGAAATTTATTCTTTTTGAAACTAACTCATCAAAGCAAAATCTACTCACTTTTAGAAAATGCAGTTCAAAGATGGAATGATACACACTGTAATTGCAATAGCAACATGTGTAAAGAAAGGTACCCTTGGGGTTGACAGCGTTTACACTGAGACAGTCTATCAAATGGGGATGCATGACAGAAGGTGCTTGGTTTGCAAAGTACTATTGAAATGCTATTCAGTTTAACTTGAGTGGATTGACCTTTGTTCACGCATGTGAATAAATGTAGTGAGCCAAGATTCATAGGGTCCTTGAGGTACATGTCTTAACAGCAGGAGTAACTAGAATAAAAAAATCTGTAATCATCCTCTGCAGAAATTGACCAACCATTCACTTATGAGATAGTCTGTTGACATGCGTAGTGTTTATCTCTGTGTCATTTACAGAAAAGAATCGTGAGCCTCTGTGTATGAGTCTTCTTTTCTCAGCTATTTGTAAGGCCTCCTCAGACAACCATTTGCCTTCTTGCATTTCTTTTTCCTTGGCATGGTTTTGGTCTCTACCTCCTATATAATGTTATGAACCTCCATCCACAGTTCTTCAGGGACTCTGTCTATCAGATCTAATCCCTTGAATCTGTTTGTTACCCCCACTGTATAATCATAAGAGATTTGATATAGGTCATACCTGAATGGTCTAGTGGTTTTAAGATGTGTTTAAGATATGTTTAAGATCAATAAGATGTGTTTGTTTTTGTATGTATACATTATACTTTTTTTCATTATATATATATATATATGTTATAAAAATAACCTCACATGATGATCACGGAACTGCAGCAGCATGTTGGTGTCTCAGGTGAGTCAAAGGGAAATTCCAGTCAAAGGCCAGAAGGCTCAAGACCAACAAAAAGCTGATGTTTAAGTTCAAGTTCTAATGCAGTGGGAAAAAAAAAATAAATCTCAGCTGAAAGACAATCAGCAATCAGGCAGGAAGAACTCCTGTTGTCTGGGAGAGAGTCAGCCTTTTTGTTCTGCGTTAAACCTAAAAATTGCAGAGATAAAAATGTGGAAGACATGATAAGGAAAAGATATGAACCAACACATTGATTTACCAAATGTTTCCTGACACTCACTAAGTGCCAGTTTAGTTCAGTTGCTCAGTCGTGTCCGACTCTTTGCAACCCCATGAATCACAGCATGCCAGGCCTCCTTGTCTATCACCAACTCCCAGAGTTCACTCAGACTCACATCCATCAAGTTGGTGATGCCATCCAGCCATCTCATCCTCTGTTGTCCCTTTCTCCTCCTGCCTCAATCCCTCCCAGCATCAGGGTCTTTTCCAGTGAGTCAACTCTTCACATGAGGTGGCCAAAGTACTGGAGTTTCAGCTTTAGTATCATTCCTTCCAAAGAAATCCCAGGGCTGATCTCCTTTAGAATGGACTGGCTGGATTTCCTTGCAGTCCAAGGGACTCTCAAGAGTCTTCTCCAACACCACAGTTCAAAAGCATCAATTCTTTGGTGCTCAGCTCTCTTTATAGTCCAACTCTCACATCCATACATGACCACTGGAAAAACCATAGCCTTGATTAGACGAATCTTTGTTGGCAAAGTAGTGTCTCTGCTTTTGAATATGCTATCTAGGTTGGTCATAACTTTTCTTCCAAGGAGTAAGCGTCTTTTAGTTTCATGGCTGTAATCACCATCTGCAGTGATTTTGGAGCCCCCAAAAATAAAGTCTGCCACTGTTTCCACTGTTTCCCCATCTATTTCCCATGAAGCGATGGGACCAGATGCCATGGTCTTCGTTTTCTGAATGTTGAGCTTTAAGCCAACTTTTTCACTCTCCTCTTTCACTTCATCAAGAGGCTTTTGAGTTCCTCTTCACTTTCTGCCATAAGGGTGGTGTCATCTGCATATCTGAGGTTATCACTAAGTGCCAAGCACTCACTATTCTTGGTGTAAGACAGAAGGCAGTGAACAAAGACAGATCTCTTGGTCTCATGGAGTTTATACTCAGTGACAGAAAGACAGTAAAAAATTAGAGTATATAGACAATATGATTTCCTGGAGAGCTGAGGGCTGGGAGGAAAAGTAAAGCTTACCAGTGACTGAAGGATAACATGTTAATCTCTCAGCCGTGTCCAACTCTGGCCTCATGGACTATAGCTGACCGCTCCTCTGTCCATGGGATTCTCCAGGCAAGAATACTGGAGTGAGTAGGTAATTTCCTCCTCCAGGGGATTCTCCTTTACCATCTGAACCACCGGGGAAGCCTCTGGGTAGGTACCCTAAGACAGGGTGGATGAGCAAAGTCTAAAAAATCACATTATAACTTCAGCTTTATGTTTATAACTTCCTTTTCCTTACTACTCATTGGGTTATATTTGCATCCAGTTAACACTTTAGCCGGTTAGGATTACCTAAATACCCCAAACTTTCATTCTTAAAGGATCTAAGTGAAAGTGAAAATGTTAGTCACTCAGTTGTGTCTGACTTTTGCAACCCCGTGAACTGTAGCCCGCCAGGCTTCTCTGTTCATGGGATTCTCCAAGCAAAAATGCTGGGGTGGGTTGCCATTTCCTTCTCCAGGGGATCTTCCCAACCCAAGGATGGAACCCAGGTCTCCTGCATTGTAGGCAAATTCTTTACCATCTGAGCCACTATGAAAGGATCTAAGTTCTCAATAATTTTACCTTAATTGAATTGCCACTGTCTTCTTTAATTGTCATGGATATATCAGAGGGTATCCCATAGAATCCTCTAGACTCCAGACACACCCCTCCCTTTCTGTCCTTATACAGCAACAAACAACTTTCATCGTGCTATTTGGGATCTATAACATTAGCTACCACAGTGATCTCCTTTCTAAGTCTATGTGGTGTTTTTGTTTGTTTGTATTGATTTTTTTTTTTTTTTTACTTATCTGGCAGCGTGGGATCTTAGTTAAAGTGTGCAGGGTCTTTGATCTTCCTTGTGGCATGCAAGCTCTCAGTTGTGGCATGTGGCTTAGTTTCTTGACCAGGGTCAAACCTTGGCCCCCTGCATTGGAAACACAGAGTCTTAGACACTGGACCACCAGGGAAGTTCCTCTTTTCTTTGTTTGTTTGTTGTACAGAATGATAACACACAAATGACTCAGTGGCCCTCCCAGTTTCCAACTGGGAAATAACTGTTACATCCTCAGGGGTTGTATCAGAGTTCAAAGCTATGAAGGTGGGAAGTAAAAATTTTGTGACCAAAGTTAATAGGTGTATTAGATAAACCCTTCCTGTTTTCATGCTTGGTCGTAGACTCACATATTCTGACTGTGGGAGGAAACAGAATCAAATGGTTGTTGCCAATTTTATGTATACATCACATCCTATTGGACACTATGGAGAAACTTTGCAGAAAATTAGCTCTATAGCTGAGGTTTCAGTAGGCCAATTCTATCTCTGAGAGCTCAGTTGGTAAAGAATCTGCCTACAATGCAGGAGATCCCGGTTTGATTCCTGGGTCAGGAAGATCTGCTGGAGAAGGGATACACTACCCACTCCAGCACTCTTGGGCCTCCCTTGTGGCTCAGCTGGTAAAGAATCCATCCGCAATGTGGAAGACCTATGTTCAATTCCTGGGTTGGGAAGATCCCCTAAAGAACGGAAAGGCTACCTACTCCAGTATTCTGGCTTGGAGAATCAATCAATGTGATACACCATATTAACAAATTGAAAGATAAAAACCGTAAGATAATCTCAATAGATGCAGAAAAAGCCTTTGACAAAATTCAGCACCCATTTATGATTAAAACTCTTCAAAAAATGTGCATAGAAGGAACCTGTCTTAATGTAGTAAAGGTCATATATGATAAGCCTACAGCAAACATTATTCTCAATGGTGAAAAACTGAAAGCATTCCCCCTAAGAGCAGGAACAAGACAAGAGTGTCTTCACTTTCACCACTATTATTCAACATAGTTCTGGAAGTCCTAGCTACAACAATCAGAGAAGAAAAAGAAATAAAAGGAATCCAGATTGGAAAAGAAGTAAAGCTGTCACTGTTTGCAGATGATATGATACTTTACATAGAAAACCCTAAAGATAGTAGCAGAAAATTACTAGAGCTAATCAGTGAATTTAGCAAAGTTGCAAGATACAAAATCAATACACAGCAATCGTTTGCTTTTCTATATACTAACAATGAAAAATCAGAAAGAGAAATTAAGGAATCAATCCCATTCACCATTGCAACAAAAATAATTAAATATCTAGGAATAAACTTACCTAAGGAGACAAAAGATCTATACACAGAAAATTATAAGACACTGATGAAAGAAATCAAATATGACATAAACAGATGGAGAGATATTCCATATTCCTGGGTAGGAAGAATCAATATTGTGAAAATGACTCTACTACCAAATGCAATCTACAGATTTAATGCAATCCCCATCAAATTATTAATGGCCTTTTTTTCACAGAACTAGAACAAAAAATTTCACAATTCCTGAATAGCCAAAGCAGTCTTGAGAAAGAAGAATGGAGTTGGAGGAATCAACCTTCCTGATTTCAGATTATACTACAAAGCTACAGTCATCATGACAGCATGGTACTGGCACAAAAACAGAAATACAGGCCAATGGAACAAGATAGAAAGCCCAGAAATAAACCCATGCAACTATGGATACCTTATTTTTGACAAAAGAGGCAAGAATACACAATGGGGCAAAGACAGCCTCTTCAATAAATGGTGCTGGGAAAACTGGACAACTACATGTAAAAGAATGAAATTAGAACACTTCCTAACACCATACACAAAGATAAACTCAAAATGGATAGACTTAAATGTAAGACCAGAAACTATAAAACTCTTAGAGGAAAACATAGGCAGAACACTTGATGACATAAATCAAAGCAAGATCATCTATGACCCACCTCCTAGAGTAATGGAAATAAAAACAAAAGTAAACCGTGGGACCTGATTAAACGTAAAAGCTTTTGCACTGAAAAGGAAACTATAATCAAGGTGAAAAGACAACCTTCAAACAGGGAGAAAATAATAGCAAATGAAACAACTGACAAAGGATTGATTTCAAAAATATACAAGCAGCTCATACAACTCAATGCCAGACAAACAAACAACCCAATCAAAAATGGGAAAAAAACCTAAGCAGACATTTCTCCAAAGAAGACATACAGATATCTAACAAACACATGAAAAGATGCTCAACATCACTCATTATTAGAGAAATGAAAATCAAAACTACAATGAGATATCACCTCACACTGGTCAGAATGGCCCTCATCAAAATCTCTATAAACAATAAATGCTGGAGAGGCTGGAGAGAAAAGGGAATGCTCTTGCACTGTTGGTGAGGAATGTAAATTGATACAGCCACTATGGAAGACGGTATGGAGATTCCTTGAAAAACTAGGAATAAAACCACCATATGACCTAGCAATCCCACCCTTACATATATATACCCTGAGGAAACCAAAATTGAAAGAGAAACATGTATCCCATTGTTCATTGAAGCACTATTTACAATAGCTAGAACATGGAAGCAACCTAGATGTCCATCGACAGATGAATGGATAAAGAAATTGTGGTATACTTACACAATGGAGTATTGCTCAGCCATAAAAAGGAATGCATTGGAGTCAGTTCTAATGAGGTGGATGACCTAGAACCTATTATACAGAGTGAAGTGAGTCAGAAAGAGAAAGATAAATACTGTATTGTAATGCATATATTTGGAATCTAGAAAAATGATACTGAAGAATTTATTTACAGAGCAACAATGGAGAAACAGACTTATGGACATGGGGAGAGGAGAGGAGAGGGTGAGATGTATGGAAAGAGTAACATGGAAACTTACATTACCATGTGTAAGATAGATAGCCAACGGGAATTTGCTGTATGGCTCAGGAAATTCAAACAGGGGCTCTGTATCAAACTAGAGGGGTGGGATGGGGAGGAAGATGGGAGGGAAGTTCAAAGGGAGGGGATATATGTATACCTGTATATATGTATATGTATGTATACCTGTATATATGTATATTTGCTGTATATATGCAGCAAAATTCTGTAAAGCAATTATCCTTCAACAAAAAATAAATTTTTAAAAAATACAGAAAGGTAGGCAGCTAGAAGGAACTTTGTGGAATTGGGTTGGAATTTAGAGGTATCAGTATAAACTGGTGGTTATGGATAGAGACAAATGTACATTTACATGCATAATTTATTTCTAGCTCTTTCTTCTGAGTTCTTGAAGCAATGATTCAAGAGAGATTGAGAGGTTGAGTGGTTCCAGTAGCAATGAGTGCACATAAAGCCCAGATCTTGGCAACTTAAAACCATTTGTCACTATAAAACATTATTAGAAAAGTCATTGATTAAGGGACTGAAGCAGAGAAGGGACAAGAGGAGCTTGGAATTTCCCACTGGACCTGAAATTAAGGAAAATCTTAAAGAATGATGTACATGCATACTAAGTCGCTTCAGTCACGTCTGACTCTTTGCGACCCCATGAACTTTAGCCCACAAGGCTCCTTTGTCCCTGGGGATTCTCCAGGCAAGAATACTGGAGTGGGTTCCCATGCCTTCCTCCAGGGGATCCTCCCAACCCAGGGATCGAATGATGGGCACATGTCAAAAGTGCAGATGCCACCCTAACTGAGAAATCAAAGATAACCTTCCCAGTAATGTCACACATGATGAGTCTCTTGCTAAAATGCCCTGAAAAACAGTACAACTCTCTTCTGAACTTTTCTGGCAAATATGTATATCTGCATCAAATGATGAGGAAACGTCAGCTAAAGCTCATATGGAGGAGCTATTCTACAAAATTATCAAGTCAAAGAAAGACTGGAACCATTGCAGGTCAAAGAATATCATCTAAAGAGACATGGTGACTGTATACAATGTGTGAGCTTTTCCTGTGTAGCTTTGTTTGCAGGGTTTGAGGCGCGAAAGAATTTGGCAACTTCTGTATTGTTTTCAAATGAACAGAAAACATAATAGGGGGTTGGTATCCCAGGGAGCTATCTGGGTGCAAGCCTTGTTATACTTTGTCTTATAGACAAAGCAGATCTGCCTTATGTACAAAGCTTTATATAAACCAAATTATATTTGTTTTAATCAGATTAATCTCCAGAGTATTTGCCTGTCTTATTTTTCATTCATCTCTATGTTCTGTTACCTAAAAGGATATAATTTTCTTCCAATTTTATCTTATCTTCATCTCCACATACATACCCTTCCCACCATGATGTATAAAAAGAACACAATTTTAGGTTTGAAGATTTTTTTATTAATAGTATATATGTGAAGTCAAGTGGGCCTTAGAAAACATCACTACAAACAAAGCTAGTGGAGGTGATAGAATTCCAGCTGAGCTGTTTCAAATCCTGAAAGATGATGCTGTGAAAGTGCTACACTCAATATGCCAGCAAATTTGGAAAACTCAGCAGTGGCCACAGGACTGGAAAAGGTCAGTTTTCATTCCAATCCTAAAGAAAGGCAATGCCAAAGAATGCTCAAACTACCACACAACTGCACTCATCTCACACGCTAGTAAAGTAATGCTCAAAATTCTCTAAGCCAGGCTTCAGCAATACATGAACCGTGAACTTCCAGATGTTCAAGCTGGTTTTAGAAAAGGCAGAGGAACCAGAGATCAAATTGCCAACATCCGCTGGATCATCAAAAAAGCAAGAGAGTTCCAGAAAAATATCTATTTCTGCTTTATTGACTATGCCAAAGCCTTTGACTGTGTGGATCACAATAAACTGTGGAAAATTCTTCAAGAGATGGGAATACCAGACCACCTAACCTGCCTCTTGAGAAATCTGTATGCAGGTCAGGAAGCAACAGTTAGAACTGGACATGGAACAACAGACTGGTTCCAAATAGGAAAAGGTTTACATCAAGGCTGTATATTGTCACCCTGCTTATTTAACTTCTTTGTAGAGTACGTCATGAGAAACGCTGGGCTGGAAGAAACACAAGCTGGAATCAGGATTGCCGGGACAAATATCAATAACCTCAGATATGCAGATGACACCACCCTTATGGCAGAAAGTGAAGAGGAACTCAAAAGCCTCTTGATGAAAGTGAAAGAGGAGAGTGAAAAAGTTGGCTTAAAGCTCAACATTCAGAAAACGAAGATCATGGCATCCGGTCCCATCACTTCATGGCAAATAGATGGGGAAACAGTGGAAACAGTGGCAGACTTTATTTTTTTGGGCTCCAAAATCACTGCAGATGGTGATTGCAGCCATGAAATTAAAAGACGCTTACTTCTTGGAAGAAAAGTTATGACCAACCTAGATAGCATATTGAAAAGCAGAGACATTACTTTGCCAACAAAGGTCCGTCTAGTCAAGGCTATAGTTTTTCCAGTGGTCATATATGGATGTGAGAGTTAGACTGTGAAGAAAGCTGTGCCGAAGAATTGATGCATTTGAACTGTGGTGTTGGAGAAGACTCTTGAGAGTCCCTTGGACTGCAAGGAGATCCAACCAGTGCATTCTGAAGGAGATCAGTGCTGGGATTTCTTTGGAGGGAATGATGCTGAAGCTGAAACTCCAGTGCTTTGGCCACCTCATGTGAAGAGTTGACTCACTGGAAAAGACTCTGATGCTGGGAGGGATTAGGGGCAGGAGGAGAAGGGGACAACAAAGGATGAGATAGTTGGATGGCATCACTGACTCAATGGACATGAGTCTGAGTGAACTCTGGGAGTTGGTGATGGACAGGGAGGCCTGGCGTGCTGTGATTCATGGGGTCGCAAATAGTTGGACATGATTGAGCGACTGAACTGAACTGAACTGAACTGATATATGTGAAATCTTAGTTTCTATCTATGTGTGTGTGTGAGCCTGCATACTCAGTCATGTCCGACTCTTTGCAACTGCCTGAACTGTAGCCCTCCAGGCTCCTCTGTCTATGGAATTCTCCAGCAAGAATACTGGAGTGGGTTGCCATTCCTTCTCCAGAGGATCTTCCTCACCTGAGGATTGAACCCACATCTCTTGCATCTCCTGCATTGGCATATGGGTTCTTTACCAGCTGAGCCACCTGGGAAGCCCATGTAGGGTTAAAAATGTAAACTGACCTTTCTTTTTTTTTTTTTTTTTTACTTTATTTTACTTTACAGTACTGTATTGGTTTTGCCATGCATCAACATGAATCTGCCACGGGTGCACATGTGTTCCCAATCCTGAACCCCCCTCCCACCTCCCTCCCCATACCATCTCTCTGGGTCATCCCAGTACACCAGCCCCAAGCATCCTGTATCCTGCATCGAACCTAGACTGGCGATTCATTTCTTATATGATATTATACATGTTTCAATGCCATTCTCCCAAATCATCCCACATTCTCCCTCTCCCACAGAGTCCAAAAGACTGTTCTATACATCTGTGCCTCTTTTGCTGTCTCACATACAGGGTTATTGTTACCATATTTCTAAATTCCATATATATGTTTGAAACAGACTTCAACGATGTGGATTTTAACAGTGTTTCTCACTAAACATTATGAAGAAATCCTCTGTGTATGTCAGTGTATGTCAGTGACACACAAAAATATGTTTAATATTTGAATCATTCCCCAAAAGGGTGGATATTCTAACTAGAATGCTAAAAGCTTTGGCGGGTGATGGAACATAAGTTGAAGTAGAGCTTGGGACAGATGAATTGCTCTGCATTATAGATGCCTGAAATTGTGAGGAGGTATACAAAACGCAAGGTCGGCTGGCATCCACCAGATGGGGAAGTGAGCTGAGATGCAGGATGTATCCCAAGCATAAGAAATAGGGGATTGGAAAGGTAGTGGTCCAAGAGGAATTTTAGGGCAACAGGCTCTTGAGTGTGATTCATAAATCTCATAAAATGCTTAGTGTACTTGGAGCAGTGGTAGAAACTAATGAAGAGGCGTAATTCTGTGATTGACACGGTGTGGAAATCGTAAGGCTTTGTGGATGAGGGCACTGTAGACAACAGAGGTCCGTAAGTGTACTTGGGCATCTGGTAATATGCAAAAGAACCCATCTGTGGATATGTTCCTTTATGGGTCTTGGTTTGCGGGGTGGGGGTGGGGGTTCATGTTTTTCTGTAATATAATGACTGGTCAACAGTCGTTTCCTGCCTTTTTCTTTACTAAGCCATTTTTACAATGGGACAGTTTGATAAATTTGGTAAATATCTGAGGCTAGTTCACAGGCAAACAAAGTCATAAGAAGATGGGTAACAGTCTGTTCACTGGTTTTCTCTAAATAGATACGATGAGTCACATCTTTCCCTTGGTTTACCATCTGCTGTGATTTAGAAAGCAGCCCTCATTTAAACAAGACTTAATTTTTTTTTCTCTTTCTCTGATTATTCTTGCATGTGAGAAGGATTGGCCTGGGACTCACACTTTTATTTATTTCTTATTGTACATGATAAACCCTTGTTGTGCTGTGTCAATCCTTGTCTTGCCACCCTGTACAAATCACTTAAAGGGGGCATCTATAGCAAGAGTACCACTGAACTGTCTCTACAGATGCAGCCGTGAGTGTGAGCTCATTTGCTCAGTTGTATCCGACTCTTTGTGACCCCATGGGCAGTAGCCCGAGAGGCTCCTCTGTCCATGGGATTCTCCAGGCAAGAACACTGGAGTGGGTTGCCATGCCCTCCTCCAGGAGATTTCCCGACCCAGGGACTGAGCCCAGGTCTCTTAGGTCTCCTGCACTGGCGATTCCTCTCTTGCAGGGAGTGTCTGTGATGCTCCCTTACCATCACTATCTGGCAAAACTGATTTTACTGTTGATTGTCATAGCAGATGTTTGAGATGAGCTACAGGTCACTTGGGATGATTCTGTAAAGAAATCTTCATGACTGGGCAGTTGGGCAGAGAGGTTAAGACAATCTGAATATAGGAAAGTCCTATCCAGAGCTGTCATATAATTTTATTCCATATGAGCTTACCCTCTATTTTCTACACACTATGATGAGAGAGCCAGTTCTTACAATTCGATCATGAGTTTCGTTTCATTCTGAGCTTCTCTAGTGGCTCAGATGGTAAAGCGTCTGCCTGCAATGCGGGAGACAATCTCTAGGTTGGGAAGATCCCCTGGAGAAGGAAATGGCAACCCACTCCAGTACTCTTGCCTGGAAAATCCCACGGAATGAGGAGCCTGGTAGGCTACAGTCCATGGGGTCACAAAGAGTTGGACATGACTGAGTGACTTCACTTTCATTCCAAAGTTTTGTAAAGGGACTTCCCTTGTGGTCCAGTGGCTGGGACTTCACATTTGCAATACAGGGGGCCTAGGTTCAATCTGAGCACTGAGGAATTGAAGTTTTTGAATTGTGGTGTTGGAGAAGACTCCTGAGAGTCCCTTGGACTGCAAAGAGATCCAACCAGTCAATCCTAAAGGAAATCAGTCCTGAATATTCATTTGAAGGACTGATGCTGAAGCTGAAACTCCAATACTTTGGCCACCTGATGCAAAGAACTGACTCATTGGAAAAGATCCTGATGCTGGGAAAGATTAAAGGCAGGAGGGAAGGGGCCGACAGAGGATGAGATGGTTGGATGGCATCACTGACTTGATGGACATGAGTTTGAGCAAGCTCCAGGAGTTGGTGATGGACAGGGAAACCTGGCATGCTGCAGTCCATGGGGTCACAAGGAGTCAGACACAACTGAGTGACTGAACTGACTGACTGGGTTCAATCCCTGGTCTGGGAACTGGATCCCACATGCCACAACTAAGGGATCATGTGCCACAACTAAAGATTCCCAGTGACACAGCAAAAATCGAGGGTCCTGCGTGCCTTGACTAGGACCCGGTGCAGCCAAATAAATAAATAAATAAATATTTTTAATTTGATAAAATTTTTGAGCATCTACTGAATACAGTCATTGAATAAGATAAATTCCTTGCTTTTAAGCAGCTGAGTGAGCAAACAAACAATTGTAATTGCAAAGACAAAGACATACAAAGAACCTGAGTAGGGTGATGTGTTCTAACCTGGGAATTAAAAAAAGAAGTGTCTTAGAGGAAAGGGTGCCTGAGGAAATAGGAGGAAATAGTCAGGAAGTGGGGTGTGTGTCTGGGGGTAGGGGTGGCAGACCAAGGTCCTAAGAGTGGGCACATTATGAATAAATCCTCAGAGGTTTGAAAGCAAAGAAAGGAAATGCAGTAAGGCGTTCAGGGAGGAACAAGCATTGCAATCATGGCAGGACAAAGCGTGAGGCCAGAAGGAGAGGAGTCAGGGCTGGATGGTTAGTGCAGTGGGTCACGGAAGCATTGCAAGACACAATGCAAGAGGCTTAGCGTCGATCCTTAGGCAACTCGGGAGACATTGGAGGGTATAAATGGAGAAGCTGTCTTTTAAAAGACATGGTTATGTGGAGGAAGGGTTGCAAGTGAACAAAATAAGGAAACATAGAGAAGGTTGCTGCTGTGGGAGAGAGTTGATGAAAGATCGGACAAGGCAGTAAATACAAAGATGGAGAGAAGGGAGTTGGGTTTGAAAATTATCAGGAGCTAAAATTAGTAGAACATGGGGATTGATTACATCACGGAACAGTGTGAAGGAGCCCAGTACCTGTCGTGGTAACTGGTTGGCTGTAATACAGTCTATTTGAAGACCCCACTTAGTGGAATATAAATTTAGCTTTGAGTATTTTATCAGAGCTCCCCAAGTGGAAATATCCACTAGCCAGGGGTCCCTAATCACGGCCATGGACCCATCCTGGTTCATGACCCATTAGGAACCAAGCCCTAGAGCAGGAGGGGAGCAGCAGGCCAAAGAGGGAAACTTCATCTGTATTTACAGCCACTCCCTAACATGCTTGAATCATTCTGAAACCATACTCCCACCCATCACTGGTCTGTGGAAAAATTGTCTTCCATGAAAGCAGTCCCTGGTGCCCAAAAGGCTGGAGACTGCAGCACTAGGCAATCAGATTTGCGCTGAGAGGCATAGCCAGATCAGGGGTGCTGCTAGGGATTAAGAAACCAACAGCAGAGAAATGGGAATTAAAGTGCAGGGAGAATGTGCAGAACACAGAGGGCAATGGTCAGAAGCAGCAAATTGATGGAATGACCGAAGAGCAATAACAACAACAGAGAAAGTCCATCAGTATAGACAAGTAGGAAGGCAGGGACTGGGGGATGACGGTGGTGAGCTTTAGAAAAAACCAGAGGGAATCCCATGAATATATCTAGAGAAAACTCTAATTTTAAAAGACACATGCACCCTAGTGTTCACTGCAACACTATTTACAACAGCCAGGATATGGAAGTAACCTAAATATCCACATGCAGGCATGCCCAGTCACTTCAGTTGTATACGACTCTTTGCAACCCAATGGACTAGAACCTGCCACAGGCTCCTCTGTCCATGGGATTCTCCAGGCCAGAATACTGGAGTGAGTTGCCATGCCCTCCTCCAGGGGATCTTCCCAACCCATGGGTCGAACTTCTGTCTCCTGAATTGGCAAGGAGGGTTCTTTACCACTAGTGCCAGCTGAGAAGCTCAGATAAAGAATGTGGTATATTTATACAATGAAATACTACTCGGACATAAAAGAGAGAGAAATAATGTCATATGCAACAACGTGGATGGACTTTGAGAATGTCATACTAAGTCAGGAGAAAGACAAATCCCAAATAATATCATTTATATGTGGAATCTAAAAGAAATGACATAAATGAATTCTTTATAAACCAGAAATAGATTCACAGACATCTGAAAAAACTCTACCAAAGAAGAGTGGGGAGAATAAATTAGGAATTTGGGCTTAATATATACACATTACTATATAGTGACTAGATAACCAACAAGGGCCTACTGTATATCACAGGGAACTATACTCAAAATTTTGTAATAACCTATAAAGGAAAAGAATTTGAAAAAGAATATATATCTATATATGACTGAATCAATGTGCTATATACCTAAAACTAACACAAAATTGTAAATCAACTATACTTCAATTAAAAAAAACAATATTGTAAAATAGTTTAATTTGGAGGCAGTCTTTTCCGACTAATTGAACTTAAGATAGTCGTTGCTGCTACCAGGTCGCTTCAGTTATGTCCAGCTGTTTGTGACCCCATGGGCTGTAGCCCACCAGGCTCTTCTGTTTATGGGATTCTCTGGGCAAGAATACCGGATGGACTGCCATGAGCAAGCTTTAAACCACAAAGTAACATTGACCCGTTTGATGTCAGGAGAAAAGTTTTGATCATTTGACAAACTCATTTGTGCCATCTAGAACTGTATTCTCCAGGAGGGTATCTACTACCATAAAAATGAATTCATAGTAAGTCAAAATAAAAATTGAGTCCCTCAGCAGCACCACACACTTACCAGGAGTGCTACCTACTAGTAGTACGAACAGCATCAACGCATTTAAAGTGCTCAAAGGCCACATGTTTTGGACAGAGTAGGTTCCCAGGTGGGTCAGTGGTAAAAAGCCAGCCTGCCAATGCAGGAGACACAGGAGACGTGGGTTCGAGATCTGGGTCAGAAGGACACCTGTAGGAGGAAATGGCAACCCACTCCAGTATTCTTGCCATGCTCTTGACAAGAGCCTGGTGGGCTACAATCCATGGGGTTACAAAGAATCAGACACGACTTAGGGAATGAGCATGCAGATATGATATTACCACCATGGTAGAAAGTTCTGCTGGATGTTACTTACCTAGAAATAACTCCTTGGTCTGTTACTGCCCAAGGAAGGAGCCAGGTGCTAATCAAAATGACATTCACTAGTAAGAAAACTGCAGATGTGGTTACAGTTACAGTGTAGTCCTTTGTTCAAAACACAAAGCAACACAGTATTAGGATTAGAAACCTTTGAGGATCGGAATTACATGGAACAAAATACAGTATTTAGCCATGCTGAGTAAGTGGAGGTGAATTCTTTTCCCGCATGTGTTCCAATACAATAAAATCTGGATGCGCTGCCATCATCTGGGGGGTTAGGAAAAATCAGCTAAGTCTAAGCATTTGAAATTTTGCATTTACTTTCTCAAAAATTGCCAAATAAAACAGTAGATGCCTATTGTGTATCAAGGCTACTTTGCTTTTAGGGGAAAAAAAAAATCTTTCACAATCTCTAATTCAAACAATGATCTAAACTGTTTAAATTTTCAAAATATAAAATGGGAGGTCAAGAGAGCCCCCAAATACTGTTCCACTAGGGGGAAAAGTAGTTCAAACATTTTAAATATGTTCTTAAATTTGTGCTTTTTTATAAATTATCCCTTGTATTGGAGAGCAGTAATGCTAGCTTCTACTGAGAAGCAATCATTAGTAACAACTAAAGTATTATAAGGAAATTAATATTTATTATGGTAATGGATTAGAGGATAAAGGTAAGAGTTCACTAAATAGCTTATTTACTATCATATTGATACTATTTTTAATAATCAAACCATTATCCAGGAGATGCTGGCCAAGTAGAAGATGCTGGCCAGTCTGGATGACCGAATCATGAGGGTTTGTGGTGAATAGTTACTGCCTGATTAACAAACAGCGGACTCTAAAAGTTTAATTGTGTTTTGTGAGTGTCTGCGTTTGACGTTAAATTTTGTTATCTTATTGCTCAGGAAGGACAGAAGGAAAACAAGAAGAAAAGGAAAGGCTTTGTTCCGAAGGTGTCCAGCAGGTGGCATCAGTGCTGCAGCTACAAGCCTGCTTTCCAGGACCCCAATTAAAAGAGATTGGTTTATGATCAACCTTCATTAACCATTTCTCTTTCTGACACGAAGCAAGAAGCACAATCTAAATATCGATATCTTCAGGATAAATCTACTTTCATCCTGGGAATGACTGATTTTAAACATAACTTACAGAAAGCTTACATACAGCACCAGCTTCAAAGTCTTGAGCGAATGCGGGGGGCGGGGCTAGAATAAGCACAGTCCAAACAGGAGATAAGACGTGGACCACTTTCCACTCTAGGAGAAGCCATCTGGGAAGAGCAACTCTTTTCTTTCCAAACTCCCCTTTACTGTCAGTTCCATCTCCTCAGCATGTCAGAAGAGAAATACATTTCCATTCTAAAATAAAAAATCTGCCCAACCTCTCTTGACCTTTGCTCCCACCAGCCACCATCCAATTTACTTCTCTCTCTATAAGCCCCAAACTTCTTGAAAACATGAGCAACACTTTCTCATCTCTCATTCACTCTTCAGCTCCCCTTAATCTGCTTCCCATCCTTGTGTCTTTCAAATAATCCTCCATGGAGCCCAAAGGGAAATTTGCCCAACTTCAAATCTCCTTGTGGTTAAACCTCTAGTCACTTAGGAGAGAGTCCAGCTCCTAAGCAGAGAATTAGGGTTGCCTCCCGCCCTGACCTTCTCTCTCACTAGCAGTTCCCAGCTGCCTCAGTTCACAGCACACACCATGCCTTTTCTCATTTCTGTGCTTTTGTTCACACTCTCTTCTCTCCCTGGAATGCCTTAACATTCCCCTTTCCCAGATTTGTCTGAATTTTCCTACACATTGTTAACACCAAGTTCAAATTCTTGGAGGAAATTTCCCTAACTGGAGGAATTTCCCTAATTTCCCCAGTCCTATATGAGTAACTGAACTCAGATCCAAATTTCTTATAATCTCCTCTGTATCTATCTGGGAATATATTTATTAGTGAATATGTTAATTATCTGTGTCTGTATTATAGTATTTTGCTTGTATGTCTGTCTTCCCTTTCAGACTGAGAATTGCTTTAAAGAGGAGGTTTGGGAGTTCAATGATTCACTGAAGACTCCAAACAAAAACAATGTTACAGTAAAATACTTTGCCTTGTACACATTATTAAAAACTGTTTTAAAACATCTGCTACCTATGGTTATTATGGTTATTTCCAAAAAATTACTGTAATGGAAGAATCATGGAATTACTTAATCTAGGAGCCAATTAGGAAAAGGCAGTGGCACCCACTCCAGTACTCTTGCCTGGAAAATCCCAGGGACGGGGGAGCCTGGTGGGCTGCCGTCTATGGGGTTGCACAGAGTCGGACACGACTGAAGTGATTTAGCAGCAGCAGCAGCAGCAGGAGCCAATTATTTAGAAAGTAATGGAATATGGTTTGGGGGGAGAAAAAGCAGGCAAACTTTGGAAAATCTAATGGTGAAAAGATGGGAAAAAACAAAGAGAGCATGACAAATATGTAAATAAGGCCACTACTATGGTTACTACTATTACAAAATATCGTGCCCATTGGTATGCTAAAAAATTTTTGGAAAAACAGTAAAATAAATATTTCCTGGAAAACTACCAAATTGCTTCAGTATGAAGTATTTATTATTAATGGACTAATAAGGATCAAATTTAAACATTTATCAAATTGCCTACATAAAATACTTTCAATTTTTACGAATGAATTATTTAAATATTTCCTAGAAAATTTATGTGCCATTAAATTGTTTCAGAACATATGAAGTGGTAAAATTCGCAATTCAGCCTAACAAAGTAAACATAGCACATACCAAAACCCAATCCTTAGCCCTCAAACAAAACAGGGAAGATTCATTATCTGGAAAGTCATTAGCATTCAGTATCTCAAACTTGAAGAAAAAATTATACAAAATTTTCAACTTTATCAGAATGATATTTAATTAACTTAGATGACCATTTATAAGAAATTTCTTTTAATAGAATAATTGTTCTTAAATATAATAAAGAGCTTCAAGTATGGATTTTGATAAATTTATCATTTTTTCAGTTTTAATGAAAGATCCAATTGTTTCAACTTTGTATCTTGAAAAGAGAATGTGGTAAGATGTTTTGAAATCCAAGTTGTCTACAATTATTTGGTGAACGACCCCATGTTACAGCTCACAGGATATTTATGCAGACAATTATTATGCCTGGTTGTGGTTCTCCCACAATAGATCTAGATGATTTCAAACTTTGTGATTCTTTCCCCGGAAGCTATGTCTACATAATTTTGGAACTAAACAATATGTCTATAAAGTATCCTTATATAATTTGGTGAATATTTTCCATACCATAAAAAGAAATTATATGAAATACTGATGGAACAGTTTGTTTAAAAAAGATTCAAAGAATTAGAAATATGAATTTTCTCTTTTTCAGGAGTAATCCAATAGTAGTTATGTAGTTATGTTATCTTTGCAGCATGATGTTGTTAATAAAAATGAATTGCTCAGCCTCATATTGACCTTTGTTCTTAGAGTTTGAGGGTGGTAAATAAGCATTCCTAGACGTGAGTCAGCCCCATTGCCCCAAATTAAAGCTGACTAAGAAATAAAACAAACTCCTTCCTCCATGGGATTCTCCAGGCAAGAGTACTGGTATGGGTTGCCATTTCCTTCTCCAGGGGATCTTCCCGACCCAGGGATCGAACCCCGGTCTCCCACATTCCAGGCAGATGCTTTAACCTCTGAGCCACCAGGGAAGCCCTAAAACAAACTAGTGGAGGCGAAAAACATCAGTTTACATGTTGATAAAGCTATATGGGAGATGTGAGGCCAGAGGAGGCTGCCAAATAATTTCCTTGCTGAGACTTACTTTCTCTCCGTGACTGTATTGCTCTCCTGCTGTGGGCAGAGCCAACCACGGTAAACTGACCTCAGGAAGAGCTGCAACTGCCTCGCCTAAAAGAGACCTGTGCCTGCTGTCTTTTTCCACTAAGTTCACCAGTGAGATCAGCTATTCTTTTTCCAAGTGAAAGAATGAGTGAGGCACACCTCTAAACACTAGACAAAAGGTGTAAGTTTTCAATTTGTAGAGAACAGGTGCTTCTACCAAGTATATTTTCAGGAAGTTCTTAGAGAAGACACCATTGATCATTAAATTATTTCATGTTTTAAGAAAACATTTAATTTATAAGGTTAAACAACTATGGCTTAAGCAAGAAGGAAGCCAATGTTCCTTTTATTAAAAAGACATCAGACACCGGTAGCACAATTACTTTAGCAGCTACATAATCATCCAAGGTCCAGCCTTCTTTCTGCTATTTGCTCTACCAAACCACTTCCTCATGGCGCAAGAAGGACTCCAGAGCTCTGGCCATTACATAAAACCCACATTGAATATGGGAGGAAGAAAGAAAGAAGAGAGGTGAAGAAGAGTATGTTCTGTCTTATTCAGGAAATTTTCTCAAAATGACACATGACCACATAATGCTTTTGTATTTGATTTCTTTGCCAAAGCAGTAACACGACTCTCCCTGTTGCTAGGAAGGCAGGAAGGTTATTTATCTGTGCCCAGTTAATACTGGGGCCTTATTACAAAGCATGAAGGGGTGGATGTGTTTGGAAAGCAACCAGCAGAATTTGTCATGTTGATCAAGCAACATGGAAAAGAATCAGTTCAGTTCAGTTCAGTCACTCAGTCGTGCCCGACTCTTTGCGACCCCATGGACTGCAGCACACCAGGCTTCCTTGTCCATCACCAACTCCCAGAGCTTACTCAAACTCATGTCCATTGAGTTGGTGATGCCATCCAACCATCTAATCCTCTGTCGACCCCTTCTCACGCCTTCAATCTTTCCCAGCATCAGGGTCTTTTCAAATGAGTTAGTTCTTTGCATAAGGTGGCCAAAGTATTGGAGTTTCAGCTTCAGCATCAGTCCTTCCAGTGGATATTCAGGACTGATTTCCTTTAGGATGGACTGGATGGATCTCCTTGCAGTCCAAAGGACTCTCACGAGTCTTCTCCAACACAGCTTTTTAAAAGCATCAATTCTTCAGTGCTCAGCTTTCTTTATGTGAAAAAATAATGCCAGCTAATTTCCTCCACTGAAAAGTTTTAAATCAAATTCTCTTATTTATTTATCTGCTTATATTTGGCTGTTCTAGATCTTGATGGCCCTGCGCAGACTTTCTCTAGTTGTGGCAAGTGGGAGATACTCGCTGTTGCAGTGCGTGGACTTCTCATTGGAGTGACTTTTCTTGTTGCAGAGCACAGGCTCTAGGGCACATAGGCTCGGTAGTTGTGACACAGAGGCTTAGTGGTCCCGTAGGCATGTGGGATCTTTCTAGACCAGGGGTCGAACCCATGTCTCCTGCATTGACAGGTGGATTCTTAACCACTGGACCAGAGAGGAAGTCCCTCAAATATTTTTAAATTAAGTTTTTACTTTTACCTTGTTTTAATAGTGCCAATAAAGGTCCATCTTGTCAAGGCTATGGTTTTTCCTGTGGTCATGTATGGATGTGAAAGTTGGACTGTGAAGAAAGCTGAGCGCCAAAGAATTGATGCTTTTGAACTGTGGTGTTGGAGAAGACTCTTGAGAG